>NC_064634.1:406814108-407122442 GCF_023864275.1 Schistocerca cancellata
GTATTGAATAGGATTGGGGAGAAGAGAAGTTTGTGGTACAACTTGACCAGAAGAAGGGATCGGCTGGTAGGACCTGTTCTGAGGCGTCAAGGGATCACCAATTTAGTATTGGAGGGCAGTGTGGAGGGTAAAAATCGTAGGGGGAGACCAAGAGATGAATACACTAAGCAGATTCAGAAGGATGTAGGTTGCAGTAGGTACTGGGAGATGAAGAAGCTTGCACAGGATAGAGTAGCATGGAGAGCTGCATCAAACCAGTCTCAGGACTGAAGACCACAACAACAACAATCACCAAGTCACTGAAAACCAAGAGCGAGAGAGAGAGTGAGGGAGAAAACCTGTCGTTACGTTCTACCAAATGTCCAATTCTTCTTCGACGATAGAAATCCGCTTCTTGCTTACGAAGCCATTCAAGAACCGCAGTGTGGACGTCATTGTTCGGAAATTTCTTTGCACTCTCCCCCTCTCACCACCCCGCCCTCCCCTAGGTGTTCCTTCAAATTGCCGAAAAGATTGTGTGGACATTGACGTCCGAGGTCGATGTTGATGGCCTTCCTCCCCCATCAGCATGCACCCACGTTAGTGCGACCGTTGGCAAACTGCTGGCACCATTTCACTGTGCCTGAACGCGACACTGCATTTGGTCCGTATGCCACCAGAATTTCACGTTGACTTTGTGTTCGATTTCGATGTATGGCCCACAAGAATCTTACTGTCACGCGTACTTCAACTTTGAAGCACGTTTTCAGTTGTGGCGCAATTTCACTCGGAAAAAAAATCTGAGGTCATCAGGCCCCTAGAACTTACTACTTAAACCTAAATAACCTAACGACATCACACACATCCATACCCGAGATAGGATTCGAACCTGCGACCGTATTAGTCGCACGCTTCGGGACTGAAGCGCCTAGAACCGCTCGGCCACCACGACAGGCTCAATTACACTCGCAAACTGTGATGCACAGCTACATCTACATCTACATGATTTCTCTGCAGTTCACAGTTCATCGACCATCCTCCAAGCTATTTCTCAACTGTACCAATCTCGAACGACGCACGGGAAAAGAGAACTCATACATCTTTCCGTGCGAGCTGTGATTTCTGTTATTTTATTTTGATGATCATTTGTCCCTATATAGGTGAGCGCCAACCAAATAGTTTCGCGTTTGGAGGAGAAAGTAGGTAATTGAAATTTCATGAGACGATACCGCCTCAACGAAAAACGTCTTTGTTTTAACGATTGCCACACCCTCTCCCTCATTTCGCGATAATACAAAACGAGTTGCCCTTCTTTAAACTTTTTCAGTGTCCTCCGTCAATCCTATCTGATGCAGATCCCACACCACACAGTAATACTCCAGAAGAGGGCGGACAAGCGTAGTGTAAGCAGTCTCTCTATTACTCCTGTTTCATTTTTTAAGTGTTCTACTAATAAATCGCAGTCTTTAGTTTGTTTTCCCCACAATTTACCTATGTTGTCGTTCCAAATTAAGTTATTCCTTATTGAATTCCCTAATTATTTAGTTGAATTTACAGCCTTTCGATTTGTGTGATTTATCATGTACCCGTAATCTATAGGATTCATTTTAGTATTCATCTCGATGATTTCACGCCTGCTATCCATACCACCACAGAACTGTTTCTACAGGAAACCAAGAACATGCACTCTGTCCTGACACTACATCCCTCTTGTTGTGCAATGGTCTTAGTGTGGGACGATGCGCGTAACGTACGTTCTGAAGTCTATACGTACGTCCGCACTCAGCAACTCATCTCACGGTGTATAGCGGAAGTAACTTCTGGAACTTCAATCATTTTCCCCATTTTTTGTCCCATTCACGAATGGTGTTTGGCAAAAACGACAGTCTGTCAGCGCCTGTATGAAATCTTCTCTCTCTTCTTTCTCGTCATTGTACTTTCATGGGATGTACATTGCTTGACAAAAAATGCGAGGGACTCAGAGAAGGTGGAGGTGATGAAATGAAGCTTCACGAGTTGACAGGTTATGTCAACTTAGAAAGAACTTCGCCGTATGAGCTGTGAGACAAATTCGTTCAGAACTCTTATGAATGGACCTCAATTATGAATACTGAGATGATGTTGATGTCCCAACGGGTCTACAGCGTTGTATGGTACGCCAGAGTAAAAACACAGCTGGTTTTTTTTTTTTTTTCACCGGTCTATTGCGGTCTAACTGTATTGGTGAGGCAGTAAATTTCCACAGGGCAGTGACTGCGTCACTGCAATTCACTTTGGAGGTGTGGCGGTGGGACTTGTAGTCCCGTACCACCCTCTGACGGTGATAGTACTGCATGAGTCAGGCAGAAAATTTTGCCTAACATGGGCGGGTGAAGGTGTGGCGGTGGGACTTGTAGTCTCGTACCGGAGGGGGTGGACACAATTGGTAGTCCGGGGTGATATGTTACAATACAGCATCACCGGTCTATTGCGGTCTAACTGTGTTGGTGAGGCGGTAAATTTCGACAGGGCAGTGACTGCGTCACTGCAATTCACTTTGGAGGTGTGGCAGTGGGACTTCTAGTCCCGTACCACCCTCTGACGGTGATAGTACTACATGAGTCAGGCAGAAAATTTTGCCTAACATGGGTAGGTGAAGGTGTTTTTTTTTTCTTTTTTTTTTTTTTTCTTTGTGATATGTTACAATACAGCATCACCGGTCTATTGCGGTCTAACTGTGTTGGTGAGGCAGTAAAATTATCCACAGGGCAGTGACTGCGTCACTGCAATTCACTTTGGAGGTGTGGCGGTGGGACTTGTAGTCCCGTACCACCCTCTGACGGCGACAGTACTACATGAGTCAGGCAGAAAAATTTAGCCTAACGTGGGCAGGTATGATTGGAAAGTATTGGACGTAGAATGGGGGCTAGTCCCGCCAAATGATGCGTCCGTGGTGGGCGTGCCAGACCTAACGTTAGCCATGGTCGGAATCCGATTCCTCTAGGATGGTTAGGGGAACCGGATGTCGATGCCAGCGGCGTGGAAGTGTGGTCCCAACGTGGCGTAACCCATGGACAGTGTCCCGCAAGGCATCCACTTTCTCATAGAGCCGCCGCGCGTTGTTGCGTATGGTCGTCTTTAGGGGGACGATATCAGCTTCCTCGTGGAGAGTGACAATTCTCGTGAGTGGCGGGGCGTGCAGACTCCACCTGAGCACCTTGTTCTGTAGGCGCTGCAATGTCCGCATCCTGGTGACACTAATCGTGGCCCATGCAGCAGATCCATATGTAAGGACAGGCAGGATAACTGTTCGGTAAATGCGGAGCTTGGTATGCAGGTTAAGTTCCCTACTGCGAAAGAGCGGGTACAAGGCCCTGGTTAGCTTTTGCCCCTTGTTGGTGACATACTCTGCATGACAGTGGAAGAGCAACTTGTAGTCCATCTGGACCCCGAGATAGGTGGTTGTCGTGAAGGTGTGGCTGAACAAGGTATTATTTGTAGCGTACTAGGCCTCAACTGACTGCGAGAAAGCTCTCTCTAGTCGTTGAACGAAGAGAGCTTTGGTTCGATATAAACTATTGTGAAAAGATATAGTCCAGCTTCTGATCTTAATGAGTATGGACGACTGTATTACGGCTTAAGAGAGAAGGCATTGTTGCGAGACCACCATCTGTAACTGAAAATCATTTTCTGATTTTGTACGAGAACAATAAACCAATAAACTAATTTCTCGGCAGCATGGACAAGGTGTGCATTGCGTAAATTATTCTCCATCTTATTGTTTCACATTTTCAAACATTTGTACATGCCTACGACTACGAGACATTTCTTTACACTGTGGAAGCTCGAACCTGCAATACGGTTATTAATTTAAAGACTTTGAAGCAAATCCACTTCGACGGATAGGCTTCCATAGAAAGGAGAATTGGACCGTAGTTAGCGTAAGATTCCTAGATTCGGCATGCAGTTCGACGACGGGCAGAGACATCGGGTACAGCTTACAGTCAGCGTGCAGTAGCAGATCTCTAGTCTAACATGCACAATGCCCTGAACATAAACGTCGTCTAGTAAGATCTGTTTGGTTATTTATTCATTCCAAAGACCTAAACTCTTTTCTTAGAGAGACTGAACACCAAAGAACTAATTCCTTGAATCAGTGATAACAATAATAATTAAATCGAAGCAGTAATTAAATTAATAATAATAATAATAAAAGCAGTTCATCGAAGTTACGTATTGTCTCTGAAAGGAAATTTTCAACACAGATCTCCATACAATAACTGGCTTCAGGGTGAAATAACGACTTCTCTCATGAATCATTACATCTCAGTCAAATTATAACAATTTACCTTTCAAGTGAGAGGGAGTTACAGGTCCCACACATATTGTAGCTGGGACAGATCTGGGCATCTGGTCAGAGGATTATCTCAACATCGTGCAAGCAGTTGATACATACGCGCCATGTGTGGATGAGGATTGTCCTGCTGAAAAATGGCACCACGGTACAGTCATGTGGTCGTGACGCACGAGGAGGATCGTGTCCGTAGTGTACTCTTGTTTCATCAGAGTTCCCTCAGTCACTACCAGCCGTGACCTAAGGACTCTCCGCACAAGACATCAGAAGTAAACCGCTGCGCCACTCCAACACATCGGAAGAATGGGACATTCCCCCAGGTTGACGCATTACTCGCCGACAGTGGTCATCTGTACAACGCAGAGCTGTACACTCACCAGCGAGGCATGCTTCCCGGTAATGCCACCACTGAAAACACAGCCGCTTGTGATGTTAATAGCATCCTTCGCATGGAACGGTAATTTCCTAGTCCAGCTGTTATTAGTTTGTAGCCATTGATGTGGGATGACACACAATGTTGCAGGGACTCCAGAACTTCTTCTCGGATGATAACACAGATGTGATGTAACGTGCTTGGTATACAATACGCCGATCCTTGCTTCTAGTGGTCAGATGTGTTTGACCGGAAACTTGGCGACAGGCATGTCTGCCCTTTAACTCCCACACAGTCCAACATCAGGGCACTGTCATATCCGAAAACCATACAAATCTGGAGGTTGCACGATTCGACCCAGCAAGCCAAATTGAGATCCACCGTGAGTTCCCTTTGAAACTTCGTCTGTTGCTGATAATGCTGACTCACACGGGTATGTGGCATCTCCGTGTCTTTTACAGTGATCACCTGACGCTGTTCACCCCTCCTATACAGGGTGTTACAAAAAGGTACGGCCAAACCTTCAGGAAACATTCCTCACACACAAAGAAAGAAAATATGTTATGTGGACATGTGTCCAGAAACGCTTACTTTCCATGTTAGAGCTCATTTTATTACTTCTCTTCCAATCACATTAATCATGGAATGGAAACACACAGCAACAGAACGTTCCAGCGTGACGTATGGATGTGGATGTAGATGTAGACGTTGTTACAGGAAATGTTCAGAATGTCCTCCGTTAACGAGGATACATGCATCCACCTTCCGTCGCATGGAATCCCTGATACGCTGATGCAGCCCTGGAGAATGGCGTATTGTATCACAGCCGTCCACAATACGAGCACGAAGAGTCTCTACATTTGGTACCGGGGTTGCGTAGACAAGAGCTTCCAAATGCCCCCATAAATGAAAGTCATGAGGGTTGAGGTCAGGAGAGTGTGGAGGCCATGGAATTGGTCCGCCTCTACCAATCCATCGGTCACCCAATCTGTTGTTGAGAAGCGTACGAACACTTCGACTGATGCTAGTACGAGGTGCATTCAAGTTCTAAGGCCTCCGATTTGTTTTCTAATTAACTACTCACCTGAAATCGATGAAACTGGTGTTACTTCTCGACGTAATTGCCATGCAGACGTACACATTTTTCATAACGCTGACGCCATGATTCCACGGCAGCGGCGAAGGCTTCTTTAGGAGTCTGTTTTGACCACTGGAAAATCGCTGAGGCAATAGCAGTACGGCTGGTGAATGTGCGGCCACGGAGAGTGTCTTTCATTGTTGGAAAAAGCCAAAAGTCACTAGGAGCCAGGTCAGGTGAATAGGGAGCATGAGGAATCACTTCAAAGTTGTTATCACGAAGAAACTGTTGTGTAACGTTAGCTCTATGTGCGGGTGCGTTGTCTTGGTGAAACAGCACACACGCAGCCCTTCCCGGACGTTTTTGTTTGCAGTGCAAGAAGGAATTTGTTCTTCAAAACATTTTCGTAGGATGCACCTGTTACCGTAGTGCCCTTTGGAACGCAATGGGTAAGTATTACGCCCTCGCTGTCCCAGAATATGGACACCATCATTTTTTCAGCACTGGCGGTTACCCGAAATTTTTTTGGTGGCGGTGAATCTGTGTGCTTCCATTGAGCTGACTGGCGCTTTGTTTCTGGATTGAAAAATGGCATCCACGTCTCATCCATTGTCACAACCGACGAAAAGAAAGTCCCATTCATGCTGTCGTTGCGCGTCAACATTGCTTGGCAACATGCCACACGGGCAGCCATGTGGTCGTCCGTCAGCATTCGTGGCACCCACCTGGATGACACTTTTCGCATTTTCAGGTCGTCATGCAAGATTGTGTGCACAGAACCCACAGAAATGCCAACTCTGGAGGCGATCTGTTCAACAGTCATTCGGCGATCCCCCAAAAACAATTCTCTCCACTTTCTCGATCATGTCGTCAGACCGGCTTGTGCGAGCCTGAGGTTCTTTCAGTTTGTTGTCACACGATGTTCTGCCTTCATTAAACTGTCGCACCCACGAACGCACTTTCGACACATCCATAACTCCATCACCACATGTCTCCTTCAACTGTCAGTGAATTTCAATTGGTTTCACACCACGCAAATTCAGAAAACGAATGATTCATGCTGTTCAAGTAAGGAAAACGTCACCATTTTAAGTATTTAAAACAGTTCTCATTCTCGCCGCTGGCCGTAAAATTCCATCTGCCGTATGGTGCTGCCATCTCTGGGACGTATTGAC
Source organism: Schistocerca cancellata (assembly GCF_023864275.1). Classification (NCBI taxonomy): domain Eukaryota; kingdom Metazoa; phylum Arthropoda; class Insecta; order Orthoptera; family Acrididae; genus Schistocerca; species Schistocerca cancellata. The sequence goes on from NC_064634.1 coordinate 406,821,047, forward strand.
AATGAACGCGGCCTCATTTTAAAACAATGCGCACGTTCCTATCTCTTTCCAGTCCGGAGAAAAAAAATCGGAGGCCTTAGAACTTGAATGCATCTCGTACTGTAGAGCAATGAGCCGCATGTCAACACAAGCACCGAAGTCAACATTACCTTCCTTCAATTGGGCCAACTGGCGGTGAATCGAGGAAGTACAGTACATACTGACGAAACTAAAATGAGCTCTAACGTGGAAATTAAGCGTTTCCGGACACATGTCCACATAACATCTTTTCTTTATTTGTGTGTGAGGAATGTTTCCTGAAAGTTTGGCCATACCTTTTTGTAACACCCTGTATACCCTAACAGACTAAACACGAGCAACATTAATGCATGAGCCGTGGCGGCTGGCGCTAGGATGTTCGACTTGTATAGCTGATATCGATGTTCGGCTGTCCTACTATCTTTGACTGCTCCCCCGACGGATTTTCCAGGTGAACGTGTGACGAGTCAGTCTCCGGTCGGCGTTCATCGAGCCAACTTGTGTTGAAAACAAGCCCGCTTCTCTAACCGCGGTACATGGGTGCTCGCCACCCTAGTCTTTTGGCGCGCGCCGGATGTACGGTGCCGATCATTGGGCGCCTTGACGTGCAAAATTGTGGTGGGTTCGTCGTCTCACGCTGAACAGCTTCCCAGCTCGTAATCTGCAAGCTCCAAGTTACGTATGACTTTTATTCTATGTTTAACTAAGAAGATTGTTGTAACTTATTGTGGCATGGGTAGCTGCCGGATATGATTCTGAACTTGGTTCCACAGTGGCTATTTTAAGGAGGCTGATGTTTCTCATTCCGTTTTTGATAATCCGTGGAGTGTGTGTTTTAAGTGGTTTTCATGCAAATTTTAACTTGTTTTTGGACATATTGTCCGCTTTGGGACTGGCTGCGGCTGTGTACGTGCCCGCAAGCCGTAGAGTTATTGGTTTAATCATTTCTCATGGCAGCATTTGGTATGTTTATCTAATGTTGAAAGTGCCTCAAAGGCAACTGGAAGTGATCTCTAAGTTTCCGGCTAATGTACTGGGAGACGGGTAATGTTAGAGTATTGCTCCTTCAGAATTTGGGGGCGTGCTGAGATTTGACCTTGTTTTCATTGCAATCTATTTGTGCTACAGGCCATTTGTTAAGACTGCTCGTTCCCTGGCGTCAGCGCGGTTATGGATACTTGTCAGGAAAGCTCATTGTGGGGCCGGTCGGATTACATATAAATACCTGTATATACCGCCTGCTACGTGACCCTGTGCACAAGCCGTGGGGAGTGAACGCTCGTATTGCCTGTCGGCCGTAGCGTTGTTGCTTCCAAACATTGATATGGGCCTTAGCGCTGTTCTCTAAAGTTAAGTGCAATTTTGGAATCATTCTGTGTCATTATGTCCGTTAAGTGAGGCCACCTTGTTAATATTGACGTTTCTGTGAGTCATTTTATTGGTTGAGTTATTACTAGCCCTTCTTATTTAACACTTATGTTAATCATTTGTGTACCGTACCTTTAATGAACGTGCAACTTATTATTCCTGTGTGCAAGTTTTGCGACCTTGGTTGGCCCACTTTGTATTTTTAGTATAAGCATGTTTCACTGTGGACCTTTATGTGGCCGGTTCAGTTGTATTAATCTTTAAGATCTCTTTGTCGTTTATGAAGTTGTGGTATTATATGGCTGTGTAACTTAGGTTGGAAATATGTAGGGTTATTAGTCTCCTAAGACATGGTTAAACAAGAACGATTGTTTGTGATTGATTATTCACCGTGCCTACTATCAATGATTTTGGTTGCGGACTCAAAATAATGTGGTTCTTATTCGTGTTTATGTAATTCAATCAAAGTTAAGATTTGTATACTGCATCAGTAAGAGGGCAAATGTCCGAATTGAAGTTTATAATAAAGTCTGTTTTGAGTCAAATTAAAATTGTAAAACAATCCAACTTGTCGATCACCAGTGATCCCGGACTTCCCATTTCCTTTAAATGACTGTGGTGAGATTGTAATTTTGATTTTCTAAAGAACTGGATAGTACCACGGTTCAACGCACACTGGTGGTCATATTACCTGTCACAGAGGACTGCAGTTCTAATCAGTTACTTACAAGCCAATGGTGTGTTCTTGTACAAAGTTGCATTCACATCCAACCTTGTATTCTGGATGCTTAATTTTTTGTCAGGCAGTGTGTATGGGGTGAAGTAAAGCATCACGGACAAAAAATACCCCTCCATCACAGGAGACATCATGTTACTACCGTGTAACATCGTCTCTAGTCTTTGTAGTTGCCTTAGTTTGGTGAGGAAGAGAGTCCATAAGTTTCTTCAGATATACCGTATTTTGACACACTGTAAACACTCATTGAAGATTAGATCACACAGAGCTACCAAACTGAGCTGACGTTAATTGCTATGTTTCATTTGCTGTTCCAGAATGTCCAAAAGTTTTCAGCGGGATTAAGATCGAGTGACTTAATTGGCTAGCAGAGTTGCCATAGGATGCCTCAGTGTCAAAGCGTGGAATGAATGCATGCTGCCATTGCGAAAACTTTGTTGCCATCTTGGAAGATATATGTGATTTCAGTCTTCCTCGGCGTATTCCACTGATGAATTCTTCTCGGATTATCAGCCGAGTGGTGGCGTCGTCTTGTCGCAACGTTTCAATGAGTTTCGTACCCATCATCTTCTGGCCATCATCTTCGCCAGAAGATGATGGGTACGAAACTCATTGAAACGTTTCGACAAGATGACGCCGCCACTCGGCTGATAACCCGAGAAGAATTCATCATCTTGGAAGATGCAAGTGCTCAAATGGCTCTGAGCACTATGGGACTTAACATCTGAGGTCATCAGTCCCCTAGAACTTAGGACTACTTAAACCTAACTAACCTAAGGACATCACACACATCCATGCCCGAGGCAGGATTCGAACCTGCAACCGTAGCAGCAGCGCGGTTCCGGACTGAAGCGCCTAGAACCGCTCAGCCGCAACGGCCGGCGGATGCAAGTGCCCACGGCATATTTATATTGAACATAGAGAAGAAAATGCAGCACTTGATCACCGAGGACGTTGAAATAAACACAATGGTTCATGTTCATGGTAACCTTAGGGGGACTGAGTTGTAGTACGAAAAAGACCCCTAACACATTGCAGAATCGCATTTTGACCCAAAACGTTCTCTCCATGTAGCACGGGCTTAGAACACCTCTTTAGGCACTCGACTCTTTGCGTCATTTGACAAGAGGTGAAATTCCGACTCACGGGATAACATTACATGTTTTGTTTGGCCCATTGAAGACATGCAGCTTTATGCGCAATTGTGAACGATGGCCTTTTGCGAACTACTTGCCCCCAAATACCCACTGTATGTGGTACATTTAGCAATGTTGGCCTGGAAACTAGTTGAGATGGGCCAGCTTTCGCAGCTGCAGTTGGGTTTGAAGGAAATTGTCATTGACGAGATATGACACTCGTCTCCAGTCCGTGTCAGTTAGAAAATTCTTGTACCACTACTATTCTTACGCCACATTACCTGGCTGCGAGTGGTATAGCTTCTTTGCAGGTATTTGTTATAGATAGCTGCACTGTTTCCAGATTATCTGAGACGGACTGGAACATAACACGACGAGAACTGGCTTGTAGACGTAAGCAGCGGCATTAAATAAGGCTCCATAGTTAATAGTGGTGTCGGCTGGGGTCGCTGGGCAGACAGTCGCTTTGTGTCCTGGCGCTGTGGCTTGAAGCGAGCGCGCGCGAAGGCGGCCTGCGATCCCAGCAGCGGGCCGCGCACGGAGAAGTGCGGTCAACGATGAGTTTCTCGGTCGCGCGTGATGGAGCGCGCCGCCGCTCGGTGAGGAGGTTTAATAGTGGTGGGCAACACAATGCCCGTTTGTTAGTGTCGTTTAACTGGTGAACTATCCATTGTAGAACTTTATCTGTCGATACGACACATGTCACCATCCTCTGCTAAGAGTGTTCCTGTGCGGTTACGGCGAGATCTTTTCACGAAATTTCGATCAGCAGTTTTATCCCGCGAGTGCGAAAATGTTTTGCTGTCGCAAACCTGTACAGGGAGAAATGATCATTGTAATAAATTAAGATAAATCAGTGCCCGTACAAAATACTTAACTTTTCACGTTTCCCAGACGCTGTTAAAGAGTGGAACTTTAGAGAAATATCTTCCAGGTGGTTCGATGAGCCTCTGCCAGACAGTTAAGTGCGAATTGCAGAGAGTGTAGTCATGCAGATGTAGATGAAAGTCCACTCCACAGTAAGTGATCCAACAGCAGTAGTAGAGTGTTTTTTAAACCTCGTTGGGGAACAAGGAACAATGTTTATAGATGATGAATATAATGCTTTCCTTCACACATTTCTCATGTTCTTTAAAAGTTGCTTCCCATTAGAACATTCTGAACAGGATACTGGGAGTAAAAGGCAGCCTGGGTGGCTGACTAGTAGGATAAGGATATCATGTAGAACAAAGCGGAAATTATACTAAAATGTTAGAAGTAGTCAAAATCAAGTTACAGTAGCCCATTACAGACAGTATTGGAAGGTGCTTAAAAATGTTATTAGGAAGGCAAAGAATATGTAAGTACACAAACAGAATAGCTAATTCACAGGTTAAAATTAAAGCCATATGGTAAATTGTAAAGGAAGTGTCTGGTCAGCAGCACAAGGTCGACTTTATAAAGTCAGTTTCTGTTACTGATAAATCAGATATAAGCACAGTATTTAACAATCATTTTCTGAGCATTGCTGGTAAATTAAATAAAAATTTAGTTTCTACAGGGAATCATATAACTCTCTTACCAAATGCCTTTCTCAGACTGATGTCTGAAATACTCTTATGTAATACTGATAAGGGGGAGATTGAGTAAATAATTAAACCACTGAAGACTGAGGGCTCTCATGGATTTGATGGAGTGCCTAGCAGAATATTAAATTACTGTGCTGCACATACTAGTACTGTACTTAGCCATATTCGTGATTTTTCCCTTAAGGAATGGTCAGTTTCCTGAACGATTCTCAGTAGTAAAGCCGCTTAATGAAAAGGGAGAAAGGGCTAATGCAGACAATTTTAGACCTACTTCTATGCCATCAGTGTTTGCTAACGTTATGGAAAAGTCTGTGCACATAAGGATAATTGATCATTTTATTTCACATAATTTGATATCACACTTACAGTTCAGTTTTAGAAGCGTTTTAACAACTGAAAATGCTATATTCTCTTTTCTCTGTGAGGTACTGGGTGGATTAAACAAAAGGTTTCGAACGCTAGACATCTTTCTTGATTTAACTAAGGCGTTTGATTGTATTGATCACAAAATATGGCTCCAGAAATAGGACCAAGAGGGAGTAGCTCCCAATTGGTTTACCTCTTACTTTAACAACAGACAGCAAAAGGCCATTATTCACGGTGTTGAGAATGGCTATGATGTGTGGAGTGGGGTACAGCAAATTGGGGGTGCCCCAGGGATCAGTGCTAGGACCACTTCTGTTCCTTATTTATACAGGGTGGTCCATTGATAGTGACTGGGCCAAATATCTCACGAAATCAGCATCAAACGATTAAAACTACAAAGAACGAAACTTGTCTAGCTTGAAGGGGGAAACCAGATGGCGCTATGGTTGGCCCGCTAGATGGCGCTGCCATAGGTCAAACGGATATCAACTACGTGTTTTTAAATAAGAACCCCCATTTTTATTACATATTCGTGTAGTACGTAAAGAAATATGAATGTTTTAGTTGGATCACTTTTTTCGCTTTGTGATAGATGGCGCTGTAATAGTCCAAACGTATAAGTACATGGTATCACGCAACATTCCGCCAGTGCGGACCGTATTTGCTTCGTGATACATCACCCGTGCATTTGCGGAAAAGGTCGATATCATGTTGATGTTTGGATATTGTGATCAAAATGACCAACGGGCGTGTGCTATGTATGCTGCTCGGCATCCTGTACGACATCATCCCAGTGTCCGGACCGTTCGCCGGATAGTTACGATATTTAAAGAAACAGGAAGTGTTCAGCCACATGTGAAACGTCGACCACGACCTGCAACAAATGATGATGCCCAAGTAGGTGTTTTAGCTGCTGTCGCGGCTAATCGACACATCAGTAGCATACAAATTGCGCTAGAATCTGGAATCTCAAAAACGTCGGTGTTGAGAATGCTACATCAACATCGATTGCACCCATACCATATTTCTATGCACCAGGAATTGCATGGCGACGACTTTGAATGTCGTGTAGTTCTGCCACTGGGCACAAGAGAAATTAAGAGACAATGACAGGTTTTTTGTACGCGTTCTATTTAGCGACGAAGCGTCATTCACCAACAGCGGTAACGTAAACCAGCATAATATGCACTATTGGGCAACGGAAAATCCACGATGGCTGCAACAAGTGGAACATTGAAACGTCCCCTTTCAACAATTTATACATGACTGTGCTTAAACTGACACACAACATTTTTTAGCGCAACGCAATCTGACTTTCAGAAATCCCTACAAAGGAATGGCCCTGACTAACGTTAACCTGTACCTTTCACAAATCACTTACCTCACAAAAATCTTCGTTACTCAAGCTACTGCAATACAGCGAGCGCCACTACTGCCAGCTAAATAAAAGATTCAAACTACAGAAGGCACTAACTACTGATAGGCATAATTAGCAATTGAAAGATGTTAATAGAGAACAAACAATGTATTTACCTTAACAGTCATAATATATATAGTAGTTCATGACATCCAGTGTTACAAATTTCAAAACTCCGCCATCTCTCTCCCCACATCCACCACTGCTGGCGGCTCACCTCCAACTGCGCAACGCTACGCGCTGTTCACATCCAGCTGCCCAACACTACAATGGCAGACAACAATGCAAACTAGCCACAGACTACACACAGCACAGCCAGTGATTTTCATACAGAGCGCTACGTAACGTTGCCAATAAGAAAATATAAACAGCCTACTTACAACATCAGCGATTTTGGCGGGTTCATGTATGGTGCAGCGTTATGGGAGGAAGGATAATTGGCCTCCATTTTGCCGATGGCAATCTAAATTGTGCAATGTATGCTGATTTCCTACGTAATGTTCTACCTATGTTACTACAAGATTTTTCACTGCATGACAGAATAGCGATGTACTTTCAACATGATGGATGTCTGGCACATAGCTCGAGTGCGGTTGAAGCGGTACTAAATAGCATATTTCATGACAGGTGGCTTGGTCGTCGAAGCACCATTTCATGGCCTGCACGTTCACCGGATCTGACGTCCCCGGATTTCTTTCTGTGGGGAAAGTCGAAGGATATTTGCTATCATGATCCACCGACAACGCCTGACAATATGCGTCAGCGCCTTGTCAATGCATGTGCGAACATTACGGAAGGCGAACTACTCGCTGTTGAGAGGAATGTCGTTACACGTAGTGCCAAATGCATTGAGGTTGACGGACATCATTTTGAGCATTTATTGCATTAATATGATATTTACAGGTAATCATGCTGTAATAGCATGCGTTCTCAGAAATGGTAAGTTCACAAAGGCACATGTACCACATTGGAACAACCGAAATGAAATGTTCAAACGTACCTACATTCTGTATTTTAATTTAAAAAACCTACCTGTTACCAACTGTTCGTCTAAAATTATGAGCCATATGTTTGTGACTATTACAGCGCCATCTATCACAAAGCGAAGAAAGTGGTCCAACTAAAACATTCATATTTCTTTACGTACTACACGAATATGTATTAGAAATGGGGTTCCTATTTTAAAAAAAACGCAGGTGATATCCAACCATAGCGCCACCTGGTTTCCCCCTTAAAGCTAGACAAATTTCGTCCTTTGTAGTTTTTTCGTTTGACGCTTATTTCGTGAGATATTTGGCCCGGTCATGATCAATGGACCACCCTGTATAAATGATATGCCCTCTAGTATTACAGGTAACTCGAAAATATTTATGTTTGCTGATGGAACTAGTTTGGTAGTAAAGGATGTTGTGTGCAACATTGGCTCTGTTTCAAATAATGCAATTCATGACTTAAGCTCATGGCTTGTAGAAAATAAACTAACGCTAAGTCACAGTGACACTCAGTTTTACAGTTTCTAACATACAATTCAATAAAACCCGACGTTTTAATTTCAGAGAATGGGAATATGATTAGTGAAACTTTATAGTTGAAATTTCTAGGTGTTCAGCATACATTCAGGAAAGCATGCATTCAGGATCTTGTTCAAACACATAATTCTGTCATTTTTACTATTTGAATGGTATCTGAAGTAAGTGATAGTTCGATACGAAAATTAGTCTACTTTGCTTTATTTTCATTCACTTATGACGTACGGTATGATATTTTGGGGTAACTCTTCCCATTCTCAAAGGATATGTTTGGCTCAGAAACGGGTGGTTCGGGCAGTGGTGTAAGTTTGTCGATCTCTGTTTGTTAGTCTGGATATTCTGGAATTGACCTCTCAATATATAATATATTCTTCACTTTCGCTTCTTGTTAACAATATCAGCTTATTCTCAAGAATTAGCAGATTTTTCTCACTTAATACTAGGTAGAAATCCAATCTGTATTTGGATCGTACTTCCTTGGCTCTCGTGCAGAAAGTTGTAGTATATTTCTGCAACCATTTTCAATAAGCTACCGCAAGAATTCAAAAATCTTAGCAGTAATCTACGTGCTTTCAAATGGAAACTGAAGAATTTCCTCATGGGTCACTCCGTCTATTCTGTCGTAGACTTCCTTGAAAAATTGAGCTGATTACTGTGTTATATTGATGACTGCATTTACATAAACTTACGGCTTTCTTTTTTGGGTTCATAAACATTTTATTTTATCTGTTATTACTTTTAAATTGTAATTTCATGTACTGACACGTTCCATGACCTTGGAGATTTGCTCCAATGTAACTAGACGTTTAAAATAAAATAGATAAATTAAGGTAGGCCTACGTTTATAATATCAAGCTAAGGTTTCCCCTAAAGTTCTCGGTTCCATATGGTGGTGTCTTGGCATCGGTAGAAGAATACTACTGTAAATCTGTGCCCAACTTTGACACTGAGTCCTGCTCAAACAATCTACCATGCAGCTTCAATTTCTGTCTTGACTGATTCGCATGCTGCGACGAGTACACCACCTTCATTTCCTATTAGGAATCAGAAACTGTTGCATCATGAAGTATTAGTCCGACATTGACCAATTTTTCTGGAGATAATTAAACTTTCATTCCACTCATAACTGATATCGATATTTAGCATCAGTAAGATATGGGACCATCAAAGGTATGAATACGCTCTTGTGTCTGTTGTAAGATGAAAATACACAGGCCCCGACTGTCACCTCGAGGATTGCCTACCCACGTTTGAAACACATTCTGTGTCAGTTCATGAAGATTACTGTATGGATGCTGGTATGAAAGTATGTCTTCCCGTCACATCCAAGACATGCTCCGTGGTTAGCAAATCAGCGGATCATGAGGACAGTCAAGTATCCGTACATTCTTCAAGACTTTTGTGGGATAAACTGCAGTTTGAGGTCTTGCATTATTTTAGTGCAATATGCCATTTGCTACCTTGGCCATGAAGGGTATAACAACAAGTTTTACCATCCTTTACACATACTGCTGAGTATTCAACCTTCCTCCAACGCTTACCGGATTAGTCTCGTTTTTATATCGGTTAACTTCCTACAACATGATTCCAGGAGTTGGAGAGATATGTGTCTCGAAAATCAATGCCTCAATTCAACAGTTCGTCTGTGAACATGTTGGAATCGATCTCAGGCCCACGAACAGGAATGATGCTCATCCCTGAAGACCACAGAACGCCACTCCATGTTCCAGTTGTCTCTGGCCCTGCACCAGGCAAGTCTGTATTGTCTACAAGCAACTCGCAACTTGTTCTAAGTTGGCGAAGAGTTCTCGGGCTTCCAGCCGGGTGGCGGTGTCTTCAAACTGCGACGTTTCGACGAGTGACATACTGATCATCTTCTGGCGAAGTGCGAGACTTTTTTTTTTTTTTATAGAGGTGGAGCCCCTCCACGCCCACACCGGCATGATGGCCAACACAAAACGTCTACTGCCATCTCTGCATAAGGGTTAGTATTCACTAAAGTGAGGTGTCGCAGGATGTGGGTACTGCGATGTTTGCGTACGTCTGGTTAGGATTAACCATTAATACGGGCTCATCTGGAGATAGATTGGTCGAAATCTGACGAAGGGTAGCGGTTTGAAGGGCAGAGGAAAAAAAGTGCCAAGGCAAGAGCCAAGGGAAAAAAACCTCTGTGAAAGTTAGGTCGGGCGGCAAGAGCAGTAGCGGTTGTCTTGCTGCCTGCGATAGGTTGTGCAAGGATAGGCTTTGTTAGTAGTGGGTATCATGCATGTCGATACCTTGACGTTGTGCGTTTGTGCTGCTCGGCGGCTGGCGCTGGGTGCTGGTACAGAGTCCTCGTTCAGCGTCCTGCAACCTGCAACAGTTAGGTTCGTTATCGGTCTTGTGTCCGATAGGTCATATACTGGAGGCACAGTGTGAGGGAGTGTTGGGAGATTGTTCGTGTGTCTGTGGGCGAGCTCGTCGGTGTCCCTGCTGTGGCCTGTTGGTCGGCTCTAATAGCAGCTGGTAGTTGCCAGTCAGTGTTGCTGATATGCAGGGGCTTACCGACGTTTGTCGCTGTTTGCGTATGTTAGTTTACCATAGGTGGTTATGCCCTAGCTAGCAGTGTCTTTGGTCGCTTGTGTTTCCACCTGTGGTTGTGATCGTAGTTTCCCAGAGTGAGGATGAAAGGGTTGTTCGAGTACCTCGAGTTCCTGTATAGTCGTGTGGCGTGTTTCTTGAATACTTCCTTGAGGGTATCAGGGCGGTATTCATGGTGAAGATCCACGGTGCGTGTGTAGCGTGGAGCATTGCTAATGATTCGTAGCACTTTGTTCTGTATGATCTGCAGGCGGCGCAGTCGTGTGGGAGCTGCATATCCCCAGACGGGAGCTGCGTACGTCATCAGAGGTCTAATCAGTGTCATGTATAAGGACCTCGACACCCTCCTATTCAGTGTGCTTTCCCTGTTGAGCATTGGGTAGAGCTGTTTGAGCCTCGCGTGCGCTCGGTTGGCAACGTATTCGATGTGGTCCCCCCATGTAAGTTTCCGGTCCAGCCAGACACCAAGGTATCTGACTTTCTCTCGGAAACGTATTGGGCGTGTATGTAGTGTTATCGGTTTACAGTGTTTGCGCAGTAGTTTCGGTCTGCGTGTGAACAGAACTGCTTCACACTTGTCGACGTTTACTTTAATACGCCATCGCTCCAGCCAAGGCTCAGCTGTTCTGAGTGCTGTCTGTATTCGTGAGTTGATGTTCGACGGTTTCCAGTCTTGCGCGAGGATGGCTGTGTCATCCGCGTAGACGGCTAACGTCGTGTTTCGTGTCGCTGGGAAGTCATTAATGTACAGGTTAAACAAGATGGGCCCTAGGATGCTTCCTTGGGGTACTCCAGCTTGGATACCGTGTTGTGTTGATTGTTTATCCTGCACGTTAGTGTTGAAACATCTGTTCGTGAGATATGAGTGTATGAGACGTACGAGTCCGTCCGGAAAACCAGCTTCGCTTAGTTTGCGTATGAGTCCGTTGTGCCAGAGACGATCGAAAGCCTTTTCGATGTCTAGGAACACGGCCCCTGTGGCTTTGTTCATGTTGTAGCCGTGTGTTATATGTTCGACTACGCGGAGGAGTTGTTGTGTTGTCGAGTGGTGATTCCTAAAGCCGAATTGCTCCGGTCTTAGGGTGTCGTTGGCGATGCAATGCCTAGTGATACGTTTTAGTATTACCTTCTCAACAATCTTGCTGAGCGAGCACAGCAGACTGATGGGTCGGTAATTTTGAGGGAGGGAGTGGTCTTTCCCTGGCTTCCTGAACATCAGGACCTTGGCCGCCTTCCAAAAGTCAGGGAAGTGTTGGTGTGTCAGGATGGCATTCGTTAGGTGTATGAGGTATTCTACGGCTTTATCCGTGAACTCCTGGAGGACACGGTTTTGAATGCCATCAGGCCCAGGGGCTTTTCTAGCGTTGGTGTGCTTGATAGCCCATGTGATTTCATTTGTGCCGAGACTTTGCGGATGCCTGTCCCTTTATACCTGCGGCGTACCCCCCCACCACCTGCCCGCGGGAGGCTGGGTCCAGCGAAGCCGACGGGCGGGGTGGAGGGGGAAGCGGGTGCGCCGTTCGTATCTCCGTCAGAGCATTCCGGTCGCGTCTCGTGAGCTGGACGGTTCTTGGTGCGTTCCTGGCGTATTGCGGCTAATGCTGGATTCCAGGCCGCGCTCAGTTGATAACCTTCGTCCCTGTTCACAAGATTCTCGAGGACCCGTATTTCTATTGATTCTTTAATGACGCTATCCCAATAGCTCCCAGCTCGGCACAGCACCCTGGTGTTTTCGAAATCAAAGGTGTGGTTTTCTTTGATGCTATGTTCAGCTATAGCAGATTTCTCTATCTGTCCAAGTCGAACATGCCTGATGCGTTCCTTGCACCTTTTAGAGATTATAACAATATGTTTACTTTGTGTGTATACATAAACATACAGTTATAAATGTCCCCGTTCGTCGTCTGATCAGTCGGAAGTTGCATTGCATAGGAGAGTAAATGCCTATTCGAAATATAATTATTTTGGATAGCTCAATATGAATTTCCTAAGGGACCGTAGTTTATCATGCATTTACCAGTAGAATATAAATACCCATTAGTCTAAAAACTAAGCTTAAATCTATTTTAGGACTTGGGATTCATAGGAATTTGACTTTGTCACTATTCGCGTGTGGTTTGGCTGTTCACATTTCATCCACGGGATATAACATTAGCATAGTATGTGATATGTTGTGAACTCATATAAAAGTCTTTTATTTTGGGAGCGGCTTTCATGGAAAGTCCGTTTCGTCGAACTGCAGCGGGAGTGCTGTGCTAGTACATCACTTTAAATTTAACGCGTTTGTTGTGTCGATGTACGTTGACACAGGCTGATTGTTAGAGCTGAATCGCAACTCGAGGCGCTCACTAGCCTCCGCGCGGTACTTCAGCTTTTACGCGCACGGTTCAGTGAACACGTTGCGTCGATGGTGTTGTGGTATTTTGTGGTTTGCTGAGGCTGGTGAGAGGGACGAGAATTATCAGGGACCATTGAAACCATCCCTGTCTCCACATTTTCCAGCCGATTTTGAAGATTTTAAGGTAGGCTAGTGCTCGCACTTTGCAAAGCAGCTAACACACTTGGTTTCCGATGCACTGCACGTAATCACATCACCGCCTTCGGTTACACAACCGGACTATCATTGTCCGTCGGCCTATCTGCACGTTTAACACTTTTTTCTTCATCGTGTCTGTGGCAGACTTCCACACCATTTTAAGCCTTCACTTATACACTACTACGTACACAATCTTTTTTTACAGTTTATAATCAAATAGTTTGTCTCACTTTGAAGCTTGTTAATTCAGAGCTTTGATTATCATGTCCATTTCAATTTCTGTTACTTTGTTGGTAACTACCTTAACATTTCGCTTTACATTGTTCCTCATCTTTCTCTAAGACTAATTATGCTTTTAGTTCACAGTCACAATACATTAGTTTCTCCGATCTGTTAGCAATTATTATTATTTTAATTCATTTCAATCGTTCTTTCTATTTATTAGATTCATTAAAGTTATCACTGTCATTTCAACAAAAATTCTCTTTTTACTAGATGTGAGGATCAATCAGTCACATTTGATTGCCCTCTCACATGAGAACAGAACACCATTCAAGAAAATTTCAAATTCCTTATCGCGATCTCGGTTTGCGTCTCGGATTGACTTTAAAAGGAAAAATAAAGACATTTCAAAACTAGATTTTCCCGATTTCGTTCACGCGCTTCCTTTTGAAAATCGTATGCCAAACCAGCCTTCCACGTCAACCGCATTTCTCAATCTGTGACGTCAAGTCTACGGGACGGGTTTAGGCGGGTTAGGATATTTACACAAATTCAGAAGAAAGACATAGATATAATAGTACTTAGAAGAAGAAATCTAGCAAACAACTCCTTGTTCCTTATGACTCAGAAATTAATTTTCCTTTGCGCCGTACGTCTGCGTACACGCTCCAATTACAAACTAGCTACTTTGTTTTGCCGGCGGTTTCATTGTCATTTTATTCTCGCCTTGACGCCTGCTTGCGCTACACTGCATTGGCCTCTATATATGACCTTAAGTCATAATTGCTTTGTCCTTGCCACTTACACTCTTATACTTGGTATTTATTTCACTTATGGCTTTGAATGTATCTGTCCTGCGTATTGCAATTACAATTAATGCTACTTTGTTTATCTAGCTGAAGGATAGCGCTTTCGTGGTCATGTTGGTACTTACAAGTAACTCACATGCTTCGTAAACATTACATTATTTTAATGCAGAGATGAACCTGTTCCAGATTTCTATGTACATTGGAACTTAATCTAGACATAGCTGACTTAGAAACTAGTTACATGTTTTCCTTTTTAGTGTGATCAGGAACCAATAATTGTCAAGCGACCCTTGTCCTTGACGAAAATAAATTTCGTTTCTGGATCATTGCTCCTTGAACTTAAAAAAAAAATTCTTGCATACTATGTTTTATTTTCACTTCTTTAACATTTCATATCGCAGAAGCCGGCTTGTTAGGCACATCCTTCGCTTTATATTTCATTTCTCTCTCTTAAATATTATCTCCTTAAAACTAAATCTTAAAACTAGAGTTCTTGGAGTTGATCACTTTCTTTGTTAAACAAGATTTTTTTTATCAGCTTGTCTGTACTTAAATTATGGCTCAAGATAACATATTTTAAATTCTCTGCTGTATAGCAAGATAGACTCACTGTCATGTAATTTATTCTAAGCATTTTTTTTTTTTTTACGAAGTCAGATCAGTTGTCACTTAGTCACTAGCGGCTAACCTTCTCTTGCCATTATAAAGCTTTCCTTTTGGCTTATTCTGTAACATGATACTTTTTAAGATCAGAGTGATGGTACAACACTTTTATTTTTCCATTTGCAGGATCAGAAATCAGATAACAACCTGTGCGCAGTATACGAAGGATCTCGTAAGGTCCCTCAAAAAGACTTTGCCATTTTCGATTTTTGTGTAAGAGCAACGATGGTTTAAAGCGTGTTTTTAGCAAGACCTTTTCGCCTACTTTATAAGTTAACACCTTATTAATATGTTTGTCATACGCCTTCTTGCGTAAATTGGCTTGGGTGGTCAACGTTGTTAGAGCTAGTCTTATTCTGGCGTCCAAACTAGCACTTGCGTTGTTACACTTAGGAATTGAATTGACCCATTCATTTTTCTCTTGGTCAGAAGACATCAACTCACTCGGAGTGAAACCAGTAGACAGGTGTGGTAGATTATTCACAATTTCCTCGAAAGATGACACAAAGTCAACCCAGCGAGTCTGCTGATTTGGTATATAAGTACGAATAAAACGATTAAACTCCTTGAACACCCGCTCAGTCGGGTTCGACTGCGGTCTAAACTTGGAGATAAGGATTTGCCTAATTTGATGACTAGCAAGGAAAAGTTTCCATCTTTTGCAGACAAAGTTAGACCCATTGTCTGAGAGAATTGATTCAGGTTTTCCGAATTTAGGAAAGTAGTCACGTTCTAAACGATTGATGATTAGTTGAGTATTTGCAGATCTCATAGCGTACAATCTCAAATGTTTGGTAAAGAGATCAATGACAGCTACAAGGTACCTTAGTCCTCCACGACCTCGTGGGAGGGGTCCTGCCAAATCTATGCCTAGGGTTTGTCTAGGTTTCTCTGTGATAATAGGATTCAAAGGCAGTATATTCGAAAGATTAAAAGGTTTTGCCTTTTGACAAATGATACAGTGTTTCAAGAGCTTGTGAATTCTGCTATGAAGGTTAGGGATGTAGCAGTACTTTGCTATTTTACGCTTACACTTTTCTGGACTAAAGTGTCCCCACGAAATATGTGTATACCAGAGTAAGTGTTCTACATATTCCTGCGGAATGCATACTAGCCAATTTTCTGATGACAGTGATGTTCGATGGAAAAGAACTTGATTATGCAATTTGTAATATTTGCACATGCGATGGGTAGGATTAGTTTCGAGGATCTGTTTCACACCTCTCCATTTTGGATCAGTTTCCTGCAATTGGACAATCTGGTCACAAAGATCAAGAAAATATTTCCGATGTATTGGATCCTTCATCAATAAAATTCTGTAATTTGACATTTGTTCCAAAAGTTCAGTACTGTCCGAAGAGCCTTCAGGCATGCGAGATAGAGCATCCGCAATAATGTTATCTTTGCCTTTTATGTAGATTATTTCGAAGTCATATTCCTGTAAGAAAAGACACCACCTCGTTAAGCGAGGATGTAGGAGTTTACACGTCAGAAGAAAACTAAGAGCCTGATGATCAGAATAGACTTTGATTTTCTTGCCATTAATGTAGTAGTTGAATCTCTTGAAAGCCCAAACTACTGCAAGAGCTTCCAACTCAGTAACAGAATAGGATCGTTCAGTTTCTGTAAGAACCCTACTAGCAAAACTAATTACTCTGATGTCTGGTTTTCCATTGGTTTCATGGATCTGGAAGAGACATGCACCTAATCCCTGAAAACTTGCGTCAGATGACACACAAAATTCCTTATCCATATCTGGATGATAAAGAATGTTGCTATTTAACAAAGTTTCTTTGATATTGAGGAATGCCTTTTGACAGTCGTCAGTCCAATTCCACCGAGTATTTTTCTTTAACAATTTCAATAAATCAGGGTTGTTCATTACTTGCTTTGGTAAAAATCTTCTGAAGAATGAAGCGAGTCCAAGATAACCTTTAAGTTGTCGTTTTGAAGATGGGACAGGAAAATTTTTAATTGCACTTAGCTTAGCCGGATCAGGACGGATTCCGTCAGATGAAATGACGTGTCCTAAGAATTTGATTTCGGCTCGGCCAAAGTGTGACTTTTGCAAGTTGGCAGTGACTCCGTATTCCAGGAATCGCTGAAACACTTTCTGTATTAATTCAACGTGGCCTTCCCAGGTTTTAATAGCAATTAAAAGATCATCAACGTAGAGAGTGACTTCATCAATAAGATCTGGACCAAGAACATGATCTAAGGCGGAGATGAATACTCCAGAACTAACATTCAGTCCAAAAGGCATGACCTGAAATTGATAGGATCTGCCGGCGAAGATAAATGCCGTATATTTTCGAGAGTTAGGATTTAGTCTCACTTGCCAAAATGACATTTTCAAATCTATGCTACTCAAATATTTAACTCCATAAAATCTCTGGAGGTGTTCTTCAATCGCTTCAGGTCTCGTTCGTACTGGCACAACAATTTTATTTATGTTTCGTGCGTCGAGTACGAGTCGTACGGTGTTATCCTGTTTCAAAATCGTCAACAACGGGCTACTATATGGTAAATTAGAATACTCTATGACTTTCCAGTTCAACATTTTCTTAATTTCATTACGAACTGCTTCCCTTCTTGCATATGGGATATGTCGTGCGACAGAAAGTTTGGTGCGGCACCACTTCCATAGTATATTCATAGTCTTTTATAATACCGGGTCGTTTTGAAAACACGTTGATATAGTGTGACAACAAACTGAATAATTCCTGTCGCTGAGGTTCGGATAACTCTGTTGATTCTGTAGTCTTATTGGTTATTTCCTGCTGAGAGGGTAAGTCACTGACTGTTATTGTATCATTAAATGTATCACAGTTACCATAAAACAAATTGAAATGATTACGACAAGGTTTTCTGCCTATCCTTTGTAATCTAATGCTATTACAAGTGCCAAAGTTTTTTACTCTTTCTTTCACTAACTCGAGTGCAGCTTCTGTTTGCTGTACTAACAGTGTGCAAATGCCTATATAAAGATCTATTCGGGCTCTATATCGTCGTAGAAAATCCATTCCCAAGAGACATGGCACTGCCAAATTCTTGACAACGAGGAAAATACATTTTATGGGTATTGATTGAATCTCCAGTGGTACCCAAGCTTGTATACTGACCTTTTGTGTCTGCGAGCCAATGGCTCCTGTTATTGAACATCCTTGGACGGGTAATGTTGGAATTTTAATTAATGTACTAATTTGCTTATAGAAACATAAGGACATAGCATTAATATTTGCACCTGTATCTAGGATTACAGTCGTCAAAATTCCGGCTATAGGAAGTTTTGTCATAGCTTGCACTTGGTCATCTATCGGTTCATCACCATCAGTTGTCTCTTTCTCTTGTAATAATTCTTGTCTCATGTCAATCCCGTCATTGTATCTCAGTACAAGTACGTCATGGTTAGTCTCTCCGTCGAAGTGGTGGCCCCCATTCTGTCTCACAGCATCACTTAGGGAGCTTTCAGATGCTGGACTTAGTTTTCCTGTTTGTGTGGTTTTGATTGGCCTTCATCATTAGAAAGTTCGACCAATCTGACATTATGAGAACACTGAGGAACAAAATTACTGTTATGCACAAACCTCGTGTCAAAATGTTGCTGCGTTTGTTCTGGTGTCCAATACGTGTTACTGTCTTCCGCGTTTGCGAAAAATACAGGGGGATTGTAATGCCTTCGCGGGGTCTGATGATTTTTATTACTATTATGATTTCCGGAATTGTTTCTGTGAAATCCACCTTCACACTGTTGGTTGCCGTTAAACTGTGTGTTTCTGTACATTCCCTGCGCTTGATTTTTACTAGGCGCGGAGTTGTATTGGTATGAGTGGGCGTTATCAGCTGTTTGTTGCTGCCCGTAATTTGAGTGTTGGCTGCGCGAGTACGGTGCATTCCATTGCGATCCGCTCTGCTGTTGCCAACATTTTTGACTGAAACCGTTTCCAAACTTCTGCTTGCACGATTGATTGCCGTACTGGTTACCAGTCGTGTTATACACGGGATTGAATCGGTTGTTGTGATTATGTCTATTCCTTTTGTGCGGATACCCACTGCCTTTATTTCCGTTTTGCCAATCGTTACTATTTTTTGAACCGTTCCCTGGCTTTTCATAGCCGTTACTGTCGTAATGTTGTGGCCAAGAATTGTGCGGAGTATTCCGCGGTTTGTTAGCTCTCATGTCCTCATAGATCAGGTCTAGGGAATCTAATATCGACAGAAAGGTATCTGGATCATCATCTGGTATGGCTATCAGCTTTTCACGAATCGAAATGGGTAATTTAGACTTGAGAATCATAATTACATCTTTACTATTGATAGGGTTATCCCAATACCTAATTTTGCCAAGATATTTTTCGAAGTACATTCTCAGGCTACTATTCCTGGGGTCAAATTGTTCTGCATTATAAACTTCTTTACGAAGGCGCTTCTGAACACCTTCGCTCCAAAATTTGCTGAGGAAACAGTGCTCAAACTCCTCATATGTTCGACACTTATCAACCATTTCTGTTCCCCATATTGCCGATTCGCCACCTATATATCCTGTAACAAATTGGATACGCTGTCTATCAGTCCACGAATTTGGAAAAATGCCGGAGAATCCACGAAGAAAGACAATTGGGTGGATATTTCGTTTTTCTGGGTTAAAGGTTTGAAAAACTCGATGCTTTATCATGCTTTCTTCCTTCATCATTTTTGCTACTGAGTCAGATTCTTGGTTTCGGTGACTAACTGGAATATTTGGTGGTGAAGTGTGTTCATTAGATGCAACAGGTATTCGGAATTGCCGAAATAATTCATCTTCTTCCACTGAGGCTAAAGAGTTAGGATAATTCGGTCTCTGTATTCGGGAACTACTACTCACTTGTGCCTTCAGGTTATTTAGCTGTTCCGTTACCTCTTGCTTCCAGTTTGGTAATTCTTGCTGAAGGGTACGCCTAATGCTACCGAGTTCAGACATTACGGTATCTCCGGAGCTTCCAGGAGCTGACAAGATACCAAGAGTGGTTGCTTTCACAGTCTCTACTAGGTCTTTGTTAATTTTATCTTCGACAAATTTGTCCTTTCCAGCAATCCAGTTCTCATACTTTTCTCTAAATTCTCTCTCATGACTATCTAGCCTCTCCTTTACTTTCGTTTCCGTTTCCAGAGTCAAGTTTGACATTCCCTCAGTTAGTTTTTCTACCTGCGTAGTTACTCTGTCTAATCTGTGATTAACCGTGGTTACGGTGGAGTCAAGATTCTTGGTTGCGTTTCGGATGTCAGCTGTCTCGCTTTGCATGGTAGCTAAAGTGTCATTCAGTTCGAAAATTATTCCACTTCGCATTTGAGAAACAGCATCCTTAACTTGCTTTGCTACTTCTTTGGCTACGTTTTCTCTAACAGTCTTATTTCTTCGCTTACTGTAGAAAGTTTATCTTCAGTTACTGTAGAAAGTTTATCTTCATGTGAGGCTAACATTTGTCTATTTTCGTCTTTCAAATCATCTTCAAGTGAGACTAACATTTGTCTATTTTCGTCTTTCAAATCATTTTTAATGGAATTCACCATTTGGCGATTTCCGTCCTGCATCATTTGACTTATTTGACTCAGTAGCTGTTTGAATACATCGTCTGTCACTATCCATAAATTGCTTTCACCTGCCTCCCTTGTAACCGGTATATGGCTACGACTACTAGTGGCAGAAACTATGTTGGCATTGTCTAGTTCAGTACCGGTAACATTATGGTGTGAGGCACCAAAGTCCGTAAGATTTCCCACTTCACTTTCTACAATTGTTTCAATTGGTGTCTCAGCCCTACTAATTACCGTGCGGGACCGTAAGCGACGCGACACTTCACTCGTTTCATTCCATTCATTTGAATCTAGTGATGACATTTTATCGTCTGCCATATCTCACTTATTTACAAACAGTAAGTCAATGAAGTTCGTTTGAGCTACGGCCGTCAGCTGTCGACAGAGATGTAATTTATCGGTTGCGAGTCGGTTGTCACTGCTACGTCACAAGATCGGAATGTCGGGAGATGCACGTCACGAGAACAAGAGACTATTCTGGACCGTAAAGAAAGTATGGCTGCACACTGTTCAAAATAAATGAAAACTAAGGCTGGTCAGCTCCGTGAACAGGCAGCGGACATTTAAAAACAAATGATATGCAATACACAACAATGGAATTTAAACAATACTTGAAGAAATTACTAATCTACTAAATGCAATCTACTGAATTCAAAGCAAATTTTACTGCAACTAATAAAGATCGTCACAAATTGATTAATGTCGGCTGAAATCAAGGAAGCTTGGCTACGGCTAACAAAATTTTAACTTACGTTACTGATGACTTGGGCGTTGCAACTAGATTTTCGCACAAATTCTGTTCCAAAAAAAAAAAATCTCTCTTCCATAATTTTCTCTGAATATCTCGTTTCTTTCGCTCAATGGAAATTTTATTGGATGGCGTTTGATGTCATGTAACAAATAAAAAGCACAAGATTAGCTACAATTATTTATGAATATTCCCACAATGCGTATCTTATATAAATTTTTATTCCTTTGAGTATATTTTTTTTTTTTTTACTTCATGTCCCTGTTCGGGCGCCAATTATAACAATATGTTTACTTTGTGTGTATAAATAAACATACAGTTATAAATGTCCCCGTTCGTCATCTGATCAGTCGGAAGTTGCATTGCATAGGAGAGTAAATGCCTATTCGAAATATAATTATTTTGGATAGCTCAATATGAATTTCCTAAGGGACCGTAGTTTATCATGCATTTACCAGTAGAATATGGCGCGGAGAAAGTATTTCGCCGCATGCAACATCCGTCCGAACTCGACGAAAGAATTCGTGACTGTGAACTCTCTATTTGGCAGAAACATAAAGAAAATTAAATAACTTCATGAAGGAGTGAGACATAGATTCTATATTAAATAAATAGTCCATACACCAGTTCCATTTAAGTCTGAATTTATGGCAATTAATAGACGAACTTACACTGCAATGAAGGATTTAACATGGATGCCGTTTTGACTGGCACTTCTCTTAATGAAAACAATTCCTTCGACGTTTTCACATACACGTCGCACAATAAATCTACTGCTAGGCAGTTTTAGTATTACACATTCACTTTTCACTAAAACAATATTATTTTTAACGATAATAATACGGCGGCAAGACATGCGCGTCCGACACAAGAGACAAGAGAAGAATGAGTAACTGTTCATCGAGAATATCTCGTACCTCAAAAAAAAAAAAAAATGGAATAAAAGTGTTCTTCTTCTGTCCGTTTTTCGCGCCGCGGTTTTCAAAGTCAATAACTCATTGCATCTCTGACGGCGCTTCGACAATAAACAAGTTACGTTACAGGTCGTTCACCTTTTACATTCTCGCAACATTATTTGCTAACTGTAGATGTTGCCGAGCGACTGCTCGATTAGTGAATGATTTAAAATGATAAGACAATCACATAATGTTACAAGATGCAGCGCTGCGTTTGTCCAATGTACTGCACACCACATTCGCAGGCAATGCTGTATATACCAGGTGTGTTGAGTTTGAGTGGGTCTTTAGCTGAGCCCAGCAGCTCTTTCGTCTTCGGCGGTGGTCGGAAGACGGTATTTATGTTTGATTTTCTCAGTAGCCTCCCGATTTTGGCTGATATGAGTAGATATGAAATGGGCATTCTAGCACAACTATCGAAATCGACCACTTTTTACCAATTTTTATGCTATTTTAAGGTCATTTTATATCAAAATCGACTTTTTGATCATTTTTTGACGTTAACTACATCTGAAAATAGGGAAATGCCAAAAAGTGCCCCAAATAAGTTATAGTCCTCTAACACAAATATATACAATGAGAGAATATATACAATACAACATATACTATTTTAATATACATACAATATATTAATGAATAATATATACAATATGATATATGTACAATAAACAAATATAAAATATATACAATATAAAAATATATACAATATCTATAATATACAATATCTACAATAAACTATAATGTCCAAGTGGTAATGTATTTATTCCATCACCCATAATATGCCTTTTATCATCATGTGGACTTAATGCTATCTTATTTAGTTCAACTGTATATATTTCATGTTTAATGGTTCTAATTAAATTCATAGTTCTATATTGTTCATTCTTATTGAATAAACAATCTTTATAGTCATCAAATGTTATTCTATTATTTACAACACATTTCTTAACACCTTTAGATTTTTTAGTTTCTTTTTCATTTACTTTATATGCATACATTTTAGATCTTAATCCAATAAATTCTTTCATTATTTTACCATTACATTCATCTTTCATTTTACCTAATACCTTTTTGTTCATTTGTGGTATATTGTACACATTATTTGTTGCATAATCACTTGTATCAAAATGTTCAATCATATTTTTCATATCTTCATAAAAGTCATCTGTTTTTATATTGTATATATAACTATCTGTATCTTGATAACATAATTCAATATTTGTATCATATTTAGGTTTCATTACATTGTAATGGAAATTATACATTAATTCTTTTGATAAATCTAATATACTCATACCAATATAAATTGGTTTATTAAATTTAATTTCAGTTTTATTCATATGAATAGCTACTAGATTTTCATTAAATATTGTTCTATGTTTAAAATTAGGTTTAGCAATTAATTTATCACATTTTCTACCATCTGATACTAATTTTATGTTAACTCTGTTACGTATATTTTCCATTGTTTTTCCAAACACACTATTATTCATTAGTTTATAGAAATCTTTTTCAAATTCATTTTTTGCTTTTTTCCTCATTTCTGTATTAAAAGCAATATATTTGTTCAACCAATCACTTTGATTAAATTTTAAAACACGATGTATCTTTTTTAATTTCATTCCTAATGATAGATATTGTTTTAAATTTCTATAGTGTACAACATATTTTGTTTTACCATATAATGTAGTTAATAGTTTACCCATGTTTTCTGGTGCTAATGGTACATCTTTATGTTTATCATGTAATTCAATTGGATATTCTAAATCTACTTCTAATATATACCCAGTATCAGAATCATCTTTCATATTCATTATAAATTTATTCCAATAGTTTATATAAAATTCAGGATAATTTAACCATTCAAAACCACCATAAGGTAGATATTGTGACATGGCATAACCACATAGATTATTAGCATCTAAATACATTAGATAATTTGATTCTTTATTTTTATCATAATCATTTAGATATTTATTATTTGCTTTAACATATCTTTTACAACATTGTGATATACCACCTCTTATTCCATTTTCAACCATTAAAATCATATCATAATCATGTAATAATTCTAATGGTTGATTAGTCATTTTTAACATTGCATCCCATGATAAACCAGGTGCTGTATAATACCATGCTGGATCTAAATCATATGATTTCATACATGTATGTCTAAAGTTTTCAAATACATCGGCCAATAACAACACATCTGTTTTTAGATATAAATCATGATATTCACCTAGATTTTTAATATTGAATTTATTCCACACTAATTGTGCTTGTTTATAATCATCATTAGTTATATTACATTCATTTAGTTTATTACAGAATTCATTTTTAGATGGTAATTGTGTTTCATTAAATTTATTCCAATCATCCATATAATCATATGGATAAACACCTTTTCTAATAACTAAATCTATTTCATCATCATTAAAGAATTGTTTAATATTAAGCATTTTATCTTTTGATAAATTAGATGATAGTTTATCTAATGAAGATGCCATAAATCTAAATGTATCAATAAACCTCATTTTTAACTTATTTGTTTGTTTACCAAAACTAATATATTTTTCTTCATTATTCGGTATCAAATCAATATCTTTATTATCATAACCAAGTTCTTTAATAAATAAATGTGAATCATAACCAGTTAGATTGTGTAAGAATATTGGTACAAATGTTGGTTGTTGAAGTTTAAGATTACATTCATTACACAATGGTGCTATATAATTACCAGTTAAATGATCATGATGATGTACTTTTTTATTATCTGGTGTATATACTGATTTACATAATGTACAATTATTAGATTCATTATGTATTTTCATTTGTTCATCTGTTAACTTATTCATTGGTTCAATTTGTGAATATATTTCACCAATTTCATCTACTTCATTTTTTATCATTTCTATGAATGTTTTAGCTGCATTTTGTCCTCTATATACAACTGGATTTTTATAATGACCATGAATATATTTCACATAGTAACAAAATCCGGATGGTTCATGTTTTTGATATTTCACTGTATATGATTTATTTTGGTTTGGTGTACATTTATCCATTTTCAATAATAAGCTTTCAAAATCAGCATATATAACAAATGGAACATACATTGTATGATTATAGTTTTTGAATGTTATATATTCACCTCTTTGAGGTACAATAATTTTAGATGATTCATGTTTTGAACAATCGATTTTATGTATATTTAATTTATCTTCTGAATTAAAGTGTTGTAGGCACATTTTACATAGATGAATTTTACCATGATGCATTGTTTTCTGACATCTAACTAAACGTGATAAATGTTTAATCCAACAATAATGTGATTCATTATTATTTTTCATGTATAATAAATCAACATGTTTTGGTTTTTCATCTTTAGCTGTCTTTAATGGATATATTTCATATTTTTCATTGTATGCATATACATTAATCGATATATTAAGTTTACATTCATATTTAGGTATATTATCAATTTTAACTGGATATTCTATTGAACCAATTTTAGCTTCTAATTCATCAATATAGTCTTTATAATTACTAGTTCGATCAGGATTACGATCAACTGGATATAATGCTGATGCTATAGACCATAGAAAACATTTTTGATCATTATTTTTAACATTTACACATGCTTTCTTACTTCGTATTTTAAGTGGTAATTCCATATAAGATGAACCACGTAATGGTATATATTTGTTAATGCCTAATTGTAATCCAATTATTCTATTTAACATCCATCCTGATCCTCTATCTTGAAAATCATACATACGTTTTAACATTTCACGTTTACCATTTGTATAAAATTTTGTTAAATCTCTATCATTTGTAATTGTATAGTTGTATGTTGAGAATCTAAATTCTTTTATTTCATTAGTAGTATTCAATTTGAATTCACAATACAATATTAAATTAACTTTTAATCCATTGTATATTTTAAGATTATCTTTTATTAACTTATGTATAATAGGTTTAGCTGATGTCATAATATGTTGTGGGTCTTTGATTTCAATATTGTTTTCAATGTTGTATGTTTGTAGCCTATTTTGGAATGCTTTTTCAATTGAATGATATTTATGTGTTTTTCTTTCTTTAGGTTGTTCAAATATATCTGTAGCAAATGGAAATTGTGTTTGAGTATTTTGAATCAACTGTAACAAATCACTTTTACATAATTTAGAATATCCACTTATATTTAAATGTTTAGCTATAGTTTTAAGTTCACTAATATTCATTGTTGATGGATCTTTATCTTCTATATTAGCAATAGAAACATTTTTAGGTGTTCTTTTTCTTTTATTAGATTCCTTAGCAATATCAATTGTATGTGGAAATAATAAATCCATTAATTCACTTTTACGCATTTTAGAGTAACCTTTAATCTTTATGCTTTTAGTTATTGCTCTAAGTTCATTAACTTTAATTGACTCCATTTATTAAGGAAGAAAACTATTATTTTTGTTGTCTGTATTTGTTGTCTATTTATGTATATAATTATTATTAAGTATTTTTAGTAGCTGTATTTTCACAAATAGATACAGATAAATATATCTATTTATGTATATAATTATTATTACGTATTATTAATAGCTATATATATTCAGAACTATTTATGTATATAATTATTATTAAGTATTTTAGTAGTTATATATATTCAGATTTATTTATGTATATTATTATTATTAAGTATTTTTAGTAGTTATATATATATTCAGATTTATTTATGTATATAATTATAATTTAGTATTTTAGTAGCTATATATATAATTGCTATTCAGTTATTTTCACAACTATTTATGTATATAATTATTATTAATAGTTATATATATTCAGAACTATTTATGTATATAATTATTATTCAATATTTTTAGTGTCTCTATATTCAGTTGTTTTCACAACTATTTATGTATATAATTATAATTCTGTATTTCTAGTAGCTATATATTAAATTAATTTCAGAACTATTTATTATTATGTATTTTAATACCTATTTGTATTCATTTGTTATCACAACTATTTATATATATTTTTATTAGTTAGTATTTTTAGTGTCTGTATATTCAGTTGTTTTCACAACTATTTATATATATTTTTATTATTAATTATTTTTAGTATCTATATATATTCATATTTATTTATATATATAATTATTATTAATAGCTATATATATTCAGATTTATTTATGTATATAATTATTATTAAGTATTTTTAGAACTATATATTCAGAACTATTTATATATATAATTATTATTAATAGCTACATATGTTCACAACTATTTATGTATAAAATTATTATTCAGTATTTTTAATGTCCATGAGTTTTTTATGAATTAATGATTTTTCATGCCTTTTAAGATAACATCTACATAAATTTCTACCACATTCACATGTTACTATTTCATATATCTTATCTTTATTATTTTCTATATACTGTCTAGTATAAAATATAGCACATAGGTTGCATACATTACGATGACCATCTTTTCTATATTTGTCAAGATAAAATTCATTAATGTTTTTTAGATTTTTACATCGACTGCACTTTTTGATGCTATCCATTTATTAGGTATAAAAAACTCAATTTGGTAAAAATTCAATTACATGTACTTTTTTATCTGATCTGTCAATCATTCCTTTATATACAATATTACAACCAATTATAGTTGTACAATCATCCCAACCAATCATTTTTGCATATCTATCTGGTAGTATTATATTAAATTCATTATCAAGTTCAATAAATGTTTTAAAACCTAATTTAGTATTTTTGATTTCTACATTTGTAATATGATACACTTTATCCACTTCAATGTCACATAATTTCACCAATGGTGTATTTTTATTAACACTATTAAGTCTAGTTAATAGTTCCATTTATATAGAAGAAAAATGTTTTAATTGTTGGATTGTATTGTTTAGTACAATTATTAGTTCTGATATTAACGAAGATGATTTAATACAATCTATACCAAATAGTGATAAATCAAATATACCATAGTTTACTACTTTTTTGGTGAATTCATTATATTCATAAAAAGCATCATCTCTAAAAAAGTACAACATACCATTAATGTACCTAAATACTGAATTTATACCAGTTGGTAATCCAGAATATTCTCTACTTATAATACCACGTACTTTATATTTAAAATTACATTCATCTATTTCAGCATAGAAAAAGTCATTAAAGAAAATAAATGTTCTACCAGAATAAGTGTTCACTATACCATTTAATTTGAAATTATTGCGTAAACCTATACTAGATAGTGGTTTTGGATATCCTGATATCAATTGTAATGTATGTAAATGTATCATATATATCATATTATTGAAAAATATAACAAGTTCACCACTAGGCCTCTGATATATACCATCTATATGGTTTACATCATTTGGTAAAAATGTTAACCAATCAGTTATTAATTGTGATTTTGGTATTGTATTTTGAATTATCCACACCCATTTCTGATAAAAAACATATAAAATCCCATTCATAAATAATATGTGATCAATATGTTTAGTTTGACATAATGATATAGGTTCTGATTGTAAAGGTGGTGAAATTGGTTTAATTGGTAATTGTGTTGGTTGTGTTGATTGTTTACCATATAAACTTTGAATAGCATCAATATCATCTTGAGATAATTCTAAATGCGATCCATTATAGTATGCATACATTATTGAACCATAATCATCTGAATGTCGTAGACCTAATGAATGACCAATCTCATGTATTAATACTTCAAATAGATTTGTTTGTCCTTTTGGTGTATTAGTATTCATCTCTAAATACCATATTTCATCATCATCCATATGTATTTCTACAGGATTATTATTCATATCTGGAAAAAATGCATGACCTAACACATTACCTTTACCATCTAAATCCTTTGAACATTGAATATTTTTATCAATTTCAAATTTATGTTTACGTCTTTTATTTGTAATTAAGATATCAGGATTATTGCTATCATGTTTAAACTGAATATCTATTTTATCTTGCCATATTTTAAATGCTGCATCAGTTAATTGTAATACTTTTTTAGTAGCACCTTTATAATGCCATTTAATATGTTTCTTATTCCATTTATATATACTAGTACTATAGCTACCAAATTCATCTTTTACACCACATCTAGGCTTATTCATTAAATTTATAGTATCATCATTTAATTCGCCATTTATTTCTAAATTATATGTTAATTGAAATAACATTAATGCTTCTCTAAATGTATCATCACTAACATGAGTATTATCATTAACATTTGTAATATCTAAATATTCATAATCACTTAAATATTTTATTGCTTTACTCTTATCATTGGCATATATAATTTTAAACAACATTAAGAATATTATTGTTTTCATTTATGTACACTTAAAAAATTCAATCTTTATATATTCATTATCATCATTCAAATATAAATCAATAATATGGTTATCTATAGTTGAAGAAAAATCCCAATCAGATGATGTAATTGATTGTTTAAAATTTAGAAATACCTTTTCATCATAATTATAAATAATGATTCTATAAGTTGTATACAACCTTTTTTCATGTTTTATATAACCAATTCTAAGATTATTATGTAAATAGAAATCTATGTTATATTCTTCAAGTTTAGATATGATATCTATCAACCTCATTTATTTATATTAAAATGTATTCTGTTTCTTAAAATATTCATAAACAATACATACTTCATCACCATTTAGATCAAAAAGATAATTCAAACTATCATCAGTTAGTTGATTTATGAATACAGATACATCATCATCAGGATAACATACTGACAGAAAAAATGATATAGCTAATTTTATTAGGTTAGCCATTTATATATAAGAAAAATAATAAGACCCTCCATTTTGTCGGGTCTAACATACAATTTATATTAATAAATATGGTTTAAATCAATCAATATGACCATCTATAAAATAATTTTATTTTTACTAACCCAACTATTATGTGAATTATCAAATCCTAACCATTTTACATATACTTTATCACCTTTTTTTCTTAATACTTTATCAACTAGATATACATTAGGATATTTTGTTTTTAGTAGTTCATGTTCATAAAAATTACCTTTTATATCTTTTAATTTATAGGTAATTGGATCTGAATGTATAACATCTTCAATTTCAAATAATTCTGTTGACCAATTAGCAGTATATCCTTTTTCAAATATTCCTTTTAATTTACTTATTCTAACTTGATCACCAATAGAATATTTAGCTTTATATGGATATATTACAGTAGCAGATGGTTTATAATTTTTATCATTAACATCTATAGGACTCATTTTTATAGTACTATGTTTAGTATTATTATAGTCATTTACTAATTTTGGTAATATATCAAACCATTTATAGTTACCTTGAATATTAAATTGTTTCCACATTTTTTCTTTTAATGTTCTATTAAATCGTTCTACAACTGATGCTTTAATTTCAGTAAATGTAGAATAATGATTAATATTATTTTTTTCCATTAAGTCATTAAATATTTTATTATAAAATTCTTTTCCATTATCAGTTTGTGAATTAATTGGTTTTCTATCTTTTAATATAGTCTTAAATGCATTTGCTACATTATCACTTGATTTATCTTTAACTGGAATAGCCCATGCATATTTAGAATATACATCTATAACAGTTAATATATATTTATAGCCTTTATTTACTTTAGAAATACCTTTTAAATTACCTGAATCCATTTCAACTAAATCAGCCTGCCATAAATCATCTATTCCATATGTTATTATTTTTCTTCTAATAAAATTTCGTCTAACTGGTTTATGTAATTCATTTATAATACCTTCTTTTGTTACAATTAAATTTTTTTAACAAATTTACTTTTTTTAGATTTACATATGGTACATATACCTTCTAATCTATTACGACCATTTTTAGTTATTGATCTATGTAAATTATGTGTTTCAGTAAATGTTTTACACTTTAAACAATATATATGATCATTCATTTATATAGCTAAAAATTATTCTTCATCAATTTCACCAAATATTAATAATTTAACATCTACAGGTACAGTTTTAACTGTATCTTTTAATGTTATAGTTAGAAAATTTGATTTGTGTACAATTATTGATTGATTACCATTATTTACTTCATATAGTTTATCAGCTACACTTACCATAATATTAAAGTCATCAAATTTCAATTCTTTGTTTATATTCTTACCAATAATAATTATTTTTCTAAGTGTAAAATCATATTCGAAATTA
Organism: Schistocerca cancellata; assembly: GCF_023864275.1. Lineage (NCBI taxonomy): Eukaryota > Metazoa > Arthropoda > Insecta > Orthoptera > Acrididae > Schistocerca > Schistocerca cancellata. The sequence continues at coordinate 406,852,524 of NC_064634.1, forward strand.
TACACTTGTAGTTCATCACCAGTTAAGAATGAAAACTCAATTATTTGTTTATCATATACCTTGTTCTCTATTTTCTCAATATCATTTTCTAATTCACTTAACATTTCATTAAATTCATTTACAATATTATGATTTATTTTCGAATCATCATATTCTTTTTTTAGATTATTAATTGCATCATTAAACTGTGATATATTAACATAGTTACTAAATTGTGTTAGAATACTTATATACTCAGGTTTTGTAACACATTCATTTTCTAAATATTTTTTGTTAACAACATCTTTTCCATCAATTGGATCATTTACATTCACTATTCTTTTATCATTAAAATCAATATAATTTTTAGATGTTTTAAAAATGTTATTTATTCTTTTAAATTTATTTCTAAATTTATTTAAATCTATAAGTATATCAGAAAGATCATCTTTAGTAATTTTATTTCCAAATATGTCCATTTATTAGATTTAAAATATCACTGAATTTATAACCATCTGATAACAATTTTAACACAAATATACATAAATGACCACATATTATCTCATCATAATTTTGTATTCTCAATGCATTATAACATAAATTATTTGATCCTAAATAATTAACTAGTTGTTTAGGTACATTACCACCAAATGAATCAAATACATATTTGTTATCATTGTTTTTATAATAACTTATCCAATGTGTACCAATATGATCAGATGTGTCTAAATTTACTATTCCACATTCATTATTTTTTGTTTTATTAGATAATTCATCTATCATAAAAACACCTTTAAAATGTTTAATTTTTAGTTTTTTAGCTATTTTTTCTAAATCAAAATTACTCAATGCTTTTGGATACATTTTCATAATTTTTTGCATCGTTTTTTTAACCCTGTACCTTTTTTCTCCATTTCCATATTATGCCTCTTTAATTCAGCTAATTCTTTATCACCTTTATTTTTATTTATTATTGCATTTGCTACAGTAGCTGTTCCACCGGCTATTGTACCAATAGCAGTTAAATATGGCAATGCAGCCAATAATAATGGTAAAAATCCACCTTCATGTTCATTTAAACCAGATCCTTGTTTCTTTTTTGTTAGATATTCAATAATCTTTTTCACAACTGGAATACCTAGTGTAATAAGTAAATTACCACCAATTTTCTTATCTCTTTTTCTTTTTTGTGCATCAGTTAAAAATTGATCAATAGCATATAATTGATCATTATTTAGTTTAATTTTAATACCTTTAGCTTTAATTCTACCATTAGGTAGTGTTTTATAATCAATGATAAAGTTATTCATTTATATACAATAAAAATGTTACAAACCAAATCCATTATCATCAACATCAATACCCATACCTAATTTTCTTTTTCCATACATTATACCTCTAACTGCTGTTGCTGCTATTTTTTCACCTAATGATGCATCTGAACTATACATTCTTTCTTTTGCTACATTTTGTAATATTTTATCAGCTATATGTCTCTTTTCTATATCTTTATTATCTCTATATGAAATATCATGTTGTTTACATGCTTCATCTAATGGATTTATACCTTTATCACCTCTAGATAACCTTTCATCCAATTTTGTACCTGGTCCACAATAACTATAACCAGGTAGATGCATTTCAAATGGTAATTTATTAATTAATGTATTAATCAATCCTTTACCATATTTTTCTGATTTCCAGAATGTATGTGGTATATTATTCAAAAACCTAATTAAATATGGAATACCTTTTGGATCATTAATTATAAAATCATTAAATTTATTTGTTAACATTTTAGTTATTCCTACTTTTTCATTGTAATAATTATTATTACCAGCCATTTCTTCACCATGAATAACCATTAATCTATCAATTAGTTGTCTAACATCATTCATCCATATATATTCAATTGGTTTATTATTATATTTTTTAATAAATCCAGTACCTGTTTTTTTATTATTTTTTATATCATTCCACATTGGTCCTAATATATTCATCCATTTATAACCTCTACTGGATCTTACTTTATTAGTATTAGGATCATATTTATCATATATCAGATTTGTGTTAATTGCTATTTCTTTATAGTTATTTAGATCATCTTGAGTATAATCAGTATCATTCAATTCTTTTTGAGTTAATAATTTTAGTAAACCAATTGTACTAATATATTTTTTATCATTAATAATTATATCATCATAATCAAATGTAACCTTTGTATTTCCAATAAAATAATCATCATTTTCAGGTCTAATACCAAAAATGTTATCTTTAACATTCATAAGATATTTTTTTAAATTTGGTCCGATATGTACTATATTTCGTGAATCTAATAACTGACCTTTTTTAATCATTTTATCTCTTTCTTTTTGTTCTATTTCTTCTAATTTTTTTCTGTTTATTGGTGTATCTACAGATGATGAATTATCATGAAATAGACTTTTTTCAAATGATGATTCAGATGGTGGGGCTGGAATTGGAAATAAATCATGATATGGTATTAGTTGTTTTTCAACTTTTCTATTTTCTTCAATAGCTTTTATTACATTATCACCAAACCCACCAATTTCTTGTTTTACTTCTTTAATTGCATCAATAACAGGTTGATCTTCTTTTTTATATTTTTCATATTCTGTATGTGGTTGTTTTTTCCATAGTTTAAATTTTTGTTGTAATTCATCTACTTTCTTTCTATTTCTTTTAGCTTGTTTTATTACAGCTGGATCATATTTAGCAAACATTTATATAACAGAAAAAAATGTTTGTGTTTTGTGTTTATGTTTGTGTTTATGTTTCTGTTTGTGTTTTGTGTTTATGTTTGTGTTTATGTTTGTGTTTATGTTTCTGTTTGTGTTTTGTGTTTATGTTTCTGTTTGTGTTTTGTGTTTGTGTTGATAAATGATTTAATTTTGTTTCTATATTTTCCATCATTAGATTTTCTTGTTATATCTATTGTTATAAAACCGAATTCATCATTCCAACAATTAGAACATAATTCTTTAAAATCATTAAATTTTAAATCACCACCAACAAATTCATGATAAATATGGTTTAGATTTGTGTCATCTTGTCTGAATACATTTAAGAAATTGAGATTATCTCTAACTAATTGTTTAGGTATTTTTGAATATGTTTGTGCTAAATAAAAACAATCTATTCCTTTATGTCTTCCTCTAGTAAAATAATCACGAACAATATTTTGATTTTCTAATATAAAATCATCAAATATTACAACTGAATTATCATCACAATCATCTAATGATACAATATCATCATTGTTACTAATAAATGTGGCTAATGAATGACCTATGATATCTTCAATTTCATTACATTTTTTAATTAGCTGTTGATATTTCGATTGATGTAAACTTTTAGAATAAATATACACATGGTTTATTTTATTCCAATTTAACCATCCTGGTGCTAATAAATAGTTATCTATCATTAATGTTGTTTTACCACATCCACTTGGTCCAATAATACCACATCTAATTGAATTAGGTAATAGTTTACCATGTTTTTTAATTATTTTCTTTTCTTTTAATCTTATTTTTGGTTCCCAATCTATTTTGTTCATTTAATTACTAATAAATGAGTAGAATGTTTCAATTAAGTGGTAATTCATCAGTACTTAAAAAAAGACTAAATGTACCTATTAGAAATGAATATAAACATGTTGCATTAGTTGGATTTTACACAACATTTTTAACACCTAATATAACATCTAAAAATAATAAATTATATTGTGATAATGAAACAATTGTATTTCCTATTGGTCAATATAATTTAAAAAATATAGAAAAATTTATTCATGCAAAAAACCCTAATATAAATATTAAAGCAGATGAAATTTTAAATAGGGTTGTTATTGAGAGTGATAAAAAAATATATATGGATATACAAAAAGAAGATAATATAGCACCTCTGTTAGGTTTTAGTAATCAAACAATTAATCCAAAACAAAGAACTGTTGCTAATGATGTACCTAAAATTATACCATTTGAATTAATCAATATTAATTTTAATTTAGCTGATGGTATGTATATAAAGCATAATGATCATTTTCATAGAGAAACTAATATTATTGCTTCTTTTAAACCAAATGTTGAATTTGGTGCACCAATAATATATGAACCATCTCATCCATTATTTGTTCCTATTCATGATAAAATACAAGATTTAAAAGTAACTATAACTGATGACAATGATAATTTAATTGATTTTAATGGTGCACAAGTAACAGTTATTTTGGAAATGAAATGATGTATTTTTGTTCTTTATAAATGAATAAGATTGAAAGCTATCAATTTCAATCATTTCCAGTAAATGATAAAACAAAAAATAATCTTTGTGTTCCTAACAAGGTTACTGAAATTAATATTCATGTTGGTGATGGTTGGTTACATCCTAATCATTCACAATTATATATGAGTTTTAATATTGTTAAATCAGATGGAACTGATTATCCAACATACGATGGAAAATCAAATAAAAAACTAATTGATAACTATGTTGCTAAATTATTTGATATTATAACTATAAAAAAAGGAAATAATATTTTATCAGTAATAGAACATCCATTTATTTCATCATCTGTATTAACACGATTAACTTCATCACTTCTAGATAATATATGTATAGAAGGTCATATAATTAATAATGGTAAAATTAAAAGTAAGAAAAATGAAGTACTATATCCATTAGAATTATTTGGTGGATTTTTTAAAGATTATAAAGAAGTAATTTGGGAAGGTGATTTAACTATATGTTTTACATGGAGTTCAACTGCTAATGATTGTATATTTAGATGGTCTGATTATAATGATGCTGGTGTTGAAATAAAAGATACACTTCCAAATGAAGGTAAAATTGTAGTTGATAATATGGAAATAAGAACACCAATTGTAAAATATGAACCTAATTATGAAATTGAACAAAGAGAAATTATGTTAAATAATCCTAAAATACCAATATCATTCTATGAATTACAGACTGTTGAAATAGCTGGTTTAAATGGTAAGAAAAATATTGAACTAGATATTACAAATTATTATAATTCAGTAGAATTTGATGTGCCTTATTTTATATTTGTTGTATTTCAAACTAATCGTAAAAATAATCAGTTGATTGATTCATCATTATTTGATCATGTTAAACTACATAATATTTATGTGAAAAATGGACGTAATGAAATATTTCCAGAGGAAATGTGGAATATTGAACCACCAAATAATTATCTTAAAGCATATGATGCATTTCGTGAATTTAAAAGAATTACACAATTAAAAGGTGATGTTGATGTTAATCCATATAATTTTATTAGTAATTATCCTATATATGTTATTAATATGACTCGTAGAAAAAATATAGTAACAGTACAAAAAACAACAATGAAATTATGTGCTACATTTAATGATAAAATACCAGATAATACATTTGCCTATATAATTATGTATGTTAAGAAAAATCTAACATATGATACACAACACAGAATATTAACTGAAAACTTTTAAACATATGATCCATCTAAATTTTCTAATCTAATTTTGTTTGGTTGTACATATATTGTATTAGCTTTAATTTGTGCTTCCATGTACTCATCATATTCATTTTGTTTTTGAATAATTTCAAATGGTTTCATATCTAAAAATTGTTTCCATAATTTAGTATTATGTTTTGTATTACTTACTTTTAATTCATGTTCAATATTTAACAAATCAGCTATTTTAGCAATAAAATATATATATGGTACTGCTTTACCTTTATAAAAATGATTGAATATATTAAATAATTCTTCTATACGATCCATATCATCTGGTTTAAACATAAACACATATACTCCATCACTATCATACTTATACAAATTTAGTAAATGTTTATGAAAATATTTAGTTCTATATTTTTTATTATTATGAACACTTACTTTATTAGGATAACAATTATAGCAGTGATTATTATAACTACACCACTGATAACAATTCTGACAAAAATCAGGTTGGTTATATTCATCTGGTATACGTTCATCAGGTATATCAATTTGAACTGCTTTTTGAAATTGCTCCATCATTTATATATAATATTTTATTTAAGGATGATAAATTTAATTAGAACCATTAAACATGAAATATATACAGTTGAACTAAATAAGATAGCATTAAGTCCACATGATGATAAAAGGTATATTATGGGTGATGGAATAAATACATTACCACTTGGGCATTATAGTTTATTGTAGATATTGTATATTATAGATATTGTATATCTTTTTATATTGTATATATTTTATATTTGTTTATTGTACATATATCATATTGTATATATTGTTATAGATATTATTCATTAATATATTGTATGTATATTACAATAGTATATGTTGTATTGTATATATTTGTGTTAGAGGACTATAACTTATTTGGGGCACTTTTTGGCATTTCCCTATTTTCAGATGTAGTTAACGTCAAAAAATGATCAAAAAGTCGATTTTGATATAAAATGACCTTAAAATAGCATAAAAATTGGTAAAAAGTGGTCGATTTCGATAGTTGTGCTAGAATGCCCATTTCATATCTACTGATATGGGCCCCAAATATGGAAGAAAGGCGAGTCTCTTGTTAACTTCCTCTTCCTGAAATTTGTCAGCCTGTCTCCTCTTGAAGGCTCTGCCAATCTGTGTTTCACTGTAGCCGTTTTTCCGAAATACCTCTCTTAGGTGGTGTAATTCGTCTGAGAGGCTTTCTTTGTCACAAATGACGCGCGCCCTATGAACCAAGGTGGTCAGTACTGACTGGCGTTGCGCCGGATGGTGGCAGCTGGTTGCAAGTAGGTACAGGTCTGTGTGCGTCTTCTTTCTATATACTGAATGGCCCAGCGTGCCATTCGCTTTCTTCCTGATCAGTATGTCCAGGAATGGAATACAGTCATTCTCTTCTACTTCCATCGTGAGGGTGATATTCTCATGTATGCCGTTTAGGTGGTCCATAAACACCTCCAGTGCCTGCCTGCCATGCTGCCAAATCACAAAAGTGTCGTCCACATAGCGGAAGAAGTGCCTGGGTTTACGGTGAGCAGTTTGTAGTGCCACCTCCTCAAAGTGTTACATATAAAGATTCGCGATGCCTGGAGCAAGGGGAGATCCCATGGCCACTCCATCCTTTTGTTCATAATGCTCTCCATTGCACTTGAAGTAGGTGGTCGTAAGTGCATATTCAAAGGCAGGCAGGAAAGCACCAAGAACCGTCCAGCTCACGAGACGCGACCGGAATGCTCTGACGGAGACACGAACGGCGCACCCGCTTCCCCCTCCACCCCGCCCGCCAGCTGCACTGGACCCAGCCTCCCGCGGCCAGGTGGTGAGGGGCACGCCGCAGGTATAAAGGGACCGGCATCCGCAAAGTCTCGGCCCCCAAGTTCGACAACGACTTCTACCGACACGTAGAGAACCAACTCCCTGACCTACTAACAAGTACAACAGCAGAGACAGAAGACACCTCCGAATTGACCAAACCTATAACAGACGCTGAAATCACCAACGCAATACGGACCGGACGAAACTCAGCCCCAGGACAAAACAACATCAAACGCATCCACCTGCAGAACGCCCCCCTCCCTGCCTTAACCCTAGTCCTCTCACTGATGTTCAACTACTGCCTAACGACAAAAACAATCCGGACTGCGTGGAAGACAAGCAAGATCATAATGATCCCCAAACCCGACGAACCACGAACGGACCCCCTCTCCTACCGACCTATCTCACTACTGGACGTTATAGGAAAAACTTATGAACGTATACTGACCGACAGACTGCGAAAATATGTGGACAGCAAACAACTACTCCCCCTACTCCCAGCCGGCTTCCACCCCAACCACTCCACCACAGACCCACTTCTCAAACTGACATGTGACATCACCCAGGGCTTCAACAGATCGCACTGTACGCTAGCCATATTCCTGGACATCGAGCGTGCCTTCGACCATCTATGGCACAATGGGCTCCTGTTCAAACTGCTCAAACTCGGCATTCCACCGAAATTCGTACGCCTCATAAAAACTCAAATCACCGGACGACACAGCAGAGTACATGTGCAAGACGCCACCTCCAAACCATTCACCCCAGAGGCAGGAGTCCTGCAAGGTGCAATATCATCCCCGCTACTGTACACGCTATACACACACGACATACCGACCCCAACAGACCAACACGAAAAACTCGCCCTATATGCAGATGACATTGCATATTGGTGCACAGGACTCAGAACTGACGTAATACAATGAAAAGCTCCAAAATACCTGACGAAACTAGAGACATGGATGACTAAATGGAGAATCCGACCTAACCCGACCAAAACACAACTATTCCTATTCCAACACCGCAACCTGACGAGAAAACGACAGCAAAAACAAGAAGACATAACACTCCGACTATGGAACGAACCCCTACAACTGACTGACAACGCGAGGTACCTCGGTGTCTACCTAGACAAGCACCTCAACTACCAAGCCCACCTGCAATACCTGCTCAACAAAACGAGGAAACGACAACAGTTAATCCGACAAGTGCAAGGACGACTGTATGGCTGCTCCACCAGGACAGCCATACACACGTACAAGACATACATACGACCAATATACGCTGCACCACTGGGCGGAATACCAAAGACAATAGCAAACAGACTGTACTCGACAGAACGCCGATTACTACGCAGCATAGCAAAACTACCATGCCGCACCCCTAGTGACGAAGTATACGAGACGACAGAAATAACCCCACTGCAAACAAGACTGACAAAACTCAGGGCAAGATACGGCTCACACATCCTACACAAACGACCCGATATGGAAGACATTCTGACGACCAAGCCACGCACGGCAAGACGCCCGAAAAAGAAATACATTTACCCGGCGCATACAGTAGCACAAAATACATCAACTGAGTTCCCCGACTTAGCATCCACAATGACACAACTGACAGGAGGCGAAACCACCCCACCCCACCTAGACGAAAGACAATAGCACAGCAACAAATGACCTAGTGCACCACGACAGCCCCTCACACTCAACACACAACCACAGAGTAACATATAGTAACATATACAGAGAGGGAGCCCCCCCTAAACCACTGTCCCGGGGGTGTGCTCGCAGTTCCGTTAGACGACAGTAGATGTCAGGCGTGTCGCCTGCTTAGTTTCGGGAGATCACGCTAGAGGCGCTTCGGCAACGGCCTTCCTGACGTCAAGGGTAGCAAGGTGGGGTGACAGAGGGGTGAGAGCGAGAGAGCGTAGCCGTATCTGTGTAGGCAGCAACAAGCAATACTTACATAGAAAATTTGGGCCAACGCTTTCGGCAGCGAGCGCTTCCGCGTGACGTCACTGTAGAGAAGAGACGATTTTTCACGTTCGCGCATGGCCGTATACCGTTTAAGCCACCATTAATTTACTAAACTGAAGGGCGATGTAATAAGATATGAGTTCGATTGAAGCTTACCTACACAGGGACTTACTGCTTCCTACGGCAATGAAATTATCATATTGTCTTTCTAGTAATGACAGATGATAACTACGTATTATGGATCACCTTGACATATACATTCTATTGCTTAACATTTTCTATGAGATAAGTTATAACTTGGCATCCTTCAGTCTTTATTAAGTATTACACATTTTTAATAGTACAGGAAACGCAACAATCATAAGAGCTTTCAGTTTCTAAACGCAGTTTTTTCGTCACAATCAGCAATAGTGTATAACATTTTTTTTCGTGCAGATATTAAGTAGAAAGGAAACGATATAATTCCATTTACTTGTCATTTCTGCGTTTGATGATTCTGAAGCTTCAGTACTGATCGCCGTACTTCAACAATTCAAGAACAACAAATTAAATACCTTAATCCCATCTGGAATGAACTGCGGAAGCTCTCCATGTGTGTGCTCCTTTCTGCAGCTGTTTAGTGCTCATTGTCTTTGCCGACGTGTTAGGTGCCGTATCCTGATGTAGGTACAGTAATGATCTTAGTGTAAATTGCGGAGATCTCTTGAGAAATAGTTTGAAGCTTCCGATTAAAAGTTTTGGCAGGTTTTTATTCACATCTGCTTCTTTACACAGAGAACTGCGTTTGAAGAGACGATTAAGCTAGGACGAGATAGTTCCTCAGTTGCCGCAGAGCTTATAGGACCTATTGATATTACTATTATCTTGTCACTATGATGTCCAAGTGATTGCTCTATGGAGTCGGATCTTGGAAGAAATACATCCAATGATGTATTTTTGCGTCTCTTTCGTGACCAGCAGTATACAGACTGCTTCCAGGCTCCATATAAACCACATGCAATAACAACCTGTACCTTTCAAATAACTTCCGGGAATTCAGCCAGGTAACACTTTCAGCGACCGCCGATATTTCGGCGGGAGAACACCCCGCCATTTTCAAGGCAAACTGCTGAAAGTGTTACCTGGCTGAATTCAGTGTTGCCAACTCTAAAAAACCAGAGTCGCTAGATTCAATATCAAAAGTCGCTAGAAAGTCGCTAAAACTGATTTTACTAGTAGTATACTGAAAATTTCGTGCTGTGAATGGTGCAATAAGCCAGTGGGGGGTTACTAAAATATTAATAAAAATTGTCTCATACGTAATTGCTATATTGTCTTAATTAAATGACGCATCGCTTGATAAAACATACATATAAAATACGCTAACGTTTAATTAAACATGTTATCATAATTGACGCAACACACAAATTGTTGTTTCAATCACAGTAGGCAAATATACTAGAAATATACAACTATATTTGTAACAAAAGAAAGCAAGAACTAAAATTAGGTTACAAAATATATACATGCCGGTATGTGAGCTATTCATCGTTGTCACTCAGAAGATCGACTAACTCTTCTGTTTCATGCTCTGACAGAACTGTAGTTGATGTAGAGGGCTGAACGACGCTCAAAAGATGATGTTGCAGTTCGACTGGTTTTGTCGCAAAAGAGTAACTTTTGTTCGTTCCAAAAACCTCCAATACGTCTGACGGAATGTCAAAAGATGCACAATCTTTATTTTGTTTCTTCAGCTGGTCTCTCAATATGATCAAAGCATTAATTGTCTTTAACGATAATCTGTTACGTTGTTTAGTTTTTATAATGTTCATAGAACTGAATATTCTTTCCACTTCTGTATTTGAATGCGGTAGGCATAGAACAGTCATTGCTAGCTGTGAAATCAAAGAAAAAGGATTTTCCCCTGCGGCATTTTTATACTGCAAAACCTCACTCCAAAATCGAACAGTGTTAGTAATGTTATTCCACCTAATGGAAAATGGAAATGTCGTGTGGCTAGGGCCTCCCGTTGGGTAGACCATTCGCCTGCTGTAGGTCTTTCAATTTGACGCCACTTCGGCGACCTGCGCGTCGATGGGGATGAAATGATGATGATTAGGACAACACAACACCCAGTCCCAGAGCGAAGAAAATCTCCGACCCAGCCGGGAATCGAACCCGGGCCCTTAGGATTGACAGTCTGTCACGCTGACCACTCAGCTACCGGGGCGGACATTCCACCTAATGAAGTTTATATTATGCCATTCTTGCAGCATACCGTCTATGAAATCGCCACTAAAACCCAATTCTTTGGCTACATACGCTACAGCATTATTTTTATTCACTTTTAGTGTTTCTTCAACATTCAGCATTGACATTTTTTTCAGGTAAGGTGGTTTGTATTTTTTTAAATCATTTTTTTGTTTATGCTTAATAGTTTTCGAATGCTTTCTAATATCACACAATTTAGCAGAAAACTCTGTTGCACATACTTGACATCTTGCCTTGGATAAGTCTGGTTTCAGCCACCCATTGAATTCAGGTTCTGCTTCCCACGCATCCCGATATTTTTGAGCGTACTCCTTCTTCTTCTGCGGTAAATCCATTGTGTAAGCCATCACAACATAAGTTTCACTAATTTATAATCACTGAAAATACATTCAAACTCAGGCGAACTAGAGGTCATGAAACAATCTACTCATTCGGTAACTCGATATCTGTCCTATTGTTCATTGTTTAAAACGTAATAATGTCTGAGATACCCCCACCAAATTGTTCTTGCGTTACCACTGTGCATGTGGTAACAATTTGACTACGAGTTAACATTTCGAAAAATTAGAGGTTGCTAGACAGAAATGTATTTTATTATACTTAATATTACGTATGTTTTTTGTCAATTCGAAAAATAAAGGGAGTTCAAAAGTTGAAGAATTATAGATCGATACGCTATCGACGACAACAGGCTAGTGGGTAATGAATAATGAATTGTTCTATAGTCAAGGTTTTCTTACTCTGTAAGCAATTCCCACATTCAGGTTTACTAAATGCTGAACAATGCTACATGATCTGCTAAGAACTTAATTTAACTTAGTGATCTAGAACAAAATCAGTGTAGTATCCATTCTATAGTAAAAATCTTAGTGTTGTTAATGAAAATACTGACCCAAAATAGTTTTGAATTGTACTTCAAAAGTCGTCTATACTCCAAAAGTCGCCAGATAAGTCGCTAAATAATTTTTGTCGCTAAAAAGTTTTTTTTGTCGCTAAGACGAAGGCAAAAGTCGCCATTTCTAGCGACAAAGTCGCTAAATTGGCAACACTGGCTGAATTCCCGGAAGTTATTTGAAAGTTGTATACGCCAGGAGAAACTCAGGTCTCACAACCTGTACCTGGCTATGTGGTCCGTATATGGCGTCACTTTCTTAGTCGTAGCATATGCCAATCATTTCATCAAATGCTCAACACACGCAAATTTTCTGCTTCACTTAAGCTTGTTTTTTGCTTACTCGTGAAGTGCTTTTAGCAAAACTTTTGTGTACTTTAGTCGTCAGCACTGTGTAGATACTTAATGCTTTGCATTACTTCCTCTCTTTGCTTAACGCGTGAAACAGTAATAGCCGATAACAATATACTGAGAACGAAAAGCAAATTAAATGCTGAATTGTTTTCTCTCAATGATGATAATTCTTCATTAAGTTTTTTTCATTTCATCCTCGATAATACCTTTCTCCGATTCTATGCTTTGATCTACTTTTTCTAGCATGTTAAGTGCACGTTTACGAGTTTCACGAGCTTATAGAATTTGCAATCGGCTTTAAAACCTATTTTGGTTGAAGTTTCTTTAATTCAGCTTGTAGATACTGTAAACAAACGTCCTATCTAAAGTTTTTGCTACAGGCAGTAGCATTTTTAATGTTAATGCTGTCACTACTGCTACAGAGCTGAACCCACTGAGCAAATGTTTCAGGAATTCGAGGGAACTTATGACAAGTAATGCTACTGCCTTTTAGTCTACTGATTACAGTTTTCACACACAGCCGTAGGACAATTCGGCATTATTAATGTCAAACATAACGAACAAACTCGAAAGAAGACAAAAATAAACAGCAACAACATGAAACTTAATCGCTTCAACACGTTAACAGTGCGCGCGAACTGTGCCGAGCTTCTCGACGGTGACGTATTGCGGAGATCGGAGCAGTTCTGCGCAGACACTATGGGCCGTACCTGAGGCAGCAAAGCCTGAGACAAGTTCTTCACAGTACGTAAAGACAGACCTTTTGAAATAAGCAATGTTGGAAAATACTTCTAACAAATAATGGAAAGTAGCGCCGCAACAAAATTTTGCGCTTCTCCGCTGTGCGCAATTTTGGCTGTAGCAGCTGGCTGATTCTCTAATAGGGAGCCGTGATGAGCCAATATTCATAACTAGGTTTTATGCTGAAAACTGGCCTTCTATAACAGACGTTACAACATAGTGTCACAAGACAATTCTGTTGCATAATTCTGCATACAGCTGCAACTGGCGGCAGTAACATGCGTTGCAATTAATGATATCCACTTTATCCTCATTTCATAGGACATAGGAATTGATTAAAAACGCCGACCAGTCACATAAGGATCAATAATCTGCTTGAATACGATTACACAAATAATCGCTCCTTTAGTCAGCTCATGCTGATTCATAGAATGATTTTAGGTTCGGTTTGTTACGAAGAGTGTGTTTATCGTTGCTAATGACTGAGTTAGCTGTCTGAGCATTTAACTAATTCGTTTTCCGAGTCTTGTACATTGGCTAATGTTCGCTTTTATGTTGTTCTAGTCTCTAACAGAGACAGTGTGCAGTTTTGATCGATCGTTTGTGAAATAATTCCAACCTACTACAATGAAGAGAACATTAATATTGTTGAATGGAATACCAATTTTGTTGTACAATGCCAACAGTAACACGCTGATAACAGCTTGATTTGCTTTTTCCTTATAGTGCTGTCAGGTCAAAAAATGCGTTTATCCCCTATATTACGGAAGACATAACGAGGTTCTTCTCTGTAATATAAGTCCTAACGGTAATATTACAAAAGTTTTCCGTTTAAATTAACTACTCGTTTCTACACAGTAAAGATAGAGATGACAGACCAGTTTTTGCTGACTATGACTAAAATGCCAGGATGGCTTAGTAAAACTGTCTCTACGAAGCAACTATGTCCCCTAAAAGAAAAGCCATACAAGAGGTAGCAGGGGCAAGTGTTATATAGAAACATCGTTTTCTTTTCCTTTGAGGGCGGATTGTTCGAAAAATAAGAAAATTTGAATAGAGTAAGTTACTTGTGGAGGGATGGGTACATGGACGTGCAAATCAGAAAAACGTTACATTATGATTAAGAGGAAGATCTATTTCATCACATCACATAGAAACTGACATCGAATTATAACACGTTATCCATAGATATTAAATTCTTTTGCGCCCAAAACATCAAGTTAGGAAAAATCGGAGCTTCCACGAAAAACACATCAGATCTAAACAAAATCATATGATAGATATGGTATTAAGTATAACTGTTCTCATGAAATAAAGGGAATTAAGAAAGTTAACAGACGTGTTGGACAGAAACAGCAGTTCATAAATAAGCAAACCGCAGATAGAAAATAAACACAGTAAAATATAATACATAACAAGATAAAATTAGCTTTGCAATAACAAAGTTATGGTCTGAATTTATTTATTTACCCCAAGAAGTTTGGATGCTTTTGAGTCTTTTGCTGGATACATTTCGTTTGAAATCCAAAGTAGCTCCTTCTGTAGCCGTACTTTACAGAGCATTTCTATGATATACTTTCGATGCATTGAGCATGGATCAAGCTGAAGCCATTGAGGATACAAACGTTCAGTGTCCTTCAACACTGAGTTCACAAGGCTGCAGTTTACGCCAAACTGGTAATGGACAGTTTTGAACACGTCATTGAACACTTTTAAATTAGATCTAACTACGGCAGTCAGATTTTCTGAAGGGGCTCTTATTTCGCCCAAGTCTTCCGCGGACGTTTCATAAGCTTTAAAAAAATATATAGAGTTCATCCGCACTTTCCAGAGTCTTGTTGCCTTTAAGTAGTTCCGACACACAAACGTCACAATTAAATTTTTTGATGCATTTATGTGCCAGGTAGCCTGCTAACAAGGGAACATCCCCATCGCACCCCCCTCAGATTTAGTTATAAGTTGGCACAGTGGATAGGCCTTGAAAAACTGAACACAGATCGATCGAGATAACAGGAAGAAGTTGTCTGGAACTATGAAAAAATAAGCAAAATATACAAACTGGGTCGTCCATGCGTAAGATAGGCAATATTAAGGGCAATGTGAGGTGAGGAGCTCCATGGTCCCGTGGTTAGCGTGAACAGCTGCGGAACGAGAGGGCCTTGGTTCAAATCTTCCCTCGAACGAAAATTTTAACTTTTTATTTTCAGTTTATGTGAAAAACTCTTATGTTTTCATCACTTTTTTGGAGTGATTATTACATCCACAAGAAAACCTAAATCGGGCAAGGTAGAAGAAACTTTTCACCCATTCGCCAAGTGTACTAGTTAGGTGGGTCGACAACATATTCCTGTCATGTGACGCACATGCTGTCACCAGTGTCGTATACAAAATATCAGACGTCTTTTCCTGTGGAGGAATCGGTTGACCTATGACCTTGCGATCAAATGTTTTCGGTTCCCATTGGAGAGGCACGTCCTTTCGTCAACTAATCACACGGTTTTGCGGTGCGGTCACAAAACACAGACACTAAACTTATTACAGTGAACAGAGACGTCAATGAACGAACGGACAGATCATAACTTTGCGAAAATAAAGAAAGCAAAATTTCCAGTGGAGGGCAGATTTGAACCAAGGACCTCTCGTTCCGCAGCTGTTCACGCTAACCACGGGACCACGGCGCTCCTCGCCTCACATTGCCCTTAATATTGCCTATCTTACGCATGGACGACCCAGTTTGTATATTTTGCTTATTTTTTCATAATTCCACACAACTTCTTCCTGTTTTCTCGATTGATCTGTGTTCAGTTTTTCAAGGCCTATCCATTGTGCCAACTTATAACTAAATCTGAGGGGGGTGCGATGGGGATGTTCCCTTGTAAGTAGTGCACTGCACAGTCCTCCACAGACGCTAGCTGACTCTGTAACTCTAATTCAGTACTGTCCACAAGCTCAGGTGCTTCATGTGCAGCTTCTTTCGGAACATGTTTTCCGCTGTCTCCATTCATGCTAACGTTAATTGCCGAAGAGGTCACACAATCGTTCCCTTCCAGCACAGAATGGTCCTCATCAGGTTCACAGTTCGCCGAATCAACAGGTTTCATTAGTGATGCTACCACTATGTGCTGCAAGTTTCTGTGGAATTCCTGGCAGCTGGGATGCCTGTTGAAACCTGGTCGTTGCCGGATTACTGAAAATACATTTTCTATGGGATCACCCGCGATGTTAAGAAGAACTCATAGCCATCGCTTTTCAAGTCATTCCACAGCGTTAACAAAGCACGAATTGTGTGCTGGAGGCCTGTAAAACATGGAGGAATCTCACAGTTTTTTTGGGGAGGGTTAACGACCCTCAAACCAACTCTTTTGAGTGCTTAGAGCACAGGCGAATGGTTTCGAATCATAGTGAGTCTTGCTATTCATTGTGTCGAACAAATTGTTCAGTCTTGCCAGAAAGGAAGCTGTATTCAGCGCTGTTCTGCTCTGAAGCTCCGACGTGGAATACGCTGATAGAATAGCGGCCGAGACGGACTGACTGAATACTTGTGTTGCAAGTCGAACACTCATTTTTTTCAAAATTATTCGGATTGATGTGCTTGTGACTGAGAGAGCAGCACATTCTTGCCTTGCCGCCCTTCCTATCTAGTTGATACATTTTGACAATGTCTTGCCAAGACACAACATCATTCGAATCAGTTTGTATATCTCTCTCCAGCAAACGGTTTCGAATGATTTTCAGGAGATGACACACATCGTACATGACGTATAAAACATTGTTTCGATCATGAAAGAAAGGTTTTTCAGTTGTAACACCGAGATCACGCACTAATGAACGGTTATTGGACCCTTGGTCACAAACAATGCAACGAACCTTTAAACCAACACTAAAAAGTTTCTCTAATACAACGAGCAGCAACTGCTTCATTACATCAGATTTGGTCTGTTTACAAGACGTAAAATAGGCAACAGGTAATTTCCATTTTTGACGCAGCCCACGAACAAGGAACATGAGAGCCTGTGTTGCCACCTTAGACGAACGTCCGAGGCTACCAAAATCTTCATAGCCCTCAACGACATCATACTTAGCGCAGTAGCTGAGACACTTCCTCACACTCATTTCGTCGAACACCAATACACAATCTCGGCAACTATTATCCATTGTCTTCACTTTTTCTACAAGATGTTCAAATAGTTTAGTTTCTGTGCCCGCTATAATATCCATTTCACTGACCCACTTCTGAATAATTTTTTTCGAAGGCAATTTCATTCCAACTTCTCTTCTTAAGTGGTCATATGCAGCAGGACTTTTATAAAATAAACTCAACGGCAGCCGTCTCTCTGCTTCTGTCCCAGGAGTGAAAGGCCTGAAAACAATAAATGCGACTGTTTAATTCAGTTATTAAGAAAGTTGACGCTAGTTAATGTATTTGACGTCATCGGAGGACGTTACTTACTTGTGTAGAAGCTGCGTACCAAATAATGTTCCACATTTTGGAGACATATGCTTAACAGCCTCTGTTGCCACAGCTTTTACATCAGGCTTCTTCGTGGCAAGATGTCGCATTCTCCACAGTTTTTTCCTCTGCTTTGCAAATTTTAACTTTTGCTCATTGATTCTTTGTGTCAGCTTTCGTTTTCTTGGTGTTAAATCTGTTGGCAGCGACGTATCCGGCGAACTATGGACTGGCTCACGGGCAGGTGGCGAACAGCCTTGTTGGTGCATTTCGTAATCGCTGTATTGTCTACTGTTGTCTTCGTTTTCTACGTCTGCAGGCTCTTCCAGAGATTCTGGATTTGGCACAGCGTTAAATACTAGTTTTGTTTTCAACTCATTCATAAAAGAATTGTCAGTGAAGTGAAGAGCACAAAGGAATTTATTACGCAGCTGACTCTGCTGCAAGTCAAACAATGAAAAGTTTCCACTGCGCAGAATCCACTCTTCACACCTGTAATGTAAGGGTGAATTAGTAAGGCGAAATCGCATCTGGCTAACTAAATGAGACTGAGACATTAACAGATGAAAGTGCTTGGAAATTATGGTGTCTAGATATGTGGTTATTCATCAGCACCTTTGTAACTACATTTCACTTTTTAATGCTTTGTAAGAGAAACAGCAGATGCACTGATGTTTTAAAGAACATCGCTTTGCTATAAGCAAAGAAAATATTTTTCGAAATGGGGGACTGAAGCAGAGTTCCCTTCGGGTAGTAAGTGCAGAAACTGTTGATGAAGAAACAACAGGACAGTATGTTAGTGAATGGACGTGGAAACAAATGAAGTTGAACGATAAATGAAAAATACGTGGCTCTAGAATGACACATTATCATAGAGCACCCACGAGGAATGTGCAAAAACATGAGGAAGCATGAAATGCTAAACGTTTCGCTAAATTTATAAACTCTGTTCAGTATCTAATTGGACCTGGAATTAGACGTAACATACAAAATAATACTTAGAAGCGACAATTACAGGATGAGTAAACGGAGTTATGCAAGTTTTGTAGGGGTTATTGATAACGGGGGCATTGGTTCGTTGATAGCATGCAAAAGACTGCAGCTTGCCTGCAAAACAAAGAATTTTCAGTACTTCTATGAAACATTACTCTATCTACAAAATTGCTTGAATACTCTACAAAACACTTAATTGATGGCAGAGGATACTCTTGCTTCTACCATTATGGTCTCCTTCCATTCGATCAAGAAGTAGTGCGGGGGAAGCACGACTGTTTATATGGCATTCTATGTATTGCGAGTAACGTAATTATATCCTCATGATCCCTACGCGAAAGATATGGAGGCAACAAGAGATTTTCAGATTCCTTACTGAAATTTGAGAGAGATCTTACCGAGGCTAGAGTGAGTATCCGAACTATTTTCTTCCGATTACATTACGAGGAGAGTTTGGTAAGTCTGGTAAATTTCATGAAGAATGGAACACTTTTGTTGAGCCTCCATCTGGTAAGCTTGATTATTCAAAGTATCATATAAACAATTTCAACAAAGTCAAGCAGCCAGTTCGTTGTTGAAATGTTGACAGCCATCTGGATTTTTCAGTCTGTCGACTGCGACTGCAGATGGAGAGATCCGAGTTTCGTGCTGTTATTAAACATGTTCATTTGAAGGATTGGACTGCCGTTCAAATCAGAACTGAATTGGATTAAGTTTACGTGAAGTCTGTTCCATCATTGAAGACTCTTTACTTTTGGATTAATGAATTTAAACTTGGTCGGCAAGCACCGAGGACGAAGCGTTCAGCGACTGTCCAAGTGAGGTAATCACAAAGGAAATCCAGGATATGGTAATGCAAGACCACCAAATAAAAACTCTTGAGATTTATGAGACTGTCGGCATCTCAACTGACGACAGGATAATATTCTGCACGAAGATTTGACTATGAAGGAGCTGTGGTGCCACGATTGCTCACAATCTGCCAATAACGTATCCAGCGCAACACTTCAATACGATGTCTGACGATGTTTGATCACGATCAGTAAGTTTTTATGCGGCGATTTGTGACTGTCAGTGAAACCTGGATCCATCGTTACACACCAGAGTAAAACGGCAGTCAAAACAATGGACAAATGCTCGTGAAAGAGCTCGTAAGAAGGCAAAGACCATTTTGTCACCTTATACGGTGATGGCCACTGTTTTTTTAGAATTCCCTTGGAGTAATCCAATTAGTTTACTTCTAAAAATGCAGAACCATAACTGGACATATAATTACTTTCAACGCTGATGTGAAGACGTTAATCTGCAGACAGTGTAGAAAGCTCATTTAACATGTAAAATTTTCTGTGTTGAGAACTCTAGGGCGTGCACTATTTAACACACAGACTCTTCATAAGTGAAAATGACTTTTTTCATCGCACTTACAAGGGAACTTCATCAACTCGACCTCATATTTTCATGCGAAAAAAAAAAAAAATGCCAGTAATCGACCTCACGCAAAAATTTGAGCCATTATGCAGACACGATGTACTTATGGCCTTCTTATTCCTTTACTTTACTTCTATTTATTCCTTTACTTGAAGTGTGGAACATTGCTTGTTGTCAGAGTTCACGATTCTAGGTCAACTGGAAGTATATTATAGATTTTCAAGAGTGAGGTTGCGAGTAACAAAATTTGTGACATAAATAGCCGTATCTTTGATTGCGTTGACTTAGATGTTCAAATATTTTGCACCACTTTCGCACGCTACATAAATTTTGACTCGATATCTTATCGCGATCTTTAGAAAACGGAGACTGAAGACTGCCAGACAGACAAGAAATGACAAATATATTTTTTTTTTTGTGTGACATAATTTCACAATTTTCGAACTTTTTCTTTTGCTTGTTCTATGAAACCTTGCTTCATACCAAATTTTATGATTCTGGGTCAACAGGAGGTACCCTATAAGTTTTGACGAGTGACCTTTGACGTATAAATTTCTTTTACATAAAGTGCCGTATCTGTTGCTTGCGTTGACACAGAAGCTCAATTTTTTTACATAACGAAGTGACCTTATACCGTATTATGTGATATAAATTTCCAATAATTATCTCTACCCATTCTCAAGAAAACGCGTTTTAAGGGTCGGACAGACGATAAAGTGAGATTACAACGGTTCCGTTTCTACCGATTTAGTATTAAGATTGTAAATGTTGTGTATCTGTTGGAGTAGTGCAAGACAGAATGCATTCTCATTCTGCAGCTGATACGAAACTTCCTAGCAGTGTAGAGTCTTGGTATGGCACACAGTTTTAATCTGCCAGGGAGTTCTAGCACAAGACAGATACTCATTCTCAAAGGAACAACAGCTAAAG
This sequence comes from Schistocerca cancellata, assembly GCF_023864275.1. Classification (NCBI taxonomy): domain Eukaryota; kingdom Metazoa; phylum Arthropoda; class Insecta; order Orthoptera; family Acrididae; genus Schistocerca; species Schistocerca cancellata. Next base: position 406,873,868 of record NC_064634.1, read on the forward strand.
TAACACAATTTGTTTAAAGGTACCTTTTCTCATCTTTCACAGGGAAAGAAAAGAATTTCATCGCCATGTCTTTCCGGCTGGATCCGCACCCCTTATACGCACAATTTCTTCCTGACATGACGCACCACAGATTCCCAAAAGCACTTCCAGAAAATACTCGGTAGCGATAACGTAACCTTCCGCAGCGACTAAATGTCTCAGAACTGGATGGTGCCCTGTGCCGGCGTTTGAGGGGAAGTGGTGGTGGGGTTTTCCACTGCCACGGCCTCGTGTGCAGTTACCTGCTGCCCGCTGTCCGAGCAGTTTCGCACCCCAGCGCCATCCCGTGTCACCTGACAGAACTGCTGTAACCCCCCGTCCCGCACCCTTGTCCGCGTCGACAGGCCCTTTCGGAGGTTGCCTGTCTGGATATCTTTGTCTGTGACGCAACACACCCCATAGCACAAAGCACAATAACATTAAGGAAAACATAGACAAGATAAGAACTATTGTTAACAAAAAAACCAGCTCCAAGTACCACCAAAGGAGAATATGTAAAACTAGATATAAGGCAAAAAACATTGTAGCAACCAGCTCCAAGTACTGCAAAGCAGGAGAGGAGAACTTGTAAACACTAGTATTAAGATTAGTCTAAGCTAGAATATATCATCCAAAACAACACTGCCCCACAACATATTCCATCACTTAGAAGTATTACAGAGGAAAAAATAAGTGTAAGCGCTGTAAAAAATCCCCCATTAGGTTAATGTGTCACTTCCAGTTATAAACTACATTCAGTTAAGTAAACAATTAGTTTTGTTAAGTTAGTTATATTGTTAAACATGTTCAGTTAATGCATAACTAAATCAATCAGTATTCTCCCACACTGTATACACCAAAAAGTAACGTAAAATTAAAGATACCCAACATAAAATAATAGCATGTAATCAGATATATAAGAAAAATGGAAATAAATAAAATAAAAATTGTACCCTATGGCTGATAAAGGGCAAACAGACAAGCTCTAAAACAGCCCGCCTTCTCCCCTCAGGAGAAGGAATTAAAAAAAAAAAAAGTCTCGGCATAGGCCACATTCAACAGGGGACCAACAAAGCTAACGCGAGGCTCAAACAACTCTACCCTATGCTTAACAAAAAAATGGCTCTGAGCACTGTGTGACGTATCATCTATGGTCATCAGTCCCCTAGAACTTAGAACTACTTAAACCGAACTAAGCTAAGGACGTCACACAACACCCAGTCATCACGAGGCTATGCTTAACAGGCGTAGTATACTGAACAGGAGGGTGTCTAGGTCCATGTACATGACACTTATTCGACCCCTGATGACGTACGCAGCCCCTGTCTGGGAATACGCTGCGCCAACTCGCCTGCGCCGTCTGCAGCTCATACAGAACAAAGTACTCAAAACCATAAGCAACGCTCCGCGCTACACACGCATCGCGGACCTTCACCGGGAATACCGGCTAGATACTATCTTGCAGGTATTCCAAAAACTCTCCACACGTCTGTACAATAACACGAGACACTCGCGCAACCCGTTTATCCTTTCTCTGGTGACTACGACCACAACCATAGATGGAAGCAAAACAGACCAAAAACACTACTGGCTAGGAACTAAACATCTATGGTCCATAGAACGCTAACACGACAGTACTGGAGAGCCCCTGCAACACAGTTATTACGGGAAACCCCAGATGTTCGACCAGCCGAAAAACAGGCAACTGCAGAGAAACCGTACTGTACACAGCACGCAAACCAGCCACACACACCCCTTACACCGTCTGTGAGCCGATCTATGACCGATCGCCCACTAATCTACAACGACCTTGAACTGTTGCAGGGACGCAGCAACTGCAGCAAGCGCCGCAATGAGCTCCAACAACGACAAAGGTAACGATGCACGATACCTCGAACTAACATAACCACACCTTGCATGCACTGTCGCGGACAGCAAGCCGCTACTGCCCTTACTACCCGTCCTACCGTCGCAGAGGTTTTTTTCCCTTGGCGCTTGCCTTGGGACTTTTTTTCCTCTGTCCTTACAACCGCTACCCTTCGATCGCTTTCGTCCACTTTCTATCTCCTGATGGAGCATGTTAATGAGTAATCTTAGCCAGACGCATGCCGGCCGGAGTGGCCGTGCGGTTCTGGGCGCTACAGTCTGGAGCCGAGCGACCGCTACGGTCGCAGGTTCGAATCCTGCCTCGGGCATGGATGTGTGTGATGTCCTTAGGTTAGTTAGGTTTAATTAGTTCTAAGTTCTAGGCGACTGATGACCTCAGCAGTTGAGTCGCATAGTGCTCAGAGCCATTTGAACCATTTGAACCAGACACATGGATAACATCACAGCCTGCATCCTGTGACTCCTGATTCAAAAACTAACATGTTATACGGAGGTGACAGTAGAACTTTTGGTTTGGTCACCACGTTGGTGTGGGAGTGGAGGGGCCCCATCCTATATAAAAAGTCTCGGCACTTCGCCAGAAGATGATGAGTATGTCACTCGTCGAAACGTCACAGTTTGAAGATACCGCCACCCGGCTGGAAGCCCGAGAACTCTTCGCCAGCTGTATACGCCGGGAAAGCATACATTCACATATTTTGCTCTAATTTGTTGTAGACACTTCATGGTGACACTCTGCTTGTAACCTATGACCAGATATCACCTGTTCCCATCTGTCTACACCGTGTGTCCCAGTTCTGTTAGGACTGTTTGCATGAAATTCCAAACTGCGAATCTATCTCGTGCTGAGCTGCGGCGTTACGATCATTGAAGTTTCAACAACAGCCGTGTAGAAGATCCAAGCGCTAGCCTCGCTGCAGCAGGCGCCCCAGCCGCGAATGTAACAATACGTAGCTGACCCTCGGCGGAGAATGGCGAAGCAGTAGCATGGAAACTTCAAGTTTTATGTTTGCGGGCGAGGATATGTCGAATTTGTCCCGAATACCGAAAGGCAGGTCCCTGGTCGTTCTTCCACAACGACGACCCAGCTATTCCCTGATGTCTTGACGAATGTCCTATCATTGTGGTGCTTTTTATCTTCTGTGTTCCCACATGTTAATTTCTTTGCCAGTTTTGCGGAGAACATTCCCATTTCATCAGTAAATCTAACCTTCAACATCCTTCTGTACCACCACATCTCAAATGATTCGATTCTCTTCCCTTTCGGTTTTTCCAGTGCATGATTCAGCAATAAATGCATATTCTCAAAAATTTCTTCAGTCAAACTCAGAGTAGCTCCACTGTTGCTATCTCAGTCATATTCAAAAGTGTTTAAACCACTTGTATTACTTATGAAAATCGGTAAGCTTTACCTCAGTTGCGTAAATTAGGGTCATGTTAAAAACATCTAATAATAAGAATTTTTTGCATCATATTCGAAAACGCAAAGATATTGACAACACTCGTGCAATTTACAGTATTTTCATGTCAAAAAATGAGCAAACACACACACGAATTTCACTAAAAATGTTTACTTCAAATGGTATCTTATCTCATCAGTAAATTCCGTCTCAGATCTTCCGATTTTACTGGAAACTATGTAGCATCATTGTGGAATATGGGAACAAGTATAAAACATAAACAGTCAAAAACCAAAATTCACTTTTGCAATTTAATCAACGAATTAAAAATACATATCCTACAAGACTTCAAAATGCGATATAAATCAACTGAATCTTCATGTGTGTGTTTCTCATTATCGTCAACACATGGTAACAAAAAAATGCAATGTTAATGTCTAGTGTCACAGTTTCGAAATGAATCTCTCTCTCTCTCTCTCACACACACACACACAAATATCAATCAAAACTGTTGCCTAAAATATGACTGTGGAGCCACAAATGAAAATTCCCCCATGCTATTTTCATGTCTAAATCGCTACAAAAACATGAACTGTGCTAAAATACCATGCTAAGTAGATAGATAGCTACTGATTTTAGGCCTACGCACAAAAACCTAATTTCATGGTAGGCTGTGACATATACCATTCGGAAATATGGTGACGAGCTCTCTAACATGTTTACTAAATGTTTTACCATAATAAATTACTAAATAACACCAGAATCTAATTTTAATCCTTCAAGATATGAGATGCAAAACATAAAGCACAGCCAAAGACAAACTAATTGCCCAAGCGTCATTTTAGGAGACGAAGAAAGTGTTTTGATGAAATCATGGTTGCATTTTGTAATACGCAAGGAGACCTTCATAATGCCCAGAATGTGAATGTAGCTCGTCATATAGTCTTCTATTCAACACTCTCAGCAAAAGTTTAGCAGCATTGACCAAAGACAATGGTGGACAACATCCAACACACAGAGATGAAGATGCTTAGTGGCGGAAGCTAGGAACCTGTCACTGCAGCTTTCAGAAATGAGAACATTTTCTGCTGGACTGTTATTAAATAACCACTAACCAACAGTCCACCTGAATGAATGGCCACCATCAAACTGTATTCAAGGCAGAGTTGACCACTTAGTGGCCAGACACATTGTTGAACACAACATGCTTGATTTCAGTGGCTGATTTCCCTCTCCCATGGCTTCTTTCAATCATATAAATGTGAGTTGGAAATTGTCAATACAGCACATCCTTCTGAGGTGGATGCTCGGGTCAGTTACACCAAACAACACCTTGTTGTCAGGAGTTCATTTACTCACCTCTTCACACAAGCAAGGCTTACAAAGAACTGGATGGCGGAACTGCACAATGATAATGTTTGGCTTAGTTCAAAGACGATATTCAGATCGATACTGGTGTCGACCTCATCGGTGCCACACTTCAATCCCACAATGCATCTGGCTTCAATCTGTGCTATCCCATGTCCCATTCCCACCTCCATCCCCAACACTACAACCCTATGCCCCACACTTCATTCAATCTACACTCACTATCTCCTCTCCATATTATTATTTCTGCCCCTTCCACTAATTATCACCTTGCTTAGTAATGAACACAATGATTCACTTAGTCTAAGGAGGGATCTATTCTCATTCAGATGGCCATAATTCTGATTTCACTAGAAGTTTTGTCATCAAAGTAAAATAGTGTTTAGTCAACATGTCACTTATCACAGGAATAATTATTGTCACCTTACATTATTTTACTCAGACAAGCACTGCAATAGGAAATTCTTAGTAGTGTTAGATCAGATGAAGGATGTCTGACACTGGAATTGACAAGGAGCTTTCTGTGAATGCCATGAGAATTGAAAATTTGTACCACACTGTGACTCAAACCCAGATTTTCTGCTTACCTCACTCACTGGGTTACATGAGTATGCAACCAAGACTGACTATAACTTCAATTGTCACTGGTATTTTCACCTATGATATCTGTATCTTCATTAGTTACAAAAAATTTTGTACACTGCAGGAAGTTTGACTGTTTCTCGATGATTCTTGTTAATATTATTTCCTGTTTTTGCATATTTACTTATTTCTTCTCCCATCAATGCTTTCATTTCATTGGTTTTAATTCATTTCTACTTGTTAAAAGCAATCTGGTACAAATTTTCATTAGTGACAGCATGTTGCGTAGAATGACAATTAACAAAAAATAAAATGTTTGAGCTCAATGCCACTTTAACAACAAGCTCAATACAGATGAACAATGGATTCATATTGAACAAAGATTGGGTAGGTTACTGACCACTGACTTTTTGAAAGAACAATTCTGGCATGCATGAGATGTAATTTAAGTTGAACCTAGAAAATCTAAATATGACATTATGGATAGGGATTTCAACTCTGTTCCTCCCAAATCCAAGTACAGTCTCCTAACTACCTTACATGGTACAAAGAACACTGTTGATATAATTACACACTTGATTTCTACCTATCCTCAACATTCCCAGTTTTTACCAATGCAACTGTGTTTTAGTCACTGCGATTACCCCTTTCACTTCTATTCATTTCCACAGCCCTCATAAGAACATGAACATTCACAGTACATGATACTACACTGCATCAGCTCTAGTCACAGAATCACACTTACATGTGCACGCTTGACATACTATGCTGATGAAGTGTGTTAGTTAGCATACACATACATCAGTAAAAGAATGTGTTACCAAATTACACAAACCTATGAAAATCATAATATTCAGGCACTGACTGATAACTAGCCTCATTAATAGCAAATGCCATAAAAATAAATTGGTGTGAGACATGAAGATAATGATTTTTTAAAATTCTTTTGCACAATTATTAATCAATGACTGTAAACTACGTTTTTGTTTTTATACTTCTGTTGAACAAATACTATATCACTGTTTGTATATTATCTCAGAAAAAACACCTAAAAAAAGGCCAAAAATGAAAAACATAACATATGCCATTTTTTTTCTATTTCTGTTTTTACATCTAAATCTCCATCCGCATCCATAATCTGCAAACCACAGTGAAGTGCACTGCAACAGATACTTCATACTGTAGGACATGTAATGTTTCTTTCCATTCCATTTTCATATGGATGGTAGCAAGAATGACTCCATAAATGCTTGTCTGTGCTGTAATTAGTATAATCTTGTCCTCATGGTCCCGTAGGGAATGGTATGTAGAGAGGTGCAGTGTATGTTTCGATGTGTCGCTTGACTGTTGTTCTTGGAACTGTCCATGTTTGCTTCCCTGGAATAGTCTGTTTTTAGGTTTCTGTCAGTTCGAGTTTATTACCATTTCAGTCACACACTCCTGTAAGTCAAGCAAACCTGTCATCATCTGTACTGCCACTCATTACATACACACACTATCAACAATTATTCCTATTTGGTGTGGGTCCTACATACTTTAGCAATATTCTAGGAAAGACGGAATGAGAGTTTTGGAAGAAATCTTCTTTGTAGACTGACAGCATTTTCTGGAGTACCCTACCAATGAACTGAAGTCTGCCACCTATTTTACTGATGTGATTATTCTATTTCATATCCCTATAAATTGTTGCAACCAGGTATTTGTACATCTGACTGATTCTATTTCTAGCTCATGATACTGTAACCACAGGACACTTCACTTTTGCTTTTTGTGAAATGCATACTTTTTATATTAATGAAGAATTAAAGCCACAGTAGTTGTCAATCCTTACATCATTTAGAAATCTTGTTAGGTACTGACTAAATGTATGACCATCTTTTTTAAGGCATATCTTCATTCTAGATAACTGCACCATCTTGAAAGAGGCTGTATGGTCATTAAAACACAAATTAACAACAGAGGACGTGTTTTCTGCTTCCCTGAGGCATGACTGAGGTTATTTCTACATCTGTCAATCACTCAGCATCCAAGATAACATACATCACAAATGTCATTGGATATCTCATATAATAGACCTTTCATTAATAAGAGTTTGTGTACTATTGTGCCAAATGCTTTTCAAAACAAAACAAAAATACTCTATGCACCAGATTGCCTTGATTCATACATAGCTTTCAGGATACCTTCTGAGAAAAGCTAGAGTCGTGTTTTGCATAACTGATATGTTTGGAAAAAGCTGGTTGGCATGAAGGACATCATTCTGTTTTAATACATCTTACTACGTTTGAGCTCAGAATCTATTCTAAGAAGGGAAACTCCCCATTGCTCCCCCCTCAGATTTAGTGGTAAGAGGGCCAAGTGGACAGTCTGTCAATAACTGAACACAAATAAAGCATGGAGACAGGAAGAAAGTGTAATGAAGTATGAAAACAAAAGCAAAATAGAAACAGTGAATGGTCCAAGGACAAGAAGTAAAATATAGTGCAGCCTGAAACAGCAGTGGTGTCCTGGTAAAGTGGTCACTGTGTTAAACTGCCGAGCATGCCAAGCAGGTAACCCATGTTCAAGCCTCCCTCATGCCCAGTATTATTATTATTACTACTATTATTATTATTATTATTATTATTTTCCGCTGTTCGCTTATCTCAAATTTGTGTCTGAGTCATGGTGTAATGTCTGTCTGCAACAGCAAGGTGTAAGATAGGGACCTATAATGACGGTTGATTCTGCCCAACTAGTCTGTTAGCAGCCAAAAGGAAGTGGCTCATGAATGGGAACCACAAATGTTTAATAACAAACAACTGAATCCTCCATGAAAAACCATGTCTATGTGTCATACATGACATTAGTGGCAGTACGTGTGTCATATGATAGGAATATCTTACTGACACACCTAATTTGTACGCATGGTGAGTCAGAAATGCCTCCTTGCCCAATTTAGGATTTTCCTATGAATGAGAATGTGATCACTCCCAAGGAAATGATGACAACATAATAGTTTTGTCACATAAGCTGCAACAAATGAATGCAACAGTTCTGCAATCACACAGTTTCTCTGTGCTCTTTCAAAACATAAATTTTTAATGTTGCTTAAGTTGCGTTCCATTTTGGAAGTTTTGACTCTCGAATTCTTTTGTTGTAGCATAGTCCATACCCATTTATTTGTTGTTTTCATTTCTGTGAGATGTCTGTGTGGTATCTTGCCTGTTCTCACTATTCATCATGTTTACTTGTGACACTAACATATTCTTACCACATGACTCATATTCTATAGCAAATGTATAGGATGACAGCTGCCAAGACAACAGAAAGAGAACAAACATTTCAATGAGAGGATGGACAGTTCATAATGTTGTGAAAAGCAAATAAACAGGAGGGAGTTTTGAACACGCCTTGTCCGCTTTACAATCCAGCACCATGACCACTTAACACGACAATTAATCTTCGTTCGATACTGCACTTCTTACACTTGGACCATTCACTGTTCCTGTTTTGCCTCCCCCCCACACACAGTTCAGTACATTTTCTTCCTGTTTTCATGCTTGATCTGTGTTCAGTTTTTAACAAGCTATCCACTGGGCCACCTTACCACTAAATCTGAGGGGAGTGTGATTGAGAGTTTCCCCTGTAAGAGTATACAACAAATTGGTATTACATTATTGGACAACAGCTTTGTGGTCCACTTCTACCACTCTTCTTATATATGGGCATTACCTATGGGTGCAGTTCTTTGTTTGAGGAATATATAATATATTATGGTCGAAAGAAGGGCTCGGTTGCATCTTCTGTACAGAATTTGACACTGGTTACATCAGGTCCTGAGGCCTTGTTCAAGTTTATTGATTTTAGCTGCTTCTGAACACTACTGATGCTAATATCTGTAGCATTCATCTCTACAGTGATATGAGAATTAAACTGGGCCAATACTCCTGGATCCTTTGTAAAGGAATATTTTATGTACATTTTAGCATTCCTCTTTCTACTTTGCTACCCTCAATTTCAGGTCCTGTGTCACCCAAGCTCTAAGTTTGCTGCTTTTATATTTTACATTTCTTTGGGTTTTGTCAGAGATCTTTTAACAAGATTTTGTTACGGTAGTTGTTGAAGGTTCCATGCACTGCACTTTTGATGTTATAGATGTAGTGTTCAGTCAATTATCCTCTCCCGTTCTGAGCTAAAAGTTTGAAGTTGTTATTGAAATATGACACTACTGCTGCTTTATCTAATTTGCTGAACATAAAAATATTACTTCCTTTAGTTGACATTTGTACCTTGGAAATCACTGCTGCTGATACTGCCTCATGGTCACTGATTTCCATTATATTTAATGTATTTTTGCCATAAGTTATCTTCTGAGGAGGCATTTAATATTGTTTTTAAAGATGTTTTCATGCCCAAAACTTACAAAACTGTAATTTTTTTCCAGTCACTTATTGGAAGATTATACACTCTCCAAAGATGACAATAGGACTGGGAAACAAACGTACTACTGAGGTACCCTTTAAAATTTGTTGACATATGGAGTTTGTAGTTAATAAACTGAAAAAATTTTTCTCAGTGGTAAACAAGCTGAATAGAATTTTTCAATCAGCTTGTCAGTTCGTTTCTGCCTACATTTCATTCATTTTATACATGACCATCAGTATCTATTTTCAAAATCAATTCGACAGTCTTATTTTGTGCTTGGTTTTACTCCATTATCATACAGGTTACTACACAATTGTGGAGTTACATGTTTTTAACAAACACACTCCAGTTTACTGCAGCCTTATCACTGCATCATGCAGTGCCACTGTATTGGCTATAGTGCATAAAAATAAACAAGTGATTGTGGTCAGTGCACATGTTTCAGTTTCTACATGTTAAAAAATACGAGGGCTGTTTTTTTTTTCAACCTCCGATCATCCATCTAAGCAAGTAAGAGGTAGGGAGGGGCCGGACCTGCGCGTCATGCAATTGCGCAGCTCCCCCATCACAATCTCTGCCGTTTTCAGCTGCCGTGTGTCGGTAGTAGCCGAGCTACTTCCGTGTAAACATGGCCGCTAAGCTCGATGCTCCCGCCAAATGTGAGTTACAAAGTTTAATCCGTCTTCTGTAAGCAGAAGGATGTAGTGCTGCGGAAATCCATCACAGAATGAGCAACGTGTATGGTAATAACGTTATGAGTGATGGTAGTGTTCGGGAATGGTGTCGAAAATTTAAAGGAGGACGAACAGACGTCCATGATGAAGGTGGACAAGGTCACAAGTCTGTCGCCACTGTAGGGTTCGTTGAGCGTGTTGATCAGGCGGTGAGACGCAAACAAAGGTTTACAATTAGCGAACTGTCTGATGAATTTCCAGACATTTCAAGGTCTGCTTTGTACACAATTGTGACTCAAGACCTAGGCTATCGAAAATTGTGTGCAACGTTGTATCCCAAAAATGCTGAGTACCGATCACAAAACGCAAAGGATGGCGTCAGCATTATCGTTTCTCACACGTTATGCCAATGAGGAAAATGTTTTTTTGAAGTCGATTGTTACTGGCGATGAAACATGGGTCCTCTACGACAATCCTGAAACAAAGGAACAATCAAAGCAGTGGATGCACACAGCTTCCCCAAGCAAGCCAAAAAAGTTTAAACATCCACTGACGAAAAGAAAAACAATGGCCACTGTGTTTTGGGACCATAAAGGAGTGCTGTTGGTGGACTTTATGGAGCAAGCTACGACGATAACCAAGGAAGTTTATTGTTAAAGTTTACGTCGTCTCCACAGAGCCATTCAAAACAAACGCAGAGGAATGCTTTCATCTACATTGTTTTGATCCGTGACAACGCCCGACCACACAGTGCCAACATGACAAAAGACCTCCTCAAAAAGTTTAAATGGGAAGTTTTTGAACATCCACTGTACAGCCCGGACCTAGCACCAAGTGATATCACCTGTTCCAAGAACTCACATCATGGTTAGGTGGGCAGCACTTCACTACTAACAAAGAACTTCAGGATGCCATCAAGACTTACCTGTCCTCACTGGCGGCAACATCCTTCGAGGAAGGCATCGAAAAGCTTGTGTCACGGTATGACAAGTGCCTCAATCGTTTTGGCGATTATGTAGAAAAATAAGTTAAGACCTTACTGTACTTTTGGTAATAAAATTATTATTTTCTGTACATTTTTCTTTTATTTACAGCCAATCGGAGGTTGAAAAAAAAACAGCCCTCGTATATAGTAAATATCAAGTGGTGCAGTAAAACATCATTTATAATTATAACTGAGGATCAGCTGCACTTCCTTAGTTTCTCCTGGTTTTTCACATGAAAAGTTCAGGTCTAAATCTGACCTCTATCCTGATTCAAACTGAGGTGTTACTGATAAAATAAGAAAGAAATAAGTTTAGTCTCTGTGACTGAAATTTTCAAAACAACAAGATAGCATCTAAACACAAATTTAAAGATACTGCGACACAAATGGGGTATTGAATAAGGAAATGTTAGCTCACACAGGTACGAGCTCTTGGTATGGAGTAAGGATCTATGTTTATGCCACTCGAGAGACCTAATAACTATATTCCATAGGAAGTTATAGTCGTTGTATGACAGAAAGCATGCACCTGTAATGTTTTATTCACGTTCCAGGTCACTTGTAAAAAGCTAATGCATTCTGAAACATTTGTTTCCACACAAAATGATCTCAGTATTTCCAGGCTGTCAAATGAATTAGGAAGATTAGTAATGTGTTACAGCTAATTTTTCCTACAATTTCTTCAACATTATGGTCTTCATCTTCTACTTATTATTCCGTTTCCAACAACCCACTGAACCCACTGTTCCATCCAACTACCTCCCCTCCATCCCCCCCCCCCCCCCCCCCCCCCCACACACACACACACACTTGCTTGTGTATCAGAGTTCAGAACAACATTTCATTTTCTCTTACATCTGTACATTTTTTCTTCCAACAAAGAACAGATCAAAAGGTTAAGACCTTAACATCCCATTTATGATGTGACCATTACAGACAGAAGGTAATAATGCACTGAAGAAGTATGTGGAAGGAAATCAACATTGATGTTTTTAAAGCAGTCAACTTAGCAGTCGCTTTAAAATATGTTTCCAAAAAACAGAAATGATTATTCCTGCAAAAAGCGTGGTCACTGCTTTAAACGAAACCCTGTGTCATCTGATCTGGCTCCACATCTGTTCTGGTTACAGCTGTTGGTAAACAGATGTTTTTCTGTGCCACATCTGACTGCCAATGAGTAGCATAATACCAGAAAATGTAACTTCGTGTTAATGCTGACGAAATTACCAATTTAAAAACAAATGTTGCATGACAAAATCCTGAATATGCCTACTTTATGTATAGCATTTACCATTGTATGTTTTTATAGTAACACTAATAATTTTTATTACAATTTCTTGGGTTTGCTGCTGGATCGTATTGTGTAACTCACACAATATTTCATCGATGTAACTGCTCAACATCATCAGGTGGTGGTAGCTGCTGCTGTCATTGCTGCAGGGCACGACTGACGATAATCGTACAGCGGCCTCGTAATTTATCATGCTGGGAGCAGGTAATACGTGAGTGCAGGAAGACGCTCATAGTTGGAGGAAAGCGTCGCTCCTGGTGCTCCCTGGGAGCCGCAGAAAGGCCATCCATGCATGTGCTATGGGCAATGACTGTGCTGCTGGATGCTCCTGCACTTAAAGTCTGAACTAAATCTCAGTAACGCATTGTGTCACTTGATGAATTGGAAGTTCTCGTTTTCCCTGTTGCGATTTAATGGTAGCCAGTACCAGAATACAGGCAGTGCTTAGTTGAAAACCTGCATCCCTGTTGATAAGATTGTCCGCCGAATGGATATGTATGGCCTACTTAACAACACAGTCCCAGAAAGATGACACTGGGGATAAAATTTTCGTCTGTTCATAAAGCATGCAATGTCCCATGTCCAGGCAATGCTCCACTATCGCTGATTTATCTGGTTGCCCCAGGTGTGTATGATGATGATGATGTTCAACGCAATGTTCTTGCACAGTTTGGCATGTCTGTCCAATATCAGATTTTCTGCATTGGCATGGGATGTTTTACATGCCACATTTCCTAAGGCCAAGGTTGTCTTTGACTGAGCACAATAAGTTCCTCAGTTTTGCTGGTGGCTGAAAAACACACTTGATGACGTGCTTTTTGAGGATTCTTTCTATTCTCAAAGACATGCCACCAAAATAGGGCAAGAATGTAGTTGCAGTAAGTGCCTCTGCATCTTCATTTACATCCTTGCTTCAAGTTTGCTTAGAACAGAATGCATGGTGTAACTGCCTATGGCAATAGCCATTCTGTTGTAACACCATTCTCACGTGTTGTAGCTCACCAGGTAAACTGTTGGCATCTGAGACTATATGTGCTCTATGCACCAAACAGCGTAGGACACTACCACATTGCACAGGATGATGGCAATTTGTGGCCTGCAAATATAGCTCTGTATGAGTTGATTTGCGAGATGGACGCTTTGTCCCAGTATACCATCAGTTTTTCTTCTAAGATGTCCAGGAATGGTAAGATGCCATCCTTTTCCACTAAGATTTTGAACTGTATATTGGGATGGAGTGAGTTCTGATGCCGGAGAAACACAGGTAATGCCTCTATTCTGTGGGGCCACACCATAAATGTATCGTCTACACACTGCCACACACAATAAGGTTTGTGACTCGCCGACCTCAAAATCTTCCATAAAACAGTTGGCCACCATGAGAGACAGAGGACTTCCCATGGCGATACTGTCCACTTGTTCAAAATACTGGTCATTGAATAAGAAATAAACTGAGGTAAGCACATGTTCAAATAATGCCACAATGTCTCTCTCAAACTGGCTGCTGATAAGCTCTAATGATTCCTACAGAAGTAATTTTGTAAATGAAGATATAACATCAAAACTAACCAAAATATCCAACACTTGTAGCTTAAGTGTCTTCAGGCATCCTATGAGTCCTCTGCTTATCAGCAGCCAGTTTGAGAGAGACATTGTGGCATTATTTAAACATGTGCTTACCTCAACATATTTCATATTCAGTGACAACTATTTTGAACAAGTGGACAGTGTCATCATGGGAAGTCCTCTGTCTCTCATGGTGGCCAACTCTTTTATGGAAGACTTTGAGGAATAAGCACTGTAGTCGGCAAGTCTCAAACCTTCTTGTTTCTGGCGGTATGTAAACAATACATTTGTTGTGTGGTCCCACGGAATAGAGACATTACCTGTTTTTCTCCAGCATCTGAACTCACTCCATCCCAATATACAGTTCAAAATCTTAGTAGAAAAGGATGGCATCTTAGCATTCCTGGATGTCTTAGTCAGAAGAAAAGCTGACAGTAAACCGGGACACAGCATCGATCATAAATCAACTCATACGGAGCTACATTTGCAGGCCACAAGTTGCCATCATCCTGCGGAATGCAGTAGTGTCCTACACTGTTTGGTGCATAGAGCACATATAGTCTCAGATGCCGACAGTCTACCTGGTGAGCTAAAGCACCTGAGAATGATACTGCAACAGAATGGCTATTCCGATAAGCAGATACACCATGCATTCTGTTCTAAGCAGACTCGAAGCAGGGATGTAAATGAAGATGCAGAGGCACCCACTACAACTGTGCTCTTGCCCTATTTTGGTGGCATGTCTTCAAAAATAGAAAGAATCCTCAAAAAGCACGTCATCAAGTGTGTTTTTCAGCCAACAGCAAAATTGAGGAATTTCTTGTGCTCGGTCAAAGATGACCTTGGCCTTAGGAAATGTGGTGTGTATAAAATCCCATGCCAATGTGGAAAATCTTATATTGGACAGGCATGCTGAACCATGTAAGAACATTGTGTCAAACATCATCGTCATACATGCCTGGGGCAACCTGATAAATCAGCGGTAGTGGAGCATTGCCTGGACATGGGACATCCCGTACTTTATGAACAGATGGAAATTTTATTCCCAGTGTCATCTTTCTTGGACTGTGTTGTTATGGAGGCCATACATATCTGTAAAGCGGACAATCTTATCAACAGCGATGCAGGTTTTCAACTAAGCACTCACCTGGAATTCAGAACTGGCTGCCATTAAATACAACAGGGAAAACAAGAAGTGACACAATGCGCAAATGAGGTTTAGTTCAGACTTTTACCGCAGGATCGTCCAGCAGCACAGTCATTGCCCATAGCGCACGCATGGATGGCCTTTCTGCTGCTCTGAGCAGGGGGCACCAGGAGTGCCGCTTTCTCCAACTACAAGCATCTTCCCGCGTACGCATATTGCCTGCTCCCAGCATGATACATTCCGACGCCACCACATGATTATCATCAATCATGCCCTGAAGCAGTGACAGCAGCAGCTACCACCACCTGATGATGTCAAGCAGTTGCATCGCTGAAATATTGTGCGAGTTACACAATACGATCCGATGGCAAACCCGAGAAGCGTATTTGCAACGGGACTGTCAGAAAAGCATGAAAAGTCACAATTTTGATAATAGTAAAGAAAGTAATAAAAACCAATCTCTGTATGAAGTTTTTATGTTTCAGCCATGACTTTTACAACACAAGGTAGTTTCTTTCTTATCTTCTCAAAGCATTGTTCCACAGAGTACATAAAGTACATAAATTACAAAATTGTTATATTTCCTCATGACTTAAATTAGCAGAAATTCAAAAGAAACAGATCAAAATTCAGTAACAAAAATAAACAACTTCAGGAAAAAAGATTTTTCCAACTAATATCAGTAATAATAATAGTAGTAGTAATACATTTGCTTGGCAGCTCATATTAATGACAAGAATACAGTAATTATGTATGTAGGCCCCTAAGCATCTCACAAAACATTCAACCTTCATTGAAAATACATTCATATTTTAAAAGTAATTTTCTTTTCTACATGTAATAGTCAATTCTTGATACATTCTTAGACCGATGTTCCAGGAATGTAATTTTAGTTAATCTTCATTATTTACTGTCATACCAATGTTAAACTTCAAAACATTACAAAAAATTATTATTGCCTTCTATTTTGATAGTCTTGTATTTATGTTGTTATTTTACGCATGAAAATACAAATGTTTTTTTCTGAAATAACCAGGTTAATTTTACATCGGTTTGAAGCTCCTTTCTTTTAATGCCTTATGGAAAAGGGCTTTAAGGAATATCAAATTTTGGCAAGAGAAAATTACAATAAATAATGTACAATTATTTCATACACATTCAACTGTAGGTGTAACACAATGTAATCAGGTATAAGGTTTAATTCTTATAAAAAAATCACCGATGTGGAATATACTTTATATTATGGCTATTTACATCTCTTCATAGTGAAAGTATTTGGCAAATGAAAATTCAATGATACTGGACAATTTCAGTGTCAAAATACATCAGTCTCCAACAGTACAAGAGCGTACTTCCATCAATAAATCAATGGATCTAATAGTCCATGCATTCTTCCAGCACAGTAAGATTTCTATCACCATTTTCGCAGCCCAAGCAATTTAGATCCACAGGTTCTAAAACAAACAAAGTTGTCTTGAGTTAATAAATTTGGCCACCAGTGACAGTAAAAGTAAAAATATTGTGATTGCAAGTTTAAATCAGCAAATTAAAATCTTGAAAAAGAATTGGTCTTCATATCACAATCCTCCAAACAATGAAATGAGTGCTCTGGTGAAAGTAGATAACTGTTTAAGTTTCCTGAGTTTCACATCTTTTTCAAAAGTTGAGAATGTGAAGAGAGACATATTGGTGAGAATTAGGAAAGGACACACAAAATATAGTATTATGCAATCATACAGAAAGATAATAGTAACCAAAATTATGGCTGCAATACGGAAGGAAGCAAAGTATATTAAAAAAAAAAAAAAATTTTAAATGTGATCTGCCTCATCATCACATGGCTCACATACCCACTGAGAAGACAGAATATTGTGCCCACTTCATTACACAGTTCTACCTACAATTGAAACAACTGAACATTAGCTACTAGGGCTTTCTACCGCCCCCCCCCCCCCCCCCCCCCGAACATGAAATTAGTCCACACACCCGAGCAAAGGTCTTTTCCAAAAGTCTTAAGACTGAAGTCATTTTATTGTAGTGCAAGTATTGTGAATTAATATTCTTCACAATACAAAGCTTCCTGCAGCAGTACATCATGGCAAGCATGTTTTCCATCTTTCATACATCCTCTGGAAGTGGGCAGCCACAAGGAACTTCAGGCTGCATTCTGGAGTTACTTGGACTGCTTAAACTGCCCTAAAATCATCTGAATTCTAGCAGATCTCATAGATGATATCCAAGGTCTCTATATTAGATTTAGTCAGTTCAACACAAAATTTGATGAAAATTCTAAGGTTCTCTATTTGTCACCCAAAACAGAGAAGGCATTCAGATGATGGAAAGCAGTGTATACAGCTTTCCTTCTCGTCCCATCCAGTAAGTCTCCTCTGACCCGGGGTTCAGGGTGACTTTTCTGAACTCTCCCCATTTCCTACACCTCACCAACCCTTTCCCTTCATAATTCTTCCTTCCACTTCAACACTTCTGCCACAAGGAGGAGCCACTGGCTCTGAAAGCTAGCAGATTGCAATAGCTTTATATGTGTGTTCTCCTGCTGCCACTTCAAGAGTAGATTATTTTATTTACATTTTGCATGCAGCTGAGGCAACATATGTGTTTTGGATTTTAAAAAGTCACATACTAAACAACATGGAAACATTTACTAGTGTATGTTGTTGTTGACAGAAACTTACAGAAAAGAGGATATGGAAAAAGAAATTACAAGAGTCTGTGTCTCATTTAAGTTAACCCTGCACTTTGGCTGCCTGGCTACAAGACCAGTACATGTCTTTCACAAATCATTGGAGCAAAGCAGATGACAAATGACTGACACTGCATCTCAACACATGTGAATGTCCATAAGACTGTACAAGGTGTCTCCAGTGGACATTGACACAATGGTCAATGCTTTGAATTCACATTTGAGAGAATGGGAACTAGAATTCCTGTCAGGTTAATGAGATTTGGGTTCCCCTAAGCAGAATACTGCACTGATCCCTCTGAAAAGGCCATGATCAATTTTTCTCCCTATGCCTTGTCCATTCCCTGCTTGTGCTGTATCTTTAATGTCTACCCATTGGCACAACATTAAACCCCAATCCTATTTTCACTCTTTTTGTTAAATTACTAGAAATATCCTCTCCAAGTAGAGTTCCACTTCTGAATTCAACTTGTTCACATGGCTGGGAAGTACACTTCTCATCACGGCTGTGGGAGTGTGTGTCTGGGTGGTTATGCATGTCAATGTGTGTACTTTTGCTAGAAACAGAGTAAGAGCTTAAAACCTGATATGAATTTTCTGTTACGTGTTTCTAGGCTCCACTTATCAGTCCGTTATAGGTGAGTGGTTGCCTTACCCTTATTTTATGTATTGTTCCATTCTGGAATTTCCATTATTGATCTACACTGAAGAAAGACTGCTTCATGAACTCTGAGGAAGAGAGAGTAAATACAATGAACAAGGTGTATACACTGACAAGGAAATAAATGCTTGGATTTTTCTTGGATTCCCAGTTAAAAATGCACTTTTTCTGTGTTAAGTGAGAGGATACTTTCCCTCAGAACTGTGAGGCATACAAATCCTTTGAATGGTTAAGGTTTTGTACGTTGGTGTATAACTTCTTCCTGGCACTTTAGAAAAGGAAACTTAAGAGAAAAAAAAAGAACAACACATTTTTGGAAGGATCTTTGATGTGCAGCAACATGTACACTGCATATTTTTGTATTATGAAAGTATAAATTTGGATTCCACCAAACACAGCACGTTAGTTTCTGAAGCATTGAAATCGATATTGTGATTTGCTTTTGTGAGCCAATCATAGTTCATGTCACGTGATCTCACCGCCAGACGACAGCAGATATTCAGAGCATAGGACATGTGATGTAGTCAACCGTTAAGTAGCACAAGCACACAAATAGAAAATGTTAAGGTTTAAATTAATATACACAGAGTAGCTATAAGAAGAGACAAGCTTTCACATATAATATTGGTATTTTTTTGCAAGTGTTACACGTTAAGATACATCACAGCAATGTTCCAGTAAAATTTTAAATAATGTCATAAATGTCCAGTCTTCTGAGCACAAAATTCTTCTAAGTGGCTGGTCCTCAAAGTGTCAAGTTTTAAATGAGAGTCAAATGCTCTGTGATTTAAGAAATTCATTGCCCATCTCACATGTAACATAATTCATCTTGTGTAAATGAAAATTTACTTTGAAAGTAAGGCTTTCCAAACCACCCTTCACAATATTTTCTCATGACCTGTTAGAAATAAGTTCATTCAGCAGTTGCCAGAGAGCACCAGAAAACAGGTGTTATCACACATGCACAGCTAAGATGAGGCAGGAAGCCCATATGTTATACATATAGAGCATTAAGAGGTCTCTCATTACGCCACAGAGAAACATTTAACAACATCAGAGGACACTGCAAGAGCATTGGAATTTCATAAATCATACTAAAACGCATAATTCAGATTAAAGTGCACATTTGTATGTTCAGATTCAGGCTGAAGTAGGCCCCAACCTGATATTAAGCTTTTCGGCACGCAAATTTTCTTGGTGTATCAATACTGTATTACCTCATTTAGGTTCTTTATTATGGCATAACACCATATGTGCAGAAGATTAAAATGTGCACTTGAAATTACGTTAACAGCTGAAAGTAGCCAATAGTGTGGCTTTGTTTCAAATAAACTGACTGCCTCCGTGAGAAGATTAATGAAAGCCAAATTTCTGTATCAAACTGACAAAAATAACTTCAGTGTTCTGCAGGGCAATTAATGTTTGATTGCTGAAAATGTGGAAATCAAATCAAATCAGAAAACCGAAACCAATACACATTTTAGCTTTCCGTAATTATGTGAATGTATTTTAATTCACTTCATAGCTCCTGGCCACAGTTCATTTTGTTTTCATTTTATGTGAGAGCTATAAATGAAGAAGAAACAACAAAATCACTAGACAGACACAGGTCACAAGGAAACTACCCCCCATCCCTACTCCAACTCACACTGCTCTGCACATGTGTGAATCTGGCAGCTTCGGTGCGCCATAAAATTTTTTGAAGTAGCCAGAAGCAGGGAAAGCTACTGCTCATACGTGACTCAACTGCATACGCACATGAGCCCTGGAAACTGCTCAAATGAATCTACTGTAAACAGTTGTGACTTCTCACTAACGGGAAGCTGTTTGTTGTTATGTTACAGAGTCTTCATCCTGAAGCCTTTGACACAGTTTGCTGTTGGTAGACACTTGTGTGTTCAGTGTGTTTTTTTGTTGTAAATGGCACATTTCCTTTTGCAACTTAAGTTTTATTTTGGTTTTTCCTCTCGTTTATGTTTTATTGCTGCAGTATTATTCTGCAGTAGCAAGATACAGTAAAATTCTTTATTAAAGTATCAGTTCTTAACAGTCAAAATTACAAAAATTTAACAGAAAACAAACAATGAAAAATTTCTGGAATCCTAATAATAATAATAACCCAGGTTTTCTCCTGGATGAAAAAGTTCCTGCATTTTTATTTATTTATTTATTTATTTATTTATGTATTTATTTTACCTGGCAAGATTAGGGCCTTCAGGCCCTCTCTTACACCTAACCAGGCATACTCAGATTCAACAAATTTCAGTTTCTACAGAACATTAAGGACATATAACATGTTATACAGTATTAATGTTACAGAAAAAAATAGAGATTATAAAAGTAGTACAATGATAATTATAACAATCAAAAAATAATTATTCCCGGTTGTCCTGGGGCATATACACCGTGAATGAAGCAACTGAAGACATTTTTGATAAACAGTTCCCCAAGTGTTTTGACCAGCTGCCTAGAGTGTGTGGATGAAGAAGAGGAGGAATACTGAAGGGAAGCTTTTTTACAAATTCCATGACTTTTTAATTGACATAAAAATGTTAAAGATTATCATTATAAGAGTGATGCAGAACTCTCACTTGATGATTACTGATCTTGTATATTAAGCCCACCATTTATTTTATCAGTCCAATAAGGACTCACTACTTAACAGAGTACGTGAATAAGACACACTGCAAAAGGCACCTAGATAGCACTCCAAAACACTTTCACATGGCCTATCACATATTAACAGATGCATACTATTTAACCATTACAGCACTGAGAATGCATCTGCTAGCTATGAAAAAAATATAATGAATGCTGGCATTATGTGTCCAGCATGGCACCATGTAGATGCACAGACATGTGTGGATGAGGGTACATGCACATGTGTTTTCTGTATGTATCCGTACTGTAGCTCAAGAAAGGATTATTCCCACAGCTAAGTTTTCTTTCTTTTTTGTGTGAGCCTGTCCACGACTCAATGCTTTTGCTTTTCAGTGAGTATTTTCCTCCACTCCTAAAGTATAAACAATGGCATATCACATAAATTTGAGTTTACCAAAATAGTGAGGGTACTGCGCATGTGTCACTGGTAACTTAGCTAGGCAAGGCTAAGATAATGAAGTCCCAATGGTCTTGAAAGCATCACACTGGCACTCACTTGAAATGATTTCACAAAACTGCAAACAACCTAATATTTAGATATCCCTTTCTAGATATGACTGACAATGTGGAACTTTGCTTACTAACTGATCACTGTGCACATGTGTGTTCTAGTGAAATTACCATGAACTGTAATCAACACTGATATCAATCTATTAAACAGGAAATGAAAAAAAAATTAACAGTCTGCCCAAAAGTAGATGTTCCCTTAAGCCTACATATAATTCAGTAAAATATAACTTTATACTTACAAAGCTTAGTTGGGCTCTAGCTTCCAACAGTATCTCAAGCTGCGAAAATTGTGCAAGAAGCTGTCCAATTTTTCTGAATGTTTTCTCCACAGTGAGTCATCTCTTTATACAAAATGTCTTTTACTGACTTCCATTTGACATTAATTACTGGAGCTTTAGATGGTTCCTCAGATTCTAGTAATGCTTGAGAAGAATACATGTATTTCATAGCTTCTTAAATGGCACTTCAGCACTTTTTAATCACAATGTCAGCAGTGTTCCTTGATATAAAGAACATGTATTTCTATAAAAGAATGAGATCAATTGTATATTCAACCACAAATAAATAAGATGTGCTTAACATTTATGTTTTTCAATTACATTTGGCTTTCTCAAATATATGCAACACTATCAATTATACACTGTGCTAACAATAGTCTATATATAGTTTTTTTACACAACTCCTTTAATCGTCTCTGAAAATTTAAAGTAAATAACAGTTCTAATTCTTAACAGATATTTGTCTTTTAAATTCTATACATGTATACTAAACTTTATCACATGGTATCTGGATTAGGTGTAACATCTACTAACACCAAATAAGAGCTGAAAACATTTATCACAATTCCAGGAAAATGAAAATTAGCAAAGAAGGACCGACATCAAATACACAGACATAAAAGGCATTTAAAACATTATTTGTACAATAAATAACATGAAACACAAAATTACTGTCATTATTAGATGTCTATTTACAGTGGCAAACTACAAGCTAATTTAGGAAATCATGCTCCTGATTTCAATTATGAAACTGCACTTGGATCACTGAGATTATATACATATTCAACTGATGTCAGTGGTCCAATGAAAAATGAAAAGTGGGGTAAATATTAACTGACCATCAGCTCAGACACTTAGGAACCTATTAGACTGTGTTATATATTAGACCAATGAGTATTCATACCCATTTACTTAAAAAAAATGCCCAGTCAACACCAAGATCTGCAAGTTTCTTACTCTCAGATTGCTCCTTACATACTGAAGTTCATGTGGCAAAGCTTATTTCCCACTAAACCCAGTTTTAAGTCTTCTAAACACAGCTTAAAAACTACGCTTGCAAAACGACATCTACAAAATAATGACTATTGTGCTGTACAAATAAGAAACACTCTTAAAGAGAGCTCACAACAGATTTGATTTTACTTAAACATAGACCAGTTTAAATTACTCTTGATAAAAATACAAAACAAAGGTTTGCTGTTATTTACATTCACACTCTAGATAAACACTTCCCTGTCTACAAAGAATATGGCAGTTGTATTGACAAGAGGTCACATATTATGTATTTTATACATCCTCTTCTTTCACAGAAAGCTGGGATCAACAATCATCTGCAAAAGATTGAAAAAGTCATTAATAATTGCATACTACATAAGACATCACTGCATCATTATTAAAGTAAAATTTAAGTAGATGGGAAACTACTAACACTTGTTCAGAGTTCTCAGTGTATACTAATGTTCAATTAATTTTGTATCTTGAAATATTATTTTACACCTGACTATCAATATATAATATTCTCCGAATCTATGGAAAAGCCAAGTTGATTTGCTATGAAATCCATCACAGAATCTAACTCAAAAAAGCAAACATTGCATTCTTCACTGCCTGATACTCTATGGACATCTGTGGGGAATACTATCCTTAAATCAAAGAAACAAGCAACTGAGGAAATTCAGGAAAATTAAAGTAATATTACTCAGTGCAGAGATGATAACACAGCTGTGCCATACAAAAAGGCTCTTTTATAGCAGCTAAATCATTGTGAAAAGGACAGGACATTACAGAACACTTTACAGGTGAATTATGAAGGAGAATGCATTTTCAGCAACATTAAATGATAATTTTTTGAAAGATTTCATGATGCCTTCAGCTGCCATTCTCTTTATTTCATGTATCATTGTATAATTTTGGCCTTAGATCATTTCCAAGTATCTAAAACCAAAGCATTATACATCAGAGACATTAGTTACACTTGTGATTTTGATGTAGGAACAAGTCATATCTGTAGATATGCTAGGCACATTATAATTTACTTTATGGTTGAGTTTTTAGTAGTAAATTGTGCCATTATGTCGTTGCTCCTATGATTCCATGTTATGCTCATAAAATAAATCCGAGCTGTTTTATGCTATTTTAGAAGCAAGTTACTTTCTAACAGTTGTTGCAAAGGTCTTTGATATAAGGAAGATTATAATTATTTTACGGAAATTTGTTAATTAACCTGCATACGCTTTTGCTGTCAAATATATTTAACTATCATTCATCATTGGTGTAAATATGTCTGTAAGCAATTTCTTTAAAATAATTTGTAAATATTTATAGTTTTATTGTGGTAGCATGTAATTTTCATTTTCGAATAGTTGGTACAAAGGTCTTATATATGAAAATTACAAGACGCTGCAAGTTTTCCATTATGGGACCTGGAAATAATTGTTATGTTTATGGCAAAAGGCGTTGGTTGATACGTTACAGATAATATAAAAAAACATGAAAAAGCAAAAAAAAAAGACACACTTGCAAATTATTACATTTTGAGAACCATAGATATCAATGTTAAATCCCATGTTCTAACGTGTGAAATGTCTAAGGAAATGTTACAAATATGTCAGAAGACTACAGACCAACAGAAGACTCGATACTGTACATGGAGAGTTCTATAACTTTGAATACAACAGAACTCTTGATACAATGTCCAATATTGATAAAGTGCAAACCATAGCATTCATGTCATACTGCCTGGCACAGAATATTGATGAAATAGCACTGATCTCAAAACTGTCTGACAAATACAAACTTTTGGAAGTGCTTGGGACTCATTAGTAAGGAGGATTAAGCATTGGGAAACCTGAAATAAAGACTTCAAGAAGAAGAAAAAGATAAAATTAATAAAAATAAAGAAGAAATATGTTTTCCATTCAAAGCCACAGATTACAAGAAGAAAGGTCAAAATAAGAAAAATGATAAATCAGCGAAGTGCTTTGGATGTGGAAGTTCAGGTCACCATGTAAGCAACTGTAAAAAGAAGCATTGTGGTGACATGAACAAAATACAGTGTTCTACATGTGGAAAATATCATCTGGGAGAGTGTTGGGCAACACTACCTCTATGTAAAAAACAACAACAACAACAACAACAACAACATTCAACTGAAAAATGTTACTAAAAAGGGGAAAATGAGAAGATGAAGAAATCATCAAAGACATTTTTTCTTTTAGAAGTATTTGTGACACTAAAAGAAGAGAGTAAGACTCATAAAATAGATACAAAGTTTGTTGTTGACAGTGGAAGTAATGAGCACATGTCACAGAAAAGGAAAATTATATCAAATGTCAAGAGCTGCAAAGATACTAACATTAAGATTGCCAATAGAAAGTTCATGTGTTTTAATCTTCATGGTGAGTTTGCATCACGACAGCTGTTGTTGAAAAATGTGTCCCATCTCCCTTAATTGTCAAAAATTTTACTGCCTGCAAATGCCATTTCCGAAAAAGGGGGAGTGGCAATATTTGACAAGGAAAAGATGAAGATTGTGAAAGATGGAGAGGTTATTTTGGAGGGCAACAAATCAGAAAATGGACTGCACATACTGACATAAGAAGTGACCATAAAAACAACCACCAATGATACAAAAGAAGAAAATATCAGAACTGTGTAAAAGGTGTAGACAAAATTGTGTTGGAAGAGGACATGCCTTGTAAATGTGTGTCATGGCAAAGCAAGTAAGAAAATAATTCACCACTGTGCATTGCATAGAAACAAGCAAGATCTCTTGAGATTATTCACACTGATGTATGTGGTAAGGTAAACCCAACAACATATCTCAATGAAGGATATTTTTTAATGTGTCTTGCTCATTATACGCATTTCTTAAAAGTTTATCATCTGCACACAAAAGATGAAATGGAAGACCACATCAGGAAAGATGTAAATGAGAGTTAAGCTCATTTCAAACTGAACACATAAAAAATAAAATGTGACAGAGGAAGAGAGTACAGAAGTACTGACTTCAAAGAAAGGTGTAAAAAGAAAGGTATAATGATTGACTACATTATTAAATAATTTCCTCAACTGTATGGTAAGGAAGAAAGAATAAACCTTAATATCATGAATAAAGTAAGGGCCATATTGTTTGATTCAAAAATCGGAAACAAAATGTGGGGTTTTGCTGTTTTGACTGCAGCTTATCTCATGAACAGAAGTCCTACTACAGCTGTTGATGTGACTCCAGCTCACATGTGGTAGGATAGAAGATCAAATTTGTAAAGACTGGATATTTTTGGATCTGTGGTGTTCACAAAATAACTTGGGTATTTAAAAGAACTGAGTGTAAGAGGTGAATGAGGTGTTCTTGTAGAATGGGTACGTCATATGGCGTCCTAAGATTGGAAAATTTTCTGAAGCAAGAGATGTTGAGTTTATTCACCAATATGAAGACAAAAATGAGGAAACAAAAGAAGAAGGACAAATGTAGCTGTAGAAATCCAAATTTTTGAAGAACTATATGAAAGAAGAAAAGAACCAGAAGAACAAAGAGAAAAACCAGGAGAAAGAAGAGGCCATGTGGCCTCAGCAGCCAGAGACTGCGGGCATGTGAGTCTGAGTTGTGCTTGCGTGAATGTGTGTGCATGTTCTACATCCAATTGGCCAAAAGCTCATTTTCTGACAGTCTTTTTGTTGTACCTACCTGTGACTCAGCATCTCCACTATATGGTGAGTATCAACTATCCTTTTTGCCCCTCCTTTTTCATAATATTGTTGGTAAGTCAAACTGCAACCATGGACAGTGTTTTGATATTTGAACTCACTACTGTTGAGTTTATGATGGAAAAAGAAGAGCAGGAATGAAAATCAGAATATCCAGAATGGATAACAGGCCTCAGATATTTTGACGAGCACAGTTCAGTTTCCTAAGCCCATGCCGCTAAAAAAAAAAAAACTGTTTTTGTGGCCGTTTGCCATTCCAGTTGAAAGCACCTCAGCATATGCAGATGTAACTGACTGACCTGCAAGGGAATTCCCATTTTAATGGCAAGTTCTTTTACGTAAAAAGTGTCCATGACATCTCCACTGCTTTCCTCAGGTAGTTTTTCCAAAGTCTCCTTAATGAGGTTGCAAACGTGCTACAATATTTTGATCAACAAATTTCTGTGAAAGACCTTATTTCAACTATGAAACTACGAGGGCAAATCAGAAAGTCTTTGCCCCTCCTTTTTAGCCAAATTACGACTGTATATGTAAAGTCAACATATTCATTCCCAGCTTTGGATCCTTCTTGGTTTGTGCAAGCCTTATCAGCTGGTAACTCCACTGCATGGAACTGCTGTCAGTTGTTAAAGATGATGGTTGTGCTTCACGTATCCACAGCATTAGAGCAACGAAGTTTGATTCATTTTCTATGAAGCAAGGGATGAACACACTTTGAGATATAAGGGAAATTCAGCCCACATATGGGGAAAACTGTCTCACTTTGAGAACTGTGAGATCATGGTGTTGTAAGTTCAACACAGTCCGTAAAGTCTTCAATGCAATGAGCAGTCCACGAGCTCGTGTTCGTCACTGACTGATGACAACACTTCCCTTGTAAATGCAATGGTAACAGAAGATCAGCAAGTGCACATCACGGACATTTCCTGGGAGTTCAGCATATCATATGGGAGTGCTTACTTCATCGTTCATGGCCCTTAGGGTACCAGAAAGTTTCATCTCGGTGGGTGCCTCAGCAGTTGGATGACATGATGAAAGGCAAGTGAATGATGTCTTGACTGAATCATATGGAACGGTATTCCAAGGAAGGTGAAGATTACCTGGACTGCACTGCTACTGGTGATGAAACATGCATACTGCACTACACGGCAGAATCCAAGCAGCAGAGCACAGTGTGTAAACATCTGGATTCACCTGTGACAAAGAAATTTCTATACAGTGCCATCTTTTGGGAAAGTGATGTTAATAGCCTCCTGGGATAATTGTGGGCCACTCCAGCTGGATTTCATGCAACAAAATGCAACAATCAATGTTGACAGTTATCGTTCCACACTGTCATGTCAGAGCTGCTATCAGACGAAGGCACTGATGGATTCTGTCTGAAGGTACTGATGGATTCTCGATGTGGACAATATGATTCTGCTCCACGAGAATGCGAGAAACATGTGGCAATCAGAACTGCTGAAAATCTCTGAGCATTTCATTGGGAGATTCTGGAACACCCACCACACAGCCCAGACCTCGCCACTAGTGATTATCATACTTTTGAGAAGTTCCTGGCAGGACAGTGATCCACAAGTAATGATGAACCCAAGACATAAGTCCAACAATGGTTTCATAGTCGGCTGGATGAATTCTACCACAGGGGCACCTCAAATTTAGTGCTGTGATGGAACAAATATGTAGTACATGGAATAGGATGTGTATTTGCCATTACCTGCATGTACCTTACTTTGGCTCATAAAAAATAGGGGCAAAGACTTTCTGATTTGCCCCCATAAATGAGTCATGATTACATGGCAACTTGAGTGTCAAAACCTGTGAAACTGTTCACATGTCAACAGTTTGTACCATATAAAAATCATGTCTTCAATGCACCAAAAATAATTAAATAATATTGAAAATTTATTTTGTATGTGATCTGTGTTGTTGAGAAATGTGGAATATAAAACCAAATGGTATGCAGTGTGATTCCTCTGCCATTTAAAAGCATCACATTCACAGTTTCCTCGTCTTCCCCCTCCTCAAGCTCAGACACTGTGTCATGGCGATGGGGTAGATGTGGACTAAAGCTGAGTGCTATGGCACCTTTATCAGGTATTGTCCACGAGCTGAAATCCTGACTGCTCTTGATGTAAAAGAAAAGTCATCATGGGATTTCCAGAGGGATACAAGGCACCTGAGAAAATTGGCCTGCTCAAGAAGGCACTTTATGCTTTAAATTAAGTTTCTCTGAATAAGAAACTGAATTAGTTTCTTAAGAATGAAAAACTCATCCAACTGGAATCCAACTAATGTGCTTACAAATCAGATACTGAGAAGAAATTACACATTGACAATGGGATTCTATTTGGAGAAGACATCTGTCAAATGCAAAAGTCTTGCAATAAGTGGAGAAAATTTTTGACATTAGAGCTCACGAAGAACTGACAATTTATCTTGGACTTGAGATAAAAAGAACGAAAGAAAGTACTTATATTCACCAAGAAAAAAATGCTAAAGAAGTGATGAAAATGTATATAATAAAAATTCAAAAACTATGACAACTCCAATTTCATGGCAAGGAAAAACTGAAGAAATCAGGGCAGCAAAGTCAAATGTTCCATATTGTGAAGTGATAAGCAGTTTTTTGTATTTAGCATGTAAAACTAGATTAGACTTGGCATATATAGCAAACTATGAAAGTAGATCAATGAGTAATCCAAATCATTCAGATATCCAAAATCAGATGAGAACTTTAAGGTACCTAAATTCAGTGACAGGGGTTGAAATATTCAACTTGTCAGGAAAACAAGTACAAGAAATATTGGCTTACTGTGATGCACATTTCACAGGTGACAGGGAAGATAGAAAAAACGCTACAAATTACATATTTCTGAACAATAATGTTCCAATCACTTGGTGCTGCAAGAAACAGTGTGCTGTTGCAGTATCTACTACTGAAGCAGAATATGTATCTGCAGCACAAATGTCAAGAGATGAAAGTTCTGAAGTGTTTCATGGAACAACTGCTGAATAAAAACAGGAAAATTACACTCTGTGTGGACAACCAATGCGCAACAGCAATGATGAAATCTAGTCAAATGTCAAGAAGAAGTAAGCACATTGATGTGAAGTATCATTTCAGCAGTGATGAACTAAATCACAGCTTGTTTAACTTACAATACTGCCAAACTTGAGAACAACTTGCTGATATTCTAACTAAATTTCTCCAGGGTAGTGCTTTTAATTGAAATTAAAATCTTTTGTTTGCTTTTATTAATTCAGAGACTATGGTCAGAACTGTTTTGTGAAATATCATACACTTTTGTTTAAGGGAATGTGTTGGATTTACAAAGATCCTACTAAAGAAAACTATCTGTGTGTATTAATGTAAGATCTCTGTTGGTTGCTATTTACAATAATGGATGAAGACTCATTTCTTTTTAGTCTTGTGGTTTTCTGTACTCTCTTAAAATACAAATAAGAATCTCCCCAGAATTTTCTGTGTTATCCTGAGTCATAGTTTTCATAATGAGAAAAACTAAGGACAAATCCAACATGGGCATAAACTGGAATGAGTAATCTAGGCTTACCACATCTGTATTTTCCTGATAATACTGTTCTTCTGATGGAAATTTAAAAAAATAATGATTACCAAGCTGGATGGAATGGCCAGTTCTGTGCAGCCAAAAATAAATGACTATAACTCAAACACAATGTGCACAAAAGGTGGATACCTATTTACTCAAATTATAGCGGAACAGAAAGTACAAGATGCTAACTGATCTGCGTATCTCAGCAATATTGTCTGTAATGGTGGGTATATATAGAAGCCAATATTAGCAGCAGAAATGAGTAAGCTTTCGCAGTCTTCCAATGAATATCATCCATATGGCTAATAAACTCTTCAAGTATGTCCACAAAACTCTGGTTGTACTCCTCCTCCATCCTACCAATGGCCACAAACATATGTGGGGCCTCGAAAATGTCAGTAAATTCAACACACACACACACACACACACACTCAATGTATTCCATCAATGTTGTTTGTTAATAATTTTGAAAGTCAGTTATTATAACCACATTTCATATGATGAAGTGCTGAGAATAAGTGGTCTATACAGCCTGCACAAAATCATTGCTGAAAGAATACTGAAGCAGGGTGTCTATGTGGACAAGGAAAAAAAATTCCCGGATTTTTCCCGGATTTCCCGGTTAAAAACACACTTTCTCCCGGATGACAGTATATTTTCCCCTATCACTCCCTTGAATGGTTATGGTTTTGTACACGGGTGTACAATTTCCCGGAACTTTAGAAAACGAAACTCAGAGGAAAAGACACGTTTTGGAAATATCTTTGATGTGCAGCAACATGTACGCTGCGTATTTTCGTATTACGAAAACATACATTAGAAAATCCACCAAACACCGCATGTTACTTTCCGAACCATTGAAACCGAGATTTCGATGCGCTTTTGTAAGCCCTTCGTAACTCATGTCACGTGATCTCGCCAGCCGATGACAGAGGATATTCAGAGCATAGGACACGTGATGTAGTCAGCCAATAGCAACATCAGTGTTAAGTAGCGCACCGAACAGGGAAAGTTAATAGCTTAAATTAATATACATAGTGTTGTTACAAGAAAAGCAAAGCTTTCACATAAAATATTGGTCTCAAGCTGCAAGAGAAGCTAAGCTTTCGTATATACTGTTGATCTTTTTTGCGCGTGTTACACTTTAAGAGATATCATACAAATCTGCCTGTAAAATTTTTAATAATGACATAAATGTCTGATCTTCAGGGTTCGAGGGTTCGAAATGCTTCTAAATGGCTCGTCATCAGACACCTGATTTTTAAATGAGAGTCAAACGCTTTGTGATTTAATAAATTCACGGTCCATTCTTGGACGTAGTTCAACTTACGTAAAAGGATATTTACTTTGAAAGTAACGCTTTTCAAACCACCAATCGTAATATTTTCCCACGACCTGTTACAAATAGGTTCGTTTCAGCAGTTGCCAGAGAGCTCAGGTAACAGGCGACACCGCGCTTGGGTAGATATCATGACGTAGGAAGCCTGTATGTACGTACGTGTAAAAGATCATCAATGAAAGATGATACTGCAAGAGCATCGGAATTTCATGAACCATATTAAAATGTGCACATTTAAAGTGCAAACTTAAAGGCACACTCATATGTCCAGATTCCCAATGAAGTACCATAGACCCCGACCTGATATTAAGCTTTTAAGTGTGGTTTTCAGGATGTAAATTTTCTTGGAGCACCAGTACTGTATTATATCATGTTTGGTTCTTTATTATGGCATAATGCCATACGTGCTTGAAAATGAAAACGTGCACTTGAAATGCAGCGAACAGTTGAAACTGTACTGTGGAATTAAACATTTCGTTTCAGATACATTGACTGCCTCTGTGGAAAAGATTAGCAAAAGTCAAATTTCTTTAGCAAACAGACAAAAATAACTTCATTGTTCCGCAAGGCGAATAATGCTTGACTGTCAGAAAGGTGGAAATAAAATAAAATCTGAAACTAATGACATATTTCAGCCTTTAGTAATTATGTGAATGTGTTTTAATTCACTTGATAGCTCCCGGCCACGGATATCCATTTTGTTTTCATTTGACGTGAGAGTAAACGAAGGGGGAACAGAAAAATCACTGAACGTAAACACGGGTCACGTGGAGACTACCCACTACAGCTCAGATTGCTCTGCGCATCAGCCCCGGATCTATGAGATTTGCGAACCGGGTCAATACTAAAAAAAATCGAATTTTCAAAATATATTCATCTTGTAGCGCACATCTTTCTGAAAAGTCTGAAACATAAAACGTATGTATTCGAAGAAATGTAAGACATATTATTTGGTCTTAAGTATGCCCAAGTGCAGTTCCATGCCTCTTCATAAAGCACTTTTCTACTGCACGTCCAAACTATATTCAGGAGAGTGGAAATTGAAATGTCCTGTGGTGCCTCTCCTGCTCCCAGTCGGCCGGTTTGGCAGCCTGCCTCTCTTAAAAAAAAAATCTCGCAATTAATAGCGGATGGGATTATTTGTAATCGAGAGAACAAGAACTCTTCGGAAAATCTGAACTCTTCATTGCCCATTAGTTAATAACTTGCTGTTTTGTGTGTCATAAAATTAAATATAGGATATATAAAACCAGTACTGACAAGAGATAAGCAAGAAATTACACATTTCTTCAAACCTTAGCTCCTAGCATTTTTTTCTCTCTAATCTTGCTACAGCTTTACATGGCGTGTTTTCCTTTCTGTGAAAGAATATTTTACCTCATCAAAGTTTGTCAAACGTTTTGCTACATGGAAAATCGAAATGTAGTTATCTAATACTGAAAAAGCTGTTAATACAAATAATACCCAAGACTGGTGTGGTTTCTCGATCTGATTACGTCTATTTTGTCACTGTCTGCTAGATAAAACAAAATAGGCCTTTCTAATACGGCAGCAATTTTGTAACACACAAAACAAACGAGACTGCTTTGGCACAAATGGTCATTTTTATAACACGACAGAATATAATCCAATAAGTATCAATATCAAATGCCTATTAGGCCTACTACAAGCAAAAAGGTTTATGTTAGGAAATAGTTTCACGTTTCATTCATATGCACCAGCTTCTCTAGCATGACATCGAAAACTAGCATTACGAAATTTTTATATAAATTTGGAACCGTCTTATTCTTCCATAATTTGTGTGATGTCCTCGTTTCTTCTCCGTCCTCGTTCTAACAAACAATCCTGTCATCACCAATTCTGTAGCTATTTGCTGCCACTGTCAAAATTTGTTCGCCGATTAACTTCACTAACCCTGCCAGAATCACTGGTTTGGTTCTCCCGCAATTATTTTCCGGTTATTCGTTGTTACGTGTTCGTACAACACGTTTTCCGCGTTACTTCCATAATAGAACTTAAGGCGGCTGGTAGCCGGGGACTGTACTACTGGTCCTTACTAGTGTAGCGATCTGACCAAACATTTTCTGTCAAAACTTCATTTTCTTGGACACATCCAGAAGATAATACATAATCTTTCTCACCTGTTATTCCTGTCAGTCGTTTATTTCCATTCTGATAGTATGAATCTATGGATTTCGCTAGTAATTATAACAACGCTGATCATTCCCACACCCAATCAGCCACATAATCAGACAGCGATTGCCATTCATCCATTCGGCTTTACTCCACTCAGCTCGTATAGCCCCGTCCCCTTTTGTCTGTGGAAAGTTTATTTCTAGATGCGACGAGGATTCTCCTGACAGAGACATCACGTACACTATGCATGCATTCAAAAGTCAGCTTATGATTCATTCAGAAATCAACTTAAAATGTGTTCAAATATCAACAGAGAAGCGTTTCAAAATCATATGACTAATTGATAGGCAAATGTGCGCTGGATGCTAGGTGCTTTGTGAAACAAGTTTTTTTCCCCTCAGGAATATGAATTAAGCGCCCCCTTTTCCCGGAAGTATCTAGCTGCTTGCTGCGACTGCTTGCACAGCCAACAGCCACATTCCTGTTGACAGAAGCGCGGGAGAAACTACTACTTAAACGTGACTCTACTGCGCATGCGCATGAGCCCGCGCGTTAACTGCTACAACGAATCGAATGTAAACAGTTGCGACTTCACGCTCATTAGAGGCAATTTGTTGTTATGAAGCACTGCATAGTCTTCCTAAAGCCTTTGACACATTTTCAATCGGCAGACGCTTGCATGAGCACTTGTGTCGTCGCTGTATGTGGCGCATTTCCTTTGCAATTTAAGTTATTTTCGTTTTTTTCTCTCGTTTATGTTTTATTGTTGAAGTATTATTCTGCAGTAGCGGGATACAGTAATATCCTTTGTTAGTGTGTTTGTTCTTACTAGTCAAAATTACAAAAATTTAACTGAAAACTAAAACAATGAAAAATTCCCGGAATTCTAAAAATATCCCGGGTTTTTCCCGGTTTTCTCCCGGATGAAAAAAATCCCGGGTTTTTCCCGGATCTCCCGGTTGTCCCGGGTCGTAGACACCCCGTGAAGCTTACTGGGCATGCTCACTACATGAAAGATGGAAGAATCTCCAAATAAGCATTGTTGTGGAAACCAACAGATGGATACAGAAGCAGAAGAACACCTCGTAACATTGGAAATGGACTATCGCAAAAGATCTCCAACCCATGGACGCAAAATGAGAGGAAGCTGAAAATGCAGCAGCTGATTGAGTTTGCAGGAGGAAACTTTTCATCTGATGTGCTACTTGGCATTAGAGGAACTAATTCTTAATAGTAAGATCACAACAGCTGAGGTGAAATTAGGTCAAGGGCACTTCACTCAAAGCTACTAAACAGTTGTGTTTGGTGCTTGTAAAACATGCTGATGGATGAGAACCGGGTGTAAAGATAAACTTAAACTTGCAATATTTCTCCAATAAATTATAATGGTACACAATTTAAAATACACCCTTAATTAAGCACAAAGAAGAGAACTATTCATATAGACTTATACAAGCATGACACTTACAGGTGGAATGTTGACAGCCACAAGTGAAAACAGTCTGAAACACAATCCTTAAATTCTGACACTAGAATTTCTGTTTTTAACAGAGGATTCATTTGGGGATGTGCTTGCCTACAACTACTTTAAAAACAGTATATGGTTATATAAAAGTATATGGTTATATAACTTTCCAGAGTTTCTTAACCACAAACCTCTTCGTCATTCCTCAAAACCCTCAACATGCAAGCTAACATTACATTTGCAGAAAGAACCACAATCCACCTACTAAAACTGATCCCAACCTTATAATCCTACCTGCTGACAAAGGCTCTACTAGTGTTGCTTGGAACCACAAGGATTACTTGGTGGAAGGATTTGTAGGTGTCAGATTCATTCACATCCAAACACTGCCACAGTGACCCCATTCCAGAAATCCAACAGGATTTCCAGTCTCTCCTCAAATCCCTATGTCGATCCCAGAACCTCTCCCTGGAGTACACCTCTCTCCTCAGATCTACAGTTCCCCACACTCCTATCTTCTACATGATTCCTAAAGTCCATAAACCCAACCACCTAGAGTGCCCCATTGTGGCCAGTTACTATGCCCCTTCTGAGAGAATCTCTGCTCTCATAGATCAACACCTTCAGCCTATTACCCACAACCTACCCCCCTATATAAAAGATACAAACCATCTCCTCCACAGACTCTCCACAGTTCCTGTTCCTTTACCACAAGGTGCCCTGCTTGTCACTACTTACAACACCTCTCTTTACATTATCATCCCTAATGCCCATGGCCTTGCCACTATCTAACACTACCTGTACCAATGTCCGATGGATTCCAAACCTACAACCTCCTTCCTGGTCACCATGGCCAACTATATCCTCAACCACAAATGAAGATATCCGGAGTGTGGCATTGGTCGCCCACATGGCACTGTCCTAGGCCAGTCTCTTTGTGAGTCATCTAGAGGAATCCTTCCCATTCACTCAGAACCCCAAACTCCTCATCTATTTCAGATTCACTGACGACATCTTTGTGGTCTGGGGCAAGGCTGAGGACAGGCAGCTTATCCACTTTCCTCCAGAACCTCAACACATTCTCCCCCATTTGCTTAACCTGGTCCTCCTCAACCCAACAAGCCACCTTATCCTTCCCACACCTCTCACAGTGATATTCCAGCACCTACCAAACCTACACAATATCCTTGTCCATCCCTATTCAACCACTGCTCCCAACCCCTTGCCTCATAGCTCAGATCCCTGTAATAGACCTCGATGTAAGACCTGTTCCATATGCCCTCCCAACACCATCTACTCCAGTCCAGTCACAACCATCACCTATCACATCAATGGAAGGTCTACCTGTGAAACCAGTCCTGCGTTCTACAAGCTGTGCTGCAACTATTATTCTGCTTTCTAAATGGGAATTACATCCAACTAGCTGCCTGTCTGCATGAATGGACACTGACAAACTGTGGCCAAGAAACAGCTGGACCATCCAGTTGTTGAGCACACTGCCCAGCACAATGTTCTTCATTTCAATGACTGCTTCACAACCTGTACCATCTGGATCCTTCTCATCGCCACACTGCCCAGGTGGGAACTATCCCTGCAATATAGGCTACATTCCTGTAACCCTCATTGCCTCAATCTTCGTTAGTCACTGTCCTTCACCCAGCTATCCCCTTCCTTGTTCCCACTCCAGCATTGCACAACCGTCTATTCCAACAACACACCCAGAGTCTTTTTACTTCTCTCCCTTTCCGCTCCTGGCCCTGTCTAACCTCCCGACTGCACCTAGCAACCCAAGCACGTTACTGGCCACTCCCCCCTCCCCCCCCCTCCTCACCACAGCCTCTTGCTTACTCCCATCATGCGTTGTTGCTCGTAAGTCTGGCCTCAGCAGCCACAGACACTGGTTGCGTTTGTGTGTGTGTGTGTGTGTGTGTGTGTGTGTGTGTGTGTGTGTGTAGTCTAATTCAGAAGGAGGTCTTTTGGCCAAAACCTTACTTGTTTAGCAGGCTGTGTGTTGTGCCTGTCTGCGACTCAGCATCTCTACTATGTGGCGAGTAGCAGTCTATACTTTTGCATAATACTGTCATTACTCTAACCCAGATTCTCCATCGCTTAGTTATATCATCAGTAGGGTTCAGCTAAACATTTAGTAAAAATGACAAAATATGTACTTATAATATGGGCTTAAAAATATAAAATATGGAAAAAATATTGAGACAAAAAAACTACAATTTTCAAATAAACCACGCTTTATTACACCAAAAACAATTTCATGCTTCACCAGTTTCATGCGCTTTTTTTTTATTTTCAAAATTAAAACTATTTCTCTTTGAACAGAAGAATTGTATTGACAAAGATCTTTGAAACTGCAGGATGTGACTGGAGCAAACTTAAATTTAGAC
Organism: Schistocerca cancellata; assembly: GCF_023864275.1. Taxonomy (NCBI): domain Eukaryota; kingdom Metazoa; phylum Arthropoda; class Insecta; order Orthoptera; family Acrididae; genus Schistocerca; species Schistocerca cancellata. The sequence goes on from NC_064634.1 coordinate 406,911,625, forward strand.
AATTTTGGAACTGAGTATGAAACATGAAGTTCATCATCTACTCTTCCATACAGCCTACTGTTAATTTTGTCAGCAGATTAAGACCTTTATTTTTCTCAAGTGCCTAGTTCAATTTTTCCTTTAACAACTCAGCAATGGAGCCTTCTGCTTTGCTAATTTTCATTTTTATGCCTTCAATAATCTTTACACTGTCTTTCAATTATGTTCACAGGTTTTCCAGTCCCTTAATCTGATGCAACAAAAAACAATAACTGTTTTTGATGTGCACTAAATCATTCTGTAGAGTATCATTTTCAGAAAGTTCTTTTGTATTCAGAATACAAGCATACTCATCTTCAAACTGAAAAATAATGGTTTTAATGTCACAGAAGTCCTCAACATAGTATTCAACTTGTCAGTACTGGTTCTGGTGGCAAAATAATATCAGGATACACCTCTTCAAATTTCAAGAGCCTACTGGTAGCTTTCAAAAATATTTTTTCATATTTGATATTAAACTATCAACCACCCCTTTTTTTTTGCAATTTATCCTTATGCTTTCAGCTAATCTATTACTTCTGTATGCCAGACACACTACATAGAACATTTTAATGTATAAAACATTCAGGAATGCTGCAAATTTAACCATATAAGGAGCAGCATTGGTAACTAACAAGGAAACTTGTTCGTGTTGTATGCCATTAAGCCATAAAACATCCATAGCATCATTAAAGAGCTTTGCCAATGTTTGTTGGTTACATTTAGGAAGTTCTTCAAATGCCAACAGAAAGGATTTGCTTGATTTATCTTCAGATAGTCATCCAATTACTACAATGCCAATGCACTACCTTGGGTGGCCAGAGTCTCATCGATTGTAACCCATACAGGACCATCCTGAATTACATCTCGAATCGACACCAAACAATCCTTGTAAATGCTGCTGACATAGTTTTTTTAAGTGTAGATTCATCAGGAATATGTTTGCCTGAATATCTCTCTAGGAAGCTTTTTTAAAAATGGGTTGTTTAATTTCCATACAGGTACATCTGCACATATAATGGCATAACACATATCTTTCGAGAAGGTAGAACTTTGGGACCCACTGGCTGTTGCATCATCAAAAAACTGTTGTTTGAATTGATTCTCTTTTTAATTTCTACCTGTGTTTTATGGTAGATAGGCACTGTGATATTAAAAAAGTTGCTCAGTTGACACAGCTTTTCACAGGCATTACAAAACAGTACTTTGCTGTCTGCACTCTGCCGTCTGCACTCTGCACTCTGTCGTCTGCTTTAGAAATCTTCAATCTATTTTTGCAATATCAAACACAACAGTTGCTTGTACTTGAAAGAACGTAGATATGTAAAAAGCACAATGATGCACAGCAGCAAACATCATTGTTATCAACAGCAAATGACATGGACGTGAAGTTATACATAAGGCTAGCAAAATACTTGTGGAGATGTGCACGAGATGTTGCACTCGAATATAACAGTGAGGGAACATTTAATGCTGAAGCCTTAATGTGCACATTGGTGGCATGAACTATCCAACCTGATTGTAAGGTCTAACTGTTTTGAGTTCCACATGAAAGATAATTGAATGACAAAACAGAAAATATGGAGAAACAGAAATCACATAACATATCTATAATGAAAACAGCATATGAGGCACTGTCTCTAAACTTCTTATAAAACCCTTGTACTCTAGTTTCAACTGACAGGTTTCACAGATGTTAAGAGTACAGACAACCTTTGTCATCAAAAGAAATTGCGTTTTAGCCGCCTTAATTTAATATCACGTTCATTACTACAAACAGGTGTCACATTTTCTAACAGTGTGTTTATAAATATGCTTTCATGGTAGCTTATAACTTTGGTGAGACAGTTTCACTACAGCAGACAACTCGTAGGGAAGGGTATGTTCACAGCATTGGAAAACCATGTCAAAAACTGAACAAAATCATCATTTCAGTGCTTCACTAACCTGAAGAAATTTTGCTTATTTCCCTCTTTCCACAACATTAACAGGCTTGCAGGCTATCTGAAAGTCTAGGCTGCTTCAGATGGTACGATTTGTACTTTCAGCTTGTCCATTCCGAAACCAAGAATCTCACTTTGAAGTGTCATTTAATGAATTTTTTTAATGCTATTACACTTTAAAAAGATCAGTTTTATACACTCCTGGAAATTGAAATAAGAACACCGTGAATTCATTGTCCCAGGAAGGGGAAACTTTATTGACACATTCCTGGGGTCAGATACATCACATGATCACACTGACAGAACCACAGGCACATAGACACAGGCAACAGAGCATGCACAATGTCGGCACTAGTACAGTGTATATCCACCTTTCGCAGCAATGCAGGCTGCTATTCTCCCATGGAGACGATCGTAGAGATGCTGGATGTAGTCCTGTGGAACGGCTTGCCATGCCATTTCCACCTGGCGCATCAGTTGGACCAGCGTTCGTGCTGGATGTGCAGACCGCGTGAGACGACACTTCATCCAGTCCCAAACATGCTCAATGGGGGACAGATCCGGAGATCTTGCTGGCCAGGGTAGTTGACTTACACCTTCTAGAGCACGTTGGGTGGCACGGGATACATGCGGACGTGCATTGTCCTGTTGGAACAGCAAGTTCCCTTGCCGGTCTAGGAATGGTAGAACGATGGGTTCGATGACGGTTTGGATGTACCGTGCACTATTCAGTGTCCCCTCGACGATCACCAGTGGTGTACGGCCAGTGTAGGAGATCGCTCCCCACACCATGATGCCGGGTGTTGGCCCTGTGTGCCTCGGTCGTATGCAGTCCTGATTGTGGCGCTCACCTGCACGGCGCCAAACACGCATACGACCATCATTGGCACCAAGGCAGAAGCGACTCTCATCGCTGAAGACGACACGTCTCCATTCGTCCCTCCATTCACGCCTGTCGCGACACCACTGGAGGCGGGCTGCACGATGTTGGGGCGTGAGCTGAAGACGGCCTAACGATGTGCGGGACCGTAGCCCAGCTTCATGGAGATGGTTGCGAATGGTCCTCGCCGATACCCCAGGAGCAACAGTGTCCCTAATTTGCTGGGAAGTGGCGGTGCGGTCCCCTACGGCACTGCGTAGGATCCTACGGTCTTGGCGTGCATCCGTGCGTCGCTGCGGTCTGGTCCCAGGTCGACGGGCACGTGCACCTTCCGCCGACCACTGGCGACAACATCGATGTACTGTGGAGACCTCACGCCCCACGTGTTGAGCAATTCGGCAGTACGTCCACCCAGCCTCCCGCATGCCCACTATACGCCCTCGCTCAAAGTCCGTCAACTGCACATACGGTTCACGTCCACGCTGTCGCGGCATGCTACCAGTGTTAAAGACTGCGATGGAGCTCCGTATGCCACGGCAAACTGGCTGACACTGAGGGCGGCGGTGCACAAATGCTGCGCAGCTAGCGCCATTCGACGGCCAACACCGCGGTTCCTGGTGTGTCCGCTGTGCCGTGCGTGTGATCATTGCTTGTACAGCCCTCTCGCAGTGTCCGGAGCAAGTATGGTGGGTCTGACACACTGGTGTCAATGTGTTCTTTTTTCCATTTCCGGGAGTGTATAATGTTGTGTCGAAAATATGGACTTATGCAATTCTGATACAAAAATATGGACTAAACTTTGAAATATGGGAAATGAAAGTTACATTTTCAGACTTCAAATGTCATGATTTATGTAGAAAACTATTAAAAGAGTGAAAATTATCAAAACAAAAAAATTAGTTATTTACAAAATAATTTAAACAGATAGATATAAATTCTACTCATCAAGTGGTGGCAGGAGAACACACACACAAAAGGTTTATCTTTCACAAGCTTTTGAAGCCAATGTCTCTGCCTTCTGGCAGAAGAGTTCAAGGGGATGGAAGAGAGCTGAAGGGAAATGGATGGAAAGGCTCAGGTACAATGCAGAGAAGTCAACCAGAACCCTGGGTCTGGGGAGATTTACCAAATGGAATGAAAAGGAAAGACTCCTTCTCATCTCATCCAGTAAGTCTCATCTGACCCGGGGTTCACTGTACCCCTATCCCCTAAACCTCTGCATTCTTTTTCTTTCGCCCTTCTTCCTTCCACTTTAACTCTTCTGTGAGAAGAAGGAGCCACTGGCTCCAAAAGCTTGTAAAAGTAAAAAAAGAATTGTGTGTGTTTTCTACTGCCACTGCTTGGTGAGTAAATTTTTTATCCAAACATTTGCATTAAAATTAAAATATGTAGTTACATATTAATCTGGGCCCTAATCATCAGCTAGACTAATTACCAGTAAACCCTATTCTTAAATAATCAAACTCCAGCATATAAAACAGATTGAAACATCTGATCACTTTGCAAATGAATTAACATGTAAAATATTTGACATAAGGCATGTAAGTGAGAAAAAGTTACAAAAGATTTGAAATTACATGTAGAGTTTACTGGAAGTTGCTAAATACTCCCATTCTCAAATACTGCATAAATAAAGTCTGGATATTTGTGCGCTATCAATTATGCTGCCTCAATACAAACGAGCAATTTCTAACTGTAACACTTGTCTTATTGTGTTAAACTATTAAGATAAGACTATACCTCTTAATGTGTAGATTATTAGGCCATTTTAAATTTTTAAATTAGGTCAATAACCATGCTAAACACTGAAAATCAATTTCTGTTGCCCTTAGAAACCATTAGATCAGCAACCTGCCAACTGGTATGGCATTCTGGGATAGTCACTCAGTAATAGCATGCTTTAATGTATGTCACTGTAATGGCATGTACTGTTTCAAGTAAATTCATATCTTGTTTGATGCAGACTGAAAAATGTATGAAATTTCTACTGTATCGCACCTCAGAGGGGAGTTTCCTTACGCCACTGAAAGCCATTGTTCTTCGGTTGTTGCAAACGGCTTGCTGCTGTGGTATGTTTCCGCCCTGCTGCAGCATCCAGTCCATTCTTCACACCAGCCACAATTCGTAGGGCAGGATTTGTCACAATGCCATTTCGCCGTGGCTTCAGTAGTCCTCTGCAACAAATGTACACCACCTCCTTTTAAAATTTTACATTTGAAAACTACATAATAAAACAACAATACAATACCGGACAATCATGGATGGAATGCAGTGCCTATTAAACACACCTCATGTGTCGCAGACATACAAGGTGGAGCATATCAAATATCAAAATTTCCAAGTGATAACATTATTTAATTCATATTGATACTGACCTTCATAACACTAGAAAGCTGTGTATATACCAGACACAAATCAATGAAATACTATGAGCTCTCATTGATAAATGTGATGGAATAAGTGAGGTAGATCAAAAGCTTGCCTCCAAATACTATTTGCTTTGTTCCATGTAGCATGTGTAACAGACCTCAAAAGTGTGTGGAACAAGCATTTTTATAACAATTCTCTCACCAAAACATTAGTAGTCAAGAAGCAGACAACAAGGACGAAAAAGCAATATAAGGACTCTTACAATGTACAATGTTACAAGCACTTTTCAAATTTAAATGTGAAAATCTGTAGAACAATCAAAGGAAATAAAATAGACTTCTATAGAACTGGTTACAGTAAATCTTGTCACTTGTTTTCTGTTGTTACTATTGCTATGACCATGACATTAAAAAAATATCTTCCTCCCCTTTTTCTTTCTAAAGTAGTTTCTGCTCAATTATCTTTCCACTTCACTCAAGTAGTTTTAATGCTTGCACATTCAGGGAGATAAATACTTTATCTCCACTTGCTGCCATGTAAATTCATGGGGAGTAATCTGCAGGGAAAAGTTTTGACTGAAGAGGACTTTCACAGTTGCTGAAGAAGCATGACTGACTGCTACAGTAATGCAACCCAATGTGACATAAGCTTAGCTATTTGTGCTTGTTTATCATTTAGATGTGGTTGATCCAGATGTCAGTTTCATAGCAGCACTACTGGCAAAGACCTTAAATTTTACAGCATCCTGTAGACTCAACAGATGGCACTCCAAACAAAGTTCTACTGTGAAGAATGAAATAAAACTCTTTGTGTTTATCAGTACAATGAAATGTGCTACAAACAATGAATCAGCAGCAAATTCTATGATTAAGACATGTATTACGAAAATATCTTGTGGCTGTAAAAGGGGGAGTTTGAAAAAGAATGAGAAAGCTATGTCAAAATAATCCAGCACATGGGGATTGGTGGGTGATGCAGCAATACAGCCAAAATGTTGGTGTACTATTTCACAGCAAAAGATTGTTCAATCTACAAAACAGACAACCCCAGCAAATGAGTTCTCATTATGAAACAGTCCCTGCCCATTCAATAATACGAAATATGCTCAACTACCAATTTCACTATCATAATGTCATAAAGTTGTCAGTCTAACATTAAGTGCAAAGTAACTTTCCTGTATAAACTGATTTTGGACAAGATGATTCCTATGGGGAAAAAAAAAATTTAAAAAAAAATAGAACATATGATGTGGCGAAAACTGACCTTCACTTTGTTTTATCTATACGTAAATCAAAATGGTACATTCTACTGCCACAAAACTATTCACACAAAGTAGATAAATACTGTTCAAAGTTTTGTTTGTCTGTGGTTTAACTTCATTGTGGTCATGTCTTTCCACTCTTCCCTGTTTTCTTAAGTTTTCACGAGTGACTCATCTTTATTGCTCAATACAAGAAAATGTTTACCTACCTGGATTTTCTCCTTCCTTCCTGAAAGGAAAGCAGCTGAAGGCACTTACATAACTACAGAAAAAACCAACTTCAAAGAAAAGAAAGAAACTTATCTTACAACTGCCTTTCCTCATTGTTTTTCTCTCATCTTGTTACCTGTACATTCCTCTTTTTTTTATTATTATTTAAGTAAAACATGCAATGACGGCATTTAAGGAAACAAGAATGAATGAATGTATGAAGTGCCAATGGCTTGAGCAAGGAACCATTACACAGCTTAAATAAACCAAAATCACTATGATCTGATCAAGATTTTAACCCCATCTATCATAACCAAAAAATACAGTAGTGTAACTTCAACTGCTAACAAAATGGAGTTGCTGTGTTTTCTTATGCAATAACAAGCATCCAAAACAATCTCTGAAGCATATTTAAATCCTGAATGGTGCTCAATGGAATTTTATAACCAAAAAAGCTGTCCCAATTCAATGAGAGGTCTCATTATATGGCAACAGTGTCTTTATAAATACAACAACAATGACTTAATGATAAACAGATTGTGGACAGCCAAGAAGACGTTTTATTCCATTCTCGTATTTGTCCAACATACTTAGTGAACTTTAAGTTATACCACTGGCAATTTTATCGTCTAAGAATAGGCATTCCATGCTGGAAACGGGGCTTGGATCACTGCACATGATCACATACAATGGTTTTTTTAAACCTTACAACATATAGACAAGCATTATTTGGTTGTCAAAATCTTTATAAAAACTCCACCTCTTTCACAGTTGAAGGCAGTCTGTGTAATGTGTTGTTTCTGCTAGTCAGCAGTCAACATTTTGTCCTACTTATTAATGCATTAACTTTGACTTCAGCTGCTTTGCAAGATGTTTGCCAATAGCAGCCACACATCAAATGTTTAGTTTATCATTCCTGTTGAAAGACTCTTGTTAACTCTTGAGCTCTCCAAGTGTATATTAAGCTCAACAGATACTTTCACGGCAGTGGTCTTTTAGGTATCATAAATAATAATCTGATATATCTACCAGCATGTTTACCTTTTACTCTGTGATATCAGATGTATTACTGTATATGCAACCGATATTGTGGATGCAGCGATTAAGTGAATACTATCAGCTGAAGGATGAAATAGTGAGCAATGGACAATAAACACTATATGATAATTAGATTCTTTAGCACTGGACTTGGCCAATTGCATTTTCTCAATTTTTAAAGAGAGAGAGAGAGAGAGAAGTGGCCAGTTGTGAGTAAGACTCACATACTGAGGGTTCTGTACAAATTTAATTATGTATAATATAAATGGCCATATCTTTTGATTACATTGGCTTAGAAGCTTACATTTATTGCGCCCCTGAAAAAACATTAGCATGTGGCATAAATATATATAGAGGGAAACATTCCACGTGGGAAAAATATATCTAAAAACAAAGGTGATGTGACTTACCAAAAGAAAGTGCTGGCAGATCGATAGACACACAAACAAAAACAAACATACACACAAAATTCTAGCTTTCACAACCAACGGCTGCTTCGTCAGGAAAGAGGGAAGGAGAGGGAAAGACGAAAGGAAATGGGTTTTAAGGGAGAGGGTAAGGAGTCATTCCAATCCTGGGAGCGGAAAGACTTACCTTAGGGGGAAAAAAGGACGGGTATACACTCGCGCACACACACACATATCCATCCACACATATACAGACACAGCAGACATATTCAAAGGCAAAGAGTTTGGGCAGAGAGCATGCTTGCCTTTGAATATGTCTGCTTGTGTCTGTATATGTGTGGATGGATATGTGTGTATGTGCGCGAGTGTATACCCGTCCTTTTTTCCCCCTAAGGTAAGTCTTTCCGCTCCCGGGATTGGAATGACCACTTACCCCCTCCCTTAAAACCCAAATCCTTTCGTCTTTCCCTCTCCTTCCCTCTTTCCTGACGAGGCAACCGTTGGTTGCAAAGGCTAGAATTTTGTGTGTATGTTTGTGTGTCTATCGACGTGCCAGCGCTTTTGTTCGGTAAGTCACATCATCTTTGTTTTTAGATATATTTTTTCCCACGTGGAATCTTTCCTTCTATTTTATATATATATATATATATATCATCTCCTCAAACCCGGAACCTTCCACAGAAGAACCCCAAAAGTGCCCCACTTGTGACAGGATACTTTCCGGGACTGGATCAGATTCTGAATGTGACTCTCCAGCAGGGATACGACTTCCTCAAATCCTGCCCTGAAATGAGATCCATCCTTCATGAAATCCTCCCCACTCCACCAAGAGTGTCTTTCCGCCGTCCACCTAACCTTCGTAACCTCTTAGTTCATCCCCATGAAATCCCCAAACCACCTTCCCTACCCTCTGGCTCCTACCCCTGTAACCGCCCCCGGTGTAAAACCTGTCCCATGCACCCTCCCACCACCACCTATTCCAGTCCTGTAAACCGGAAGGTGTACACGATCAACGGCAGAGCCACGTGTGAAAGCACCCACGTGATTTACCAACTGACCTGCCTACACTGTGAAGCGTTCTATGTGGGAATGACCAGCAACATATACAACATATACAGACACTGCTTGTGTCTGTGTATATGCGGATGGATATGTGTGTGTGCGAGTGTATACCCGTCCTTTTTTCCCCCTAAGGTAAGTCTTTCCGCTCCCGGGACTGGAATGACTCCTTACCCTCTCCCTTAAAACCCACATCCTTTCGTCTTTCCCTCTCCTTCCCTCTTTCCTGATGAGGCAACAGTTTGTTGCGAAAGCTTGAATTTTGTGTGTATGTTTGTGTTCGTTTGTGTGTCTGTCGACCTGCCAGCACTTTCATTTGGTAAGTCACATCATCTTTGTTTTTAGGTATATTTTTCCTTCGTGGAATGTTTCCTTCTATTATAACTATATATATATATATATATATATATATATATATATATATATATATAAACAAAGATGATGTGACTTACCAAACAAAAGCGCTGGCACGTCGATAGACACACAAACAAACACAAACATACACACAAAATTCTAGCTTTCACAACCAACGGTTGCCTCGTCAGGAAAGAGGAAAGGAGAGGGAAAGACGAAAGGATTTGGGTTTTAAGGGAGAGGGTAAGGAGTCATTCCAAACCCGGGAGCGGAAAGACTTACCTTAGGGGGAAAAAAGGACAGGTATACACTCGCACACACACACATATCCATCCACACATATACAGGCACAAGCAGACATTTGTAAAGGCAAAGAGTTTGGGCAGGGATGTCAGTCGAGGCGGAAGTACAGAGGCAAAGATGTTGTTGAAAGACAGGTGAGGTATGAGCGGTGGCAAATTGAAATTAGAAATTAGCGGAGATTGAGGCCTGGCGGATAGCGAGAAGAGAGGATATGCTGAAGGGCAAGTTCCCATCTCCGGAGTTCTGACAGGTTGGTGTTAGTGGGAAGTATCCAGATAACCCGGACGGTGTAACACTGTGCCAAGATGTGCTGGCCATGCACCAAGGCATGTTTAGCCACAGGGTGATCCTCATTACCAACAAACACTGTCTGCCTGTGTCCATTCATGCGAATGGACAGTTTGTTACTGGTCATTCCCACATAGAAGGCTTCACAGTGTAGGCAGGTCAGTTGGTAAATCACGTGGGTGCTTTCACACGTGGCTCTGCCTTTGATCGTGTACACCTTCCGGGTTACAGGACTGGAGTAGGTGGTGCTGGGAGGGTGCATGGGACAGCTTTTACACCGGGGGCGGTTACAAGGGTAGGAGCCAGAGGGTAGGGAAGGTGGTTTGGGGATTTCATAGGGATGAACTAAGAGGTTACGAAAGTTAGGTGGACGGCGGAACGACACTCTAGGTGGAGTGGGGAGGATTTCATGAAGGATGGATCTCATTTCAGGGCAGGATTTGAGGAAGTCGTATCCCTGCTGGAGAGCCACATTCAGAATCTGATCCATTCCCAGAAAGTATCCTGTCACAAGTGGGGCACTTTTGGGGTTCTTCTGTGGGAGGTTCCGGATTTGATGAGATGAGGAAATGGCTCTGGTTATTTGCTTCTGTACCAGGACGGGAGGGTAGTTACGGGATGCGAAAGCTGTTTTCAAGTTGCTGGTGTAATGGTTCAAGGATTCCGGACTGGAGCAGATTCGTTTGCCACGAAGACCTAGGCTGTAGGGAAGGGACCGTTTGATGTGGAATGGGTGGCAGCTGTCATAATGGAGGTACTGTTGCTTGTTGGTGGGTTTGATGTGGACAGACGTGTGAAGCTGGCCATTGGACAGGTGGAGGTTAACGTCAAGGAAAGTGGCATGGGATTTAGAGTAGGACCAGATGAATCTGATGGAACCAAAGGAGTTGAGGTTGGAGAGGAAATTCTGGAGTTCTTCTTCACTGTGAGTCCAGATCATGAAAATGTCATCAATAAATCTGTACCAAACTTTGGGTTGGCAGGCCTGGGTAACCAAGAAGGCTTCCTCTAAGCGACCCATGAATAGGTTGGCGTACGAGGGGGCCATCCTGGTACCCATGGCTGTTCCCTTTAATTGTTGGTATGTCTGCCCTTTGAAAGTGAAGAAGTTGTGGGTCAGGATGAAGCTGGCTGAGGTAATGAGGAAAGAGGTTTTAGGAAGGGTGGCAGGTGATCGGCGTGAAAGGAAGTGCTCCATCGCAGCGAGGCCCTGGACATACGGAATTCTGAATGTGGCTCTCCAGCAGGGATACGACTTCCTCAAATCCTGCCCTGAAATGAGATCCATCCTTCATGAAATCCTCCCCACTCCACCTAGAGTGTCGTTCCGCCGTCCACCTAACTTTCGTAACCTCTTAGTTCATCCCTATGAAATCCCCAAACCACCTTCCCTACCCTCTGGCTCCTACCCTTGTAACCGCCCCCGGTGTAAAAGCTGTCCCATGCACCCTCCCAGCACCACCTACTCCAGTCCTGTAACCCGGAAGGTGTACACGATCAAAGGCAGAGCCACGTGTGAAAGCACCCACGTGATTTACCAACTGACCTGCCTACACTGTGAAGCCTTCTATGTGGGAATGACCAGTAACAAACTGTCCATTCGCATGAATGGACACAGGCAGACAGTGTTTGTTGGTAATGAGGATCACCCTGTGGCTAAACATGCCTTGGTGCATGGCCAGCACATCTTGGCACAGTGTTACACCGTCCGGGTTATCTGGATACTTCCCACTAACACCAACCTGTCAGAACTCCGGAGATGGGAACTTGCCCTTCAGCATATCCTCTCTTCTCGCTATCCGCCAGGCCTCAATCTCCGCTAATTTCTAATTTCAATCTGCCGCCGCTCATACCTCACCTGTCTTTCAACAACATCTTTGCCTCTGTACTTCCGCCTCGATTGACATCTCTGCCCAAACTCTTTGCCTTAGCAAATGTCTGCTTGTGTCTGTGTATATGCGGATGGATATGTGTGTGTGCGAGTGTATACCTGTCCTTTTTTCCCCCTAAGGTAAGTCTTTCCGCTCCCGGGATTGGAATGACTCCTTACCCGCTCCCTTAAAACCCACATCCTTTCGTCTTTCCCTCTCCTTCCCTCTTTCCTGATGAAGCAACCGTTTGTTGTTGCGAAAGCTAGAATTTTGTGTGTATGTTTGTGTGTCTATCGACCTGCCAGCACTTTTGTTTGGTAAGTCTCATCACCTTTGTTTTTAGATATATTTTTCCCACGTGGAATGTTTCCCTATATATATATATATATATATATATATATATATATATATATATATATATATATATATATATACAGGGTGTTACAAAAAGGTATGGCCAAAGTTTCAGGAAACATTCCTCACATGCAAAGAAAGAAAATATGTTATGTGGACATGTGTCCGGAAACACTTACTTTCCATGTTAGAGCTCATTTTATTACTTCTCTTCAAATCACATTAATCATGGAATGGAAACACACAGCAACAGAACGTACCAGCGTGACTTCAAACACTTTGTTACAGGAAATGTTCCAAATGTCCTCCGTTAGCGAGGATACATGCATCCACCCTCCATCGCGTGGAATCCCTTATGCGCTGATGCAGCCCTGGAGAATGGCATATTGTATCACAGCCGTCCACAATACGAGCATGAAAAGTCTCTACATTTGGTATCGTGGTTGCGCGGACAAGAGCTTTCAAATGCCCCCATAAATGAAAGTCAAGAGGGTTGAGGTCAGGAGAGCGTGGAGGCCATGGAATTGGTCCGCCTCTACCAATCCATCGGTCACCAAATCTGTTGTTGAGAAGCGTACGAACACTTCGACTGAAATGTGCAGGAGCTCCATCGTGTATGAACCACATGTTGTGTCGTACTTGTAAAGGCACATGTTCTAGCAGCTCAGGTAGAGTATCCCGTATGAAATCATGGCGGTGAATCGAGGAAGTACAGTACATACTGACAAAACTAAAATGAGCTCTAACACGGAAATTAAGCATTTCCGGACACATGTCCACATAACATCTTTTCTTTATTTGTGTGTGAGGAATGTTTCCTGAAAGTTTGGCCGTACCTTTTTGTAACACCCTGTATATATATATTAATTGTAGGTACATTGCAAAATGTAATGAAATCTTAGATTATCTAACTCCAACCTGTTAAGCAGATATTTGTTCTTGTACACTACTCCAACTGATCACTTTAACAAAGAGTGTGTTCACTATCATTCACATACGGAAGTGTATGTGGGGGTATGGATATGAACTAAAAGCATAGTTGTTCTAAGCGTTGACCTGTTCCAGAGGTTATCAACTATGAGATTATGAACTAAGAAATAAAGACTGGTAGAACAGTTCTACCAATTATCTAGCCTCCCTCCTCCCAACCCTCTTTTTCCTATAAATCATTATATAGAGGTTGTTTACCATCAGATTTGTTTTGATGCGAGGACTATAATTCACTTCTAAACCAGCACTGCCTAAATCTCTTACACTTTGTGCAGGCTATCATTAGTGAATAGTTGCTAAAAGATTCTGGATCGTTACTGACAAGTACCACCAAATCATCATTAAGTGTCCAGCTTCTAGAACCAGTCTGACATATGTTGTCAATACACTGCTGTGGAAGTTATCATCTGACAGCTGCAGCAACACTAGCTACCCTAGCAGCAAGTAAGCTAGCCATAAGATTAATGCCTTTTAATTATATTTCTACCTAATTAACACAATGGTTGTTGTATTTTTTCATTCCATGCATTAGCAAATTTTCAAGAGACATGAACAATAATGAAATAATTGTAAAAGAAACTAAATTTCATTGATTCAGTTACGTAAGCTAGAGAAATACTCTTGAATATGTGTATAACTGCAGCTTGCTACACTGAAAGCAAGAGGATGTAAACACACATTTCAGGCATGAGAAGCATATATTTCTGTTTTTGTCTGTTGTTATTACGATAGGTATTTTCCATGATACATAACAATTTTGTATGTAGTCTAATAATTCATACAGTCATACATTTCACCTGACTTTCTAACATCTTAATATTTTTGTAAATTTTGTTACTTTTGCTTCAAATGCGCATATGTGTAAGATACTTGCCATTGGTGGCTCTGTTATAGCAACAATGTGGAACTGGTTTCTTCGGTAGTTCAACACAGTTTTATTGCTTTTGACATTCCATTACCACATCTGTGCAGTTTTCTCTTGAGTTACAGTCATGTTGACTTATTTGGTATGTTCAATAATATAGATATTGGATTCCAATCAAGATTCCTACATTCCACATTCACTGATTTGACTGGAAACTAATTGAACAACATTTCACGTTGTTGAGCAGATATACATTTTTCTGCAAAAGTTTAGATCTTCTGCAGTTAACTATCAATTTTTTTTTGCTTAAAAGAAAATGACATTCTTCAGTAGATATCTGTAGGTTATAATCATAAGTAAACTGTCCTGTAACCTATGATTTCATACCTCCCAGACAAGGGCGCCCATACTGCTTTTCCCTTTCATATTCCCTGATGGCAATCTTAAATCTCCATTTCCTAGATAAATAACTTACATCACCCATTTCTCATTGCAAGCTTTCAGAATCTTTGCTTATAACCTCTTCTCCCTCAACAGTTTTACTAACTATTCTTTCTTCATCAATTACCACTTCCAGGTTTGGAGGATCGGGTCCTGAAGTGGAAAATCTTTATCATTCTTTTACCAATTTAGAGACTGGACCAACAACACTATAAAATTACTTACATTTTAGAAAAATTTTTCATCATTTTTGTTTGTCTTGCAAGAGTTAACTTTGTATAATCTTTCTTATGACAGTGTAAATCAGAATGTCAACAAAACTCATGTTTTACAGCCATAAAGTCATCAAACTGTGAATTTGTTCTTCCTCATTTTTGGACTCAGTAGGCACAGCAATAACAGTAACACTCAATATCTGCCATCCTATACTCCACTAAAACCTTTGTACACTGTAAATGCTAAAACATAAGAATGAATTTATAGAAATATATTCTCTGTAATCTCATATACAATGGAATAACACATGTGAGAAGGATGTGAACAAACACTGAAGCACATTCTGCATCACATTCCATTGTTCTTGATTATTGCCACGACTAAAAAAATTTTTAATGACAGCACTCTTATTTGAATGTACAGTATTTCACCATCAAATCCCACATTCTTCCGGGATAATTCTCACCTCCCCCCGCCTCCCCCCTCCAGTTTTTATTCTTGCTAACAGTCAGATATAAATTATAACTCCTTCATGAGCCCTAACATTACTTACTTAAAGCATGTCACTGACAAATAAAAACTGTTGTGCGAGAGAATGAAAGTGCACATACCACCCTCTCATTCTCTTATGACCACCTGTTTTCAACACAATATTTTATGGAAAGAAATTCTCCACCGGAACAAGTATATACCATCTATTGTTACAGTGTTCTTGTGCACACCACATCTACATTTACATTTGCACACTATAAAGCATAATATGGCACATGCCAGAAGACATTAATTGCATCACCATTCCAGTTTCAAAAACACGTAGTGTGTGGGAAAAACAACTGTAGGTGATTTAACCAACAGTCACAATGAAAGGTTCACATATGAAGAAATAACAATATTTTTCCTTACCTGTCTTGCACAACATTTAACTGGAGTTTGTGAGAGTTTCTGTGACTAATGTTGACCTGACAAGCATGTGGTAAATCACAAAGCTCTTATTTAAATCTTTTCTAGTGTTTCCTTTAATCCAACTCTGTAGGATTCCCAGACTGGTGAAGAAATCCTAAGATTAGTCAGATGAGAAATTTTATAAGGGACTCACTTGACGGATGAACTAAACTTATGCAATCTTCAACTGAATCTTCATCAAGCAACTTAGTTTGCTGCAGATGAATAAATCTACAGTTTTGATCTTTTTGTATGATCCCAATTTTTCACCATTTCATGTATGTTTTATTAAATTTTCTTCATGGGGTACCCTCAGACAAGCCAGCTAATTAATCATCCACATGCTTTATTTCACATTTGCTAGCTCTGCAAAAGAAAGAATTAATGTTCTCATATGGAAAAGAGTGATGGGAAGTATCTCAGCTATTAATTTCAGTTTTGTGTGTGAAGAATATTTATTACAGATTACTAGCAACCCAGTCTGGCTTCACACAGATGGTACTAAATATCTAAGACCAGACAATCTTACTGATGTAGCAGTAATTTCGTTTATGGAACACTGCATAGAGGTATTGGGGAATAATGTTAGGTACTGAATATCATCACTTTCATATAAATTTAAAAATTAATGCAGCACACACAACTTGGTGGCATACTGCAGCACATAAAGGCTTTAATGGACTGCCTGACTGCAACCCACTAACAGTGTAAACTGTGTCTCTGTGGTCACTCATATGTTGGTGAGATGATCATACCTGTCTGCCACAAGTATCAAAATCCTACAGCAGCTCCACAGAGGTGTAAGAATAATAATAATAACAATAATAATAATTTCATTTCCCTCAATGTCCCGATGTAAATCTTTCTAACTGGGCATCACTTCACTGATTTTTGTCTCCCTAGTCAATTATTTAACTGGGAAAGGTGACCTACAGTTTAACATGGAGGCCAAACCACATTTCACATCTGGCAATGTCCACATCATTGACAGGTGAATGCTATGTTCAAAGACTGAGTTTTCAGACTGACTCTAGACCACCAGGCCTGACTCAAATTCTCCTGGTGTCTGTACCACTGGCTGTACCACTAGATGGCAATACATCCATTTTTTGCAGTGACAGTGGATTTTATTTAATTACAGTTCAGCCAATTTCCATGAAACATTTATAAATTATATACACTAACCTTCCTCACCAATCAAACAATATATTAGTCAAAATCATTACAGTAATTCCTGGGATTAGTCCATACATACAAACAGAAGTGAACGGGAAACTTCAATTTATGAGTACAAAGACTATTGCCTCTAATGAAACTATCTTCATTCATTTTGCTCTTTCTTTTTTAATTTAGTTGTCACATACTGTTTTCATCCTACAGCACTTATACCTCAACCAAAATACGTAACAAAGTCCACTTGGTCCTCAACATCCTCATACATTTCTGGACCTTACTGCAATTGGCATATTTATGTAAATATTTTTTTTATTAATTTCTTGATACCTTTATTTGAATCGTTTAAATTCTTATTCTTGATACCCATCAATCGTTTATCCTGTCATTACATCCCATGCTTGCCAAATCACTTATGACCACTATGTAACACTGTGCAGTATAACACCATCTCCACTGATGAACAGGTCCTGGTAAATATTTATTTTTTTATTTCATCTCATTTTCAGCAGAAATTGTGATTCAGTAACTAAGCACATAATAAAAACTAGTGTTTCCTTTCAATGTTTGTTGTTTCATGTTTAAAGGAGTAATATGCATTTGATATTCTGACACTCATATTATGTTGCAATCACTGTATATCTCACAAACTTACTGGTTGTGGTTATCATACCCACATCATTGCTCAAAACATAAATCTTATTGAAACAGTAAAAGCTATTTACTGTGATGACACATTTAATATATTTTTTATATATCTGGGAGATTAAATTTTTCATTAACAGATTTCCACCTTTTGTTATAAAACAAGCATTTCCATTTGAAAATGACAAACCTCAGGACTGAATTGGAAGGAACTATCTGTATCAAATGGGGGAGACGAAAATGTGTTTCGATAGGTATTTTACCTTTTTCTGTGTTTCAGCCAGACTTTTGCTGTTGCCTTCATAAGTGATGATCTTGTGCCTATCTTGACATGTTTTTGAAGCATCCCAGCATTCCATATTTTGTACCTGGCAATATTGAAAATGTACCTCAAATTAAACTTCCACCAACCGATATTGTATAGGAATTTTGACTGCTTATAAAAGCATTAGTGTGGTAAATTCATGTATGAAAACTGAATTGGTACTTCAGCACTTTGTATAGGTAAAAGTAAAATTGTTCCCAATATAAGTACGATCATTACATTTCCTTAGTTATGTAACTTTTCTACTCAGAACTAGTACAAAAAAAAAAAATAATAAAATAAAACCTAGGAAAAGTAGCACAGAAATAAGAGGGAACAATCTTCTCTTTACCTAAATACTCATTGGCTGAATGAAATCTGGTGCCTCATGGCAGCAAAGAATACATATATTTGTAAGTTTTAATGATGGATTATTTATATTTACAATTAGTAGAAATGACTTTTAGACTGGTGCAAAATAATGGAGCCAACAGGCAGCATTTTACTGCCTTTGAGACATATGTATGACTGGAATATTTTGAATTTTTATGCAGAATATTTTCTTTTTATGTTTTATTTCTTTCCGTTCATTAAAAAATCCTCTACCTTAAAAAATGACAAATCTCATCCAAACAGCTGTTTGATAACACCAGATCTTCACACTTCATATTTCATTCTGTCACCCTCTCCTCCTAAGCAGACGTGACCAAGCCAGATTGTAGCCTTTTCACCATAATGCAAAATCTACATGTTGTAAACTCCTTGTGAAGACAATCCAGTAAAAGAAATTTATGTTATAAATAATGAAATAAAAGCACATGCATGATGTGAAGGCCAATGTATCTTTCTCTGCTTCAGTCCCTGAGCACTGGTTAAATTTAGACACTGTTTCATACAGAGTGATAGCCTCATCATGTTTCTTATTTAGGGTGACTATAGTGTGGACCAGAATATTTTTCATAACATAAATGCCTACCTAACTGGAGTATTATTAATGGCGAATATTCCTCTTGATTTCAGATCTACAACAGATTGTGTAAGTTCCACTGTCAGTAGCCAGTTATTATCTAACAATATTTTTCATTCATTCATCATGCTCCATACGACCCATTAGGTAGGGGACTCTTCAAGGATGTAAAATGACTCAAGGTATTTATAAACAAAAGACAAGCAAATTTATACTTAAAATTGTTTTCCCCAAATATCTAGTCTTCTGAAACTGAAACCTCTCAGAAACTACATCTACAATTCTTAACACATTTACCTTCACTGCTTATTTACCAGCGAAGTCCAAGAGGCCTTCCACAGAGAGTAGCTGTGTATTAAAACTATCTTCATACTATGCACGTATTTCAGTTAATGTACTGAATATCAAATATTCAGTTGAATATTTGCCTTGAGTTTAATAGCTACGAAATAAAGTAATTACTATTCCCCAATACTACAGCGAGAAAAATAAAGCTGCAGCCTTAACATGATACTGGAAAGTCCTGGATGAAATAGAAAGAATAAATATGATCTATTAACAAATAGTTAAGATGCTGAGCAGTAGATGCACACAGACATGGTTGAGCTTGTGGCTAAGCTTTCTCAGGAATATCAGTCCCTTAGGAATCATACACAGAGGCACTTCAGCAATCATTTTTCCCGCACTCCATATGCAAATGCAACTAGAAGAAACCTTGCTATGAAGTACAATGGTGTACACTCTGCCATGCACTACACAATGGTTCAGAGTACAGGTACAGATGTAGATGGTACAGGTGCAGACGTAGATGTAGATGAAGACCTAACAAGCAATGAGAAAGGGCACTGCCCAAAAGCTTAGCTATAAGCTTAATCTACATTATGTGCCTGGTTACTGCTTTAAGCATCAACTTTATGGCAGGTGATTCCCTTTATTCTTCCAACAACTTATTAGAGTGTTTTGGAAAGTCTGACTGAAAATGGATTATAATGACACTAAAAGTAAAATGAACACAATGAAAAGGAAAATAATATGAATATTAAGTTCTGAAACTAGCATATCAGAAGTCAAAGACAAAAACTGGCAGATAAATATAAGGGTGAAAAATGCATGGAAAGAATTTGGAAAAATGAACAGGGCTTTTGAATTAAATAGTGTCTGAACTGGAGGGTTTATAATAAAAATCAATTACCCAGTTTTGGCTTATGATAGTGGAACAGACTTTTAAAGCAAAAGACATTTAAAAAAAGCATTGCTCAAAGAGCAATGGAATGAAGAAAGACAGTAAAACAATCAAACTTATCAGGAAACAGGCCGGAGTGGAAGACAATTATGATTATAATGGAGATGGGTGAAACATGTAACCAGATGAACGGATGCTAAATAAAGGAAGAGAGGTGCCCAGATTAAAGATGGATAGATGACATTACAAAACACGCACAGTTGCACATAGCTGAAGATTCTAATGCATGGAAAAGTTTAGTGTAGGCCTCTTTACAAGAAATATTATATAGGGCTGTCAGAAAGTCTGAAAAGCCTGTAAGGATGTTGGATGGTAGACTGTGCCGAGAAATAATTTTTAAGAAAAAAAATTTCAATATGTTCTGTCACTTCCGAGCTATTCAGGCTGTTGTGTGTGAAAATTCAAGTGGCCTGGCAATTAACTCGATAATGGTTTTCAAATCTTTTTCTTAAAAATTATTTCTCACCACAACCAACCCTGGAACACCCAAACAACCTTTTCAGATTGTTTCTGACTACACGTCAAGAAATAAAAAAATTCAAATGTGGTTATCTGACATTTCCACACACCATGACCCTCAAACAACTGTAAATTACAAGTATTTCATTCTCTTTTAGTTGGTGTCTGTAAATTCATCTATTCGCATCACAATAATTAAAATCTTACTTTCCAAAGTATCAGAGTGTAAATCCTTTGTGTACTAAAGATCAAGACAAATCACACACAGTGTGTCCTCTGATCTTCATGATATAAAAATACTAAGTATAATCACTTACTACATATAACTCTTTAACTGAAATTAACATTTTTAGAGGAGACCTGATGACTGGCATTCAGTTGTTCTTCTAAATCAAGGTTCTGAGTTGGGTACAAATGATTTGAACTCCAACATGTCATTGAAAAATGGAAATGTCGTGTGGCTAGGGCCTCCCATCGGGTAGACCGTTCATTAAAAAATATATTTTAGTACTACAGTCTGGGCACAATTCAGTTACTATAATTAAGATAATAAAAATCAGCATATGTGGAATCAATGACCCACAGTTAGACATAACCAAAAATCTTTTAAAACATTGAATTAAACACTCATTAATAATAATGACATTCACAAACTCTAAATACTTTGATAAAGTCAAATAGCTGCAAGGAAGAAAGTCCTTTAGCCATATAGCACTACAGAACTAATTACATTCAAAAAACTAGCTATACAGATTTGTACTGTAAAATGAATCATTCTTAAGTCCTCAAATTTTGCTCACTATTTGACTTTAAAAACTGAAAATTTGACAAACAAAAGTAAATATGACTACTTGCTCCACCATTACATGCAACTTACCCGCCACCAGAGTTGGCATTTGTGTATTCAGATGCACCCTGAGATGACAGAAGACCTGGAGGCCCTCGACCCACAGCACTCGCACTATTACCGAGAATTATCCTCATGTGTGTGTCACGTGCAAAGTGGGGGTCTGCCATTAGGGATGCATTCCTATAAAGGAAAGTGGTGTCAGTGTGTGGTGTATGGCAGAGTCTGAACTGTATATACAATCAAGAGTACATGTGAAACCAATGATCATGATGAATAAGGCCACTTTAGATATATGATAAATCTTTATTTCTGGTGCAACTAGTTTCATAAAGCTGAAGCAGTCTTACTCATCATGGTTCAATTCTACAGAGGTGGACGCCCACAGTAAAAATTTTCTGCAATGCTGATAAAACACTACACTGCTAAGTATCTGTAATTATAAAACACAGCATTATCTTTGAAACAACTGTGCTGTAAAGATCTTTGCATAGCTGAACACAATTTAAAAAAAGTTTATAAATGCATGTCTATGTGTGTGTTATCAAATAATTTCTTCAGGTTGATTCTCTCTCTCTCTCTCTCTCTCTCTCTCTCTCTCTCTCACACACACACACACACACACACACACACACAGAGAGAGAGAGAGAGAGAGAGAGAGAGAGAGAGATAGAATCAGTGAGCTCACTCTGAATCTGACAGTGGTTGGTTGGTTGTTTGGGGGAAGAGACCAAACTGCAAGGTCATCGGTCTCATCGGATTAAGGAAGGATGGGGAAGGAAGTTGGCCATGCCCTTTCAAAGGAACCATCCCGGAATTTGCCTCGAGCGATTTAGGGAAATCACGGAAAACCTAAATCAGGATGGCTGGACATGGGATTGAACCGTTGTCCTCCCGAATGCCAATCTGACAGTGTCTCTGCCAAAATATCACATAATAACTGAAGATCCCATTATCTCCAGACATGTTTTGCAAGAAATCTGAGAAATCCATCATGTAGAGCTAAGACGACCAAATATAACAAATGCCACAATTCTAATGTTAAACTTCAATGGCTTCACATTTTTCCACAAATCACAAGCAATGACAACTGGTTCCTATGCCTATGCTGCAGTGTTGTCAGATTGACTTACCTACTTAGACAGGGCTAAATATCATGTTTTGGTAAAGTGAACACACATGGCTCCAAAATTGGGGCTGCATCATTATTCACTATGAACTCAGTAGCTGAAAAATGGATGGACGTTGACATTGTGGTAGGTTGATACTGTAAAGTATCAACTAGGCTTTATGAAGAAAAATCCTGACATTTGCCTACAAATAATGCAGGAAAACCTAAATCTGAATGGTGGACAGCTATCCTTAGAAAACAAGAGCCATATGATAGTCCTGCTACAACCCATCAACAGTAGCCAACTCTCTTGGAAGCACAACAATTACGTACCAAAGAAGCTACAGCTATTAACAAGATCTTACTTATTTTGTAACACACTGTGCTGAAGTTTCAGTGATATGTTCTTGAACGGAGTTGTTGACGTGTATGACCGATATATCCTAACTTTACTGGATGGATATTCTACACATCATTTCTCTTGCAGGAAGGAGAATCTTTATTATCAGAGTTCTCACAAAGCAGCAAAGAAACTTTCTAACTTATGGAGGGATCAGAGCTCACTGCAGCTTACAATACCACCATTTCATATTCATTAAATTTAGTGATGTGTAAATAACAATTCTGAAAGATCACATACCTACATAAGATGACTGAAAAGGAAATACGGGTTTCAGAGTATCAATGGCCAACTACTTTTTTATAGAGAATTGATTGACATCACATCACACGCCTAGAAATGCAAGGAATTAAGCCATTTTACAGTTATCACCAGGAACCAACTATTAACGTAACTGTCTCCCTTCCCATTATATCAACACAAGTCCCTCTATTCAGGAGATATTTTCTGATAGGTGTAATACTTACAGGAGTCATTTTGTTGAGGCTTGACCACAATAATATATTTTTCCCTGAGACTGTCTGTTGAAGAATGAAGACATAGTCCCTACTACATGTGGTGTTCATGTAGAGATGTACTAAAACTAATCTTTCCTCATCTAAATACATTCAAAATGGAATATTTATCATAAGAATAGGTTAGTTACCAATGCCAGCAGCATATTTACTGCTCTGGCAGCAGCATATTTACTGCTCTGAAGAATTCAGTAATATCTAGTGAGGTTATCACGGATCCTGAATGTCATTTAATCTGGGTGAAGTTAAGCATCAAAGGTGGGTCAGAATGGTAATCACAAGCTTTTATACACCTGTGTCTGGCTCTGTAGTGGTAGAGTGGCTTCAGAGAGTACTTGCAGAATTTGGTAACTAAGTTTCCTGATCATGCTTTTGTAATAGGAGTGACTTCAACCTGCCAGGTATTGACTGGGAGAGTCAGAGTCAAAGCTGGTATCAGAGCCAGAGGCAGGGATTCATGTAACATGATTTTTAATGTCTTGTCTGAAAGTTAACACAAGCAGGTAGTTAGAGAACCAACTGGTGAAGGTAACATCTTAGATCCCACAGTAACAAACAGATCTGGAAAATTCTTGAATCAGTTAACGTAGAGGAGGTATCTATGACTACCGGTGCTGCAAGGAATGTTAACAAAGATAAGAAAATATTTTTGCTTAGCAAGAGTGACAAGAGACAAATTGCAAGGTATCTGAATAGGCAAAATCAAACACTTCAGTACCAAGGATGAAAGTGTGGTGCACAAATAGAAAAAATACAAAAGCATCATTCAATACACCTTAGACAAATGTGTTCCGAGCAATATGTTAAGGGATGGGAAAGACCCACCATGGATTATGAGCCAGGTTACAAAACTGCAATGTAAACAAAGAGAGATTTGTCACAGATTCAAGAGAAATCAAAACCTAGCTGCCAAACAAAAGCCCAACAAATCAAAAATGATCCTAATGAGAGCAATGAAAGAAGCATTTCATGACTTAGAGAGTAAAATATTGTTGAAAGGGAAAATGACAGCCACAAGGCTGAAATACTGAAATTGATCTTCCAAAATTATTTCACTGGAGTAGATCATTATAAGGACCCACCATCCAACTATCATACAAATTTTGATATGGCGATATTGAAATTGGACATCAAAAACAAAAAAACAACTATTAGGTGGTAACAATCTTATCCCATACAAAATACTCTCCATTACAACCAATGCATTTGCCCCACCAGTGCTTCCACTGTTTGAAACATTTTGGTAGTCATCTTTAGAAATGGGTGACAGCTCCTCCATTGTTTTTTTCTTGACTTCTTAATGTCAAATTGGTGTCCTTTCATGCCCACTTTCATGCACTGAAATACGAAAAAGCCACACAGAGCCAGGTCAAGCAAATAAGGTGCATGGGGCAACAAAAACCATGTCATATTTAGCCAAAAACTGGCTAATAGAAATGGCTGTTTCTGTACATGTGTAGTCATGGTGGAAGAACCAGTCTCCTGAGTGCCACAAATTGGGTCTTCTTAAAAGAGCACTGCCGTGCAATCTCTGACAGCTGATCAGTTGTCAGTCGATGGTCTGTGAACACAGGTCCTGGATTTTTTTTCAATATTTTCATCAATTTGGGCAGTTTATGGAAGTCTAGAACAAGGTTTGTCATCGATCAACATGTCACCATTTTTAAATTGAGCAAATCACTCTCTTACACTCGAGTTTTTCCCATAGTGCCATCATGGAAAGCTGTTTACAACATTAAAACAATTTCAGCTGCATGCTGTTCACTTAAACTCACCATCATAAAAAACAAAACAAGAACAAAACAGTGCTTGCAAAAACAATCACAATTGGCAATGAGTTGCGCTATACACATCTAGCGGCAGAAATGCATACTACACAAGCTCCGCCCATGGTGAAGGGTTTTTTTCTACACCCTTGTACAGTTGCTTTGCAGTGTAATGGTGTCAGGACCAGATAACATTCCTGTAAGATTCTACAGAGATCAAGAGAAAGAACATGCTCCCCTTCTATCTGCAGTTTACCATTGGTCACTGGAGCAAAAAAGGGTACATAGTGACAGGAAAAGAAGAAAGCACCTCAGTCCTGTTTTCAAAAAGAGTTGTAGGAGATGCACGTAATTGTAGGCTTCTATCATTGATGTCAATCTGTTATAGAATTATAGAACTTGTTTCATGCAAATGTGTTACGACAAACTTTAAGAACAACAATTTTCTCTGTAAAATTCAACACGGATTCCACAGAAAGACATCTTGCAAAACTCAGCTCATGCTGGTCCTCCATGAGATCACAACACAGCAGACATCAGCACTCAAGTTAATGCCATGTTCTTCAACTTCAATAAAACATACGACAGCGTCCTGCCCGCCGTTTAGTGAAAAAATAAAAGCTTACTGAGTATCGGACCAGATCTGTAATTGGATTCTAGACTTCCTTGCACATAGTGTGGACCATTACTCTTTACAATGTATATAAATGATCTAGTAGAATCAAACAATGGAAAATCCAGGATGGAATGTAACAATACGAGAGAAGGAAAGTTGCTACTCCCCATATAGCGGAGATGCTGAGCCGCGATAGGCACAATAAAAAGATTCACACAATCATAGCTTTCAGCCATTAAGGCCTTTGTCGGCAGTAGAAAAACACACACACACACACACACACACACACACACATCTGCACTCTCAGAGAGCTGAAACTGATCTAGTAGAATGTGTTAGAAGCTCTTTTGAACTGTTTGCAGATGATACAGTTGTCTATAAGAAGGTACCAATGGCAGAAGACAGCAATGATTTGCAGAAGGACCTACAGAGGTTTGATGAACAATCCACAGACTGACAGTTGATGCTGCATTTAAAGAAATATAACACATTGTGCATTCACAGGAAAATAAGTCCACTAATGTATAACTACTCTATTGATGACAAATTGCTGGAAATAATAACCATCACAAAATATCTATGAGCATTTATATAGAGTGACTTTAAGTGCAATGACTGCATAAAACTAATATTAGGAAAATCAAGTACCAGACACATTCACAGAAAGAATCTTAAGGAAATCAACTACTAAAGAAGTGGCTTACAAGGTGCTTGTTTGACTGCTTTTTGAGTAGTGTTCATCAGTCTGAGACCCTTACTACGTAAAACTGATGGAAGAGACAGATTAAAATGGGGGGGGGGGGGGGGGGGGGGGGATGGAGAGAGTACTCTCCGAGAAGCTTCGGACAACATATTACTTTCTCCTACATATGTTTCACGAGATGACCACAATAAGAAAATTCAAAAAATGCAGAGGCTTACCGACAATCATTCTTCCCACGAGCCATTCGCAAGTGGAAAAGGGAAGAAGGGGATCTGTCAGTGATACCAGAAGTATCCTCTGTCACATACTGTCAGGTGGCGTGCAGAGTGGTGATGTAGACAAACACAAATGTGCAGAATTTAAGGCTACTAGCAACATGGCTGTGCCAGCTTCTCCACAAGGAAGAAGAGATGCAGTGTCTACATCTCCACTCCAATATGACTGCAACTGCAGCACACCCATGTGGGGTGGGTGGCCCAGCCTCAAGCATTATGCACTTCCTACTCAGGCATCTACAGGCCAGCTACAACCATAACAGTCCTGAGTTGTATCTTCATCATTACATGCAACTTACCCGCCACCAAACTTGGAATTTGTGCATTCAGATGCAATCTGAGATGACAGAAGACCTGGAGGTCCTCGTCCCTCAGTGCTTGAGCTTTTACCAAGAATTATCCTCATGTGCGTGTCACTTTGCGAGTCTGCCATTGGGGATGCAGTCCTGTAACGCAAAGTTGTGCTGCTGTATAGGATATGAGTATACAGCACACAGTTAACTTCAGATACAATCAAGAATACATGCGAAACCAGTGCTGATCAAACATCCGAGAAGCTTCGGACAACATATTACTTTCTCCTACATATGTTTCATGAGATGACCTCAATAAGAAAATTCAAAAAATGCAGAGGCTTACCGACAATCATTCTTCCCACGAGCTATTCGCAAGTGGAAAAAGAATGAAGGGGATCGGTCAGTGATACCAGAAGTATCCTCTGTCACATACTGTCAGGTGGCGTGCAGAGTGGAGATGTAGACAAACACAAATGTGCAGAATTTAAGGCTACTAGCAACATGGCTGTGCCAGCTTCTCCACAAGGAAGAAGAGATGCAGTGTCCACATCTCCACTCCAATATGACTGCAACTGCAGCACACCCATGTGGGGTGGGTGGCCCAGCCTCAAGCATTATGCACTTCCTTCTCAGGCATCTACAGGCCAGCTACGACCATAACAGTCCTGAGTTGTATCTTCATCATTACATGCAACTTACCCGCCACCAAACTTGGAATTTGTGCATTCAGATGCAATCTGAGATGACAGAAGACCTGGAGGTCCTCGTCCCTCAGTGCTTGAGCTTTTACCAAGAATTATCCTCATGTGCGTGTCACTTTGCGAGTCTGCCATTGGGGATGCAGTCCTGTAACGCAAAGTTGTGCTGCTGTATAGGATATGAGTATACAGCACACAGTTAACTTCAGATACAATCAAGAGTACATGCGAAACCAGTGCTGATCAAACATTACACTGCTAAGTACACTAGTCAACAGCCATTTTGCATCTGGGATATGATATATTTACTAGTATGTATTTTGGTGTGTAGAATCCGAATATAACTTTCAAAATGTTCTAGAACATACCATTTTTGAGTTTTTAAAGGTTTTTTTTATTTTTTGTATTCGGTATTTTGCTTTTTGCTGTTTTTCTGTTTTGATGTTTAATTGTTTGTTTTTGATTTGCAGAGGGGAGCTAGAAGATCTACAAATTGTCAGTAAATGGTTGGCGCAGTAATCCAGTGGTGTGAAAGAGATCCTCAGTGAGCATTTCCTGTGAAAGATAGAGTAAACATTTTGTGTTTAAAAATTACAATAAGAAAAATGGCAACTAGTAAGTCTCATTGCTGCCTAAACCACCCCGACAACTTTTGTATGTATGTGGGAAATTCACTCCAAAAGCCCAAAGAAAATCATTCACTGATTTGCTTAAGAAGGCATATAAATTGCATTTTGATTGTGCTGTTGATCAAGATAAAAATTTTGCACCTCATATTGCCTGCATAAATTGTACTACAACCCTAACCAAGTGGTTGAAAGGAAAACTCCGAGCCATGCCATTCGCTATTCCGATGGTGTAGTGTGAGCCTATAGACCATTATTCAGACTGTTACTTCTGTCTTACAAATATTTTGGGACATTCAAGCAAAACTAAAAATAAAGTATCCAAATGTATCTTCAGTGCATTTGCCCGTGCCCCATGATGAGGGGTTGCCTGTTCCTGTCTGTAACTTGAAAGCCACCGAACCAGACACCATGTCAAGTGAATCAGAAAGTATTGAACATACAGAAGAGTACTGCCCTCAGTATCATGACACTTCACCTCAGCTCTTTAATCAAGAGGAATTGAACAATTTGGTTCATGATCTAAAACTTTCAAAACAGCAAGCTGAACTCTTGGTGTTGAGACTGCGACAATGGAACCTTCTAGCTCCAGGGACAAAAATTTCCTGTTTCACATCAAGAGGTGCTTCCTATGCTCAGTATTTTGATATGCAGAATTCAATGTGTGTATGTTGAGATGTCAATGGTCTGATGATGCAGCTAGGTGTACAACATAATCCACAGGAGTGGCGAGTATTTACTGACTCCAGTAAAACCAGCTTGAAAACAGTACTACTGCATAACGGCAATGCATTTCCATCGGTACCTTTGGCTTACGCAGTAGACATGGAAGAAACTTATGAAACCATGGCTTTGCTGCTAGAGGCAATCAAATATAAGGATCATGAATGGCAGCTTTGCTGTGATTTAAAAGTTGCACTCCTTACAGGTTTACAGGCTGGATACACGAAATACTGCTGCTTTTTATGCCTTTGGGACAGCCGTGGCACCAAGAACCACTATACAGTCAAGGAATGGCCTATAAGGAAGTCACATAATCCTGGAAATGTAAATGTGAACAATACCCCATTTGTTGAGCCCGATAAAATCATTTTTCCTCCCCTTCATATCAAATTGGGCCTTATCAAAGACTTTGTAAAAGCTCTGGATATAGAAGGTGAGGCCTTCAATCACTTAAATGAAAAGTTCCCCAAATTAAGTGAGGCGAAGCTGAAAGAGGGTGTATTTGTTGGACCACAAATAAGAAAATTGCTGAAAGATCCAACCTTTGATACCAAACTCACAGATATCCAATTACCTGCATGGTGTTCTTTTAAAGCAATTGTGAAGGGCTTTTTGGGTAACAGAAAAGACAAAAACTATGTTATCATTGTGAATGATCTGTTGGACAACTATAAGAACATGAGGTGTAGAATGTCGCTTAAAATTCACTTCTTACACCCTCACCTTGATTTCTTCCCAGAAAATTTGGGAGGCGTAAGTGATGAACATGATGAACACTTTCACCAAGACATTCTTACGATGGAACCCCACTACCAAGGGCAATGGAACCCTTCAATGGCGGGTGTCTACTGCTGGGGTCTTGTTTGGGAGAGCAATGAAACGGCAAACAAAAGAAGAGCTCAGTCATCGCATTAAAGGTGAAAATATCTTCTGAACTAATTTGGACCTTTTATTGGCATCATGCCCATATATACATACAAAATAGTATTGATTTCAAAAGTTCTGAATGTATATTTTTGTTTGTCTTAACTGTGTCAATTTTTGCTATTACCATTTTTTATTCTGCTGTGTATCTAGGAAATGTGACATCATACAGAAAAACTGATTTTACCAGTGTATTCAGCACCCCAAAATTACATAAATTCACCCATTTACAAACCAGATGCAGAAAAAAGTTTAAATTTGTTAACTAGTAGTATCTGTCATCGTAACACGCAGTGTAATCTTTGAAACCATTGTGTAGTAAGGAGGTTTACATAGCTGAAAATCTACAACATATAACATATTTTTAAACATATGTCTGTATGTTTTATCAAACACACACACACACACACACACACACACACACACACACACACACACATTGATTGTAGTCAGGTCAATCTGAAGATGACAGAGATATCTGCTGAAATATCAGCTTACTAACTGGAGTTCTTATGATCATTAGTCTTTTTTTTTTTTTTTTTTTTTTTGTAAGAAATCCAAAAAATTAAGTCATGCAGAGGGAAGACCAATTAATACAACAAAATCCCTAATTCATTATTATGAACACAAGAACTTGCATTTCTATTGTTAAACTTCAACCATGACACATTATTCCCCACATGTCACGGCTATACTGCATGGTTCTGATACTGACTTACCTACTTAGAGAAGGCTACACATCATGGTTATGGTAAAGTGAACATAAACAGCTTCAAGATTGGCGCTGCATCATTATTCACTACAAATGCAACGGCTGAAACATGAATGTGTGGTGATGTTGGGGAAGGCTGATATTGTAAAGGTACAAAAGGGCATATTTTTGAGATAGTGTGAAGAAAAAGAGTGCACAGAAATTATTGGATGGAAAGTAAATGTCTACAGATCCAATTCTGATGTTGTTTCAGTGACTCACTCGTCAAAAATGAAATCCAAGTTAGGACTGAATAAGGATGGGGCAGAAATTTCAGCTAGACTTTTGAAAGGAAAATCCTGACATCTGCCTACAAATAATGCACGCAAAACTAAATCTGGATGGTTGCCCAGAGGTCCTTAGTTATAAAATGGGAGATACATGTTACATTTGGTATAGGCAATCAACAGCCATAGAATGAACAGTAGCCAATTCACATGGAACCACAACAATCATATACCAAAGAAGCTACAGCTAGCCACAAGACCTAACTTATTTTTTAATACATTGTGCCAAACTTTCAATGATAATATTCTTGAATGGAGTAGTTGTTGTGTATGATAAGCAAGTCCTAACTTTACTGGATGTACACCGTACACATAATTTCTCATGTAGAAAGGAGAATCTTTATTATCTGAATTTTAACAAAGCTGTAAAGAAACTTTTTAACTTATAGAGGGATCGGAGCTCACTGCAGCTTACAATATCACCATTTCATATGCATTAAATTTAGTGATGTGTAAACTACAATTCTGAGTGATCTCACAATCAGATACATATACAGGGTGGTCCATCTCACAAAATAAGCATCAAATGAAAAAAACTACAAAGAACGAAACCCGTCTAGCCTGAAGGGGGAAACCAGATGGCGCTATGGTCGGCCCGCTAGATGGTGCTGCCATACGTCAAACAGATATCAACTGTGTTTTTTAAAATAGGAACCCCCATCTTTAATTACATATTCATGTAGTAGGTAAAGAAATATGAATGTTTTAGTTGGACCACTTTTTTTGCTTTGTGATAGATGGCACTGTAATAATCACAAACGTATAAGTACATGGTATCACGTAACATTCTGCCAATGCGGACGGTATTTGCTTCGTGATACATTACCCGTGTTAAAATGGACCGTTTACCAATTGCGGAAAAGGTCGATATCGTGTTGATGTATGGCTATTGTGATCAAAATGCCCAACGGGCATGTGCTGTGTATGCTGCTTGAAGTCCTGGATGACATCATCCAAGTGTCTGGACCGTTCATCAGATAGTTACGTTATTTAAGGAAACAGGAAGTTTTCAGCCTCATGTGAAATGGCATGGCAATCTAAATGGTGCAATGTATGCTGATTTCCTACGTAATGTTCTACCGATGTTACTACAAGATGTTTCACTGCATAACAGAATGGTGATGTACTTCCAACATGATGGATGTGATGTCCGGCACATAGCTCACGTGTGGTTGAAGTGGTATTGAATAGCATATTTCATGACAGGTGGATTGGTCGTCAAAGCACCCTACCATGGCCCACACGTTCACTGGATCTGACGTCCCCGGATTTTTTTCTGTGGGGAAAGTTGAAGGATATTGGCTATCGTGATCCAACGACAGCACCTGACAACATGCGTCAGCACATTATCAATGCATGTGCGAATATTATGGAAGGTGAACTACTCGCTGTTTAAAGGAATGTCATTACACGTATTGCCAAATGCATTGAGGTTGAGGGACATCATTTTGAGCATTTATTGCATTAATATTGCATTAATGTGGTATTTACAGGTAATCATGCTGTAACAGCATGTGTTCTCAGAAATAATAAGTTCACAAAGGTACACATTTCACACTGGAAAAACCGAAATAAAATGTTCACACATACCTATGTTCTGTATTTTAATTTAAAAAAACCTATCTGTTACCAACTGTTCGTCTAAAATTGTGAGCAATATGTTTGTGACTATTACAGCACCATCTATCACAAAGCGAAAAAAGTGGTCCAACTAAAACATTAATATTTATTTACGTACTACACGAATATGTAATAAAAATGGGGGTTCCTATAAAAAAAAAAACGCAGTTGATATCCATTTGACCTATGGCAGTGCCATCTAGCGGGCCAACCATAGCCCCATCTGGTTTCCCCCTTCAAGCTAGACAAGTTTTGTTCTTTGTAGGTTTTTTGTTTGACATTTCGTGAGATATTCTGCCCAGTCACGATCAATGGACCACCCTGTATAAGATGACTGAAAAAGGAAAAAATGGGGTTCAGAGTATCAATGGCCTATTATTTCACAGAGAATTGACTGACATCACATCCGATGCCTAGAAACGTAAGGAATTAAGCCATTTTACAGTTATCATCAGGAACCAACTATTAATGTAACTGTCTCCCATCTCATTATATCAACACAATTCCCCTAATTGAGGAGACATTTTCTGATTGCTGTAATATATTTAGAGGAGTCATTTTGTTGAGGCTTGACAACAATTACGTACTTTTCCCTGTGATTTTTGTTAAAGAATGAAAACATAGTCCCTATTACATGTGATGTTCACTTAGAGATGTACTAAAACTAATCTTTCCTCATCTAGATACATTCAGATTGGAATATTTATCATAAGAATAGGTTAGTTACCAATCACCACAGCATATTTACTGATTTAAGGAATTCATTAATATGTAGTGAAGTTATCATGGATCTCGAATGTCATTTAATCTTGGTGAAATTGAACATCAAATGTGAGTCAAGGTGGTAATCACATGCTTTTACAGACTGCCTGTATGGTGCAATGTATGCTGATTTCCTACGTAATGTTCTACCGATGTTACTACAAGATGTTTCACTGCATGACTGAGGCTCTGTAGTGGTAGAGTACTTCAGAGAGAACTTGCAGAATTTTATCAATAAGTTTCTTGATCATAGGGGTGACTTCTACCTGCCAGATATTGATTTGGAGAGTTAAGCTATCAAAGCTGGTGCCAGAGACAGGGATTCATGTAACATGATTCTAATGTCTTGTCTGAAAATTACTGCAAGGAGGTAGTTAGAGAACCAATTGGTGAAGGTAACATCTTGAATCCCATAGTAACAAACAGATCTGGAAAATTCTCAAATCAGTTAATGCCGAGGAGGGTATTAGTATTCATACAGTATCTATGACTACAGGTGTTACAAGGAATGTTAACAAAGGAAGGGAAATATTATTGTTTAGCAAAAATGACAGGATACAAATTGCAGGGTATCTGAGTAGGCAAAATCAAATACTTCAGTACCAAGGATGAAAGTGTGGAGGACAAATGGAAAAAATACAAAAGCTTCATTCAAAACACCTTAGACAAATGTGTTGCAAGCAATGTGTCAAGGGATGGGAAGACCCACCATGGTTCATGAGCCATGTTACGGATCTGCTATGTAAACAAAAGAGAGATTATCACAGATTCAAGAGAAATCAAAACTTAGTTCCCAAACAAAAGCCCAGCAAAGCAAAAATAATCATAAGGAAAACAATGAAAGATGCATTTAACGACTTTGAGAGTAAAATATTGTCAACTGATCTGTCTCAAAACCTTGAGAAATATTTGTCGTATGTAAAATAAGTAAGCAATTTGAAATCATCTGACCAGCCACTCAGTGAACATAATAGAACTGAAAGGGAAAATGGCAGCCATAAGGCTGAACTACTGAATTTGGTTTTCCAAAATTATTTCACTGGAGGAGATCGTAATACAGACCCACCTTTCAACTATCATACGACCTTCAAAATGGCAGATATTGAGATAGCAGATCATGGAATAGAAAAACATCTACAGTTGCTTTGGAGTGAAAATACATCAAAGACATCAGGACAGTTTACCACTGGTCACTTGAGCAACAAAGGGTACTTAGTGATTTGGGAAAAAAAAATCTGTTTTAGAATTGTGGAACTTGTTTAACACACACATCTTACGATGATCCTTACTTAAAAACAACAATTTCCTCTAGTAAAATTCAACACATATTCTGCTGACAGACATCTTGTAAAACTCAGCTCATGCTGTTCCTCCACGAGATCCACAACACAGCAGATGTTGGCCGTCAAGTTGATGACATGTCCTCAACTTCAAGCAGACAGTTGGCAGGGTCCAGCACCATCATTTAGTGAAAAAATAAAATCTGACTGAGTATCGGACCAGATTTGTAATTCGCTTCAAGACTTCCTTGCAGATAGAACTCAACATGTCTTAATGGAGCAAAATCAACAGATGTAAAGACAATTTCTGGAATACTCAAGGATGTGTGACAGTACCATTACTGTTTACATTGTATATAAATGATCTAATAGAAGGCATTAGAAGCTCTTTTGGACTGTTCGCAGATGACACAGTTATCTATACAAAGGTACCAATGCCAGAAGACAGTAATGACTTGCAGAAGGACCTACAGAGGATTGATGAACAGTCAATGGACTGGCAGTTGACCCTGAATGTAAATAAATGTAACACATTGTGCATTCATAGGAAAATAAGTCCACTAATGTATAACTACTCTATTGATGACAAATTGCTGGAAATAGTAACCATCACAAAAATCTAGGAGCACTTATAAAGAGCAACTTTAAGTGCAATGGCTGCATAAACCTAATTATAGGAACAGCATGTGCCAGACAGATTCACAAGAAGAATCTTAAGAAATTTAATCCCACCACTAAAGAGTGTCTTACAAGGTGCTTGTTCAACCACTTCTTGAGTACTGTTCAACAGTCTGAGACACTTACCAGGTAACACTGATAGAAGAGAGAGATAAATCCAAAAAAAGAGAGGAGAGTTTCATCATAGGGTCATTTAACCAGCACAAGAGCATTACTGAGACACTCAAATAACTCCAAGTGTAGATGCTACAAGAGAGCAATTGTTCATTGTGGAGAGGTTTACTACTTAAATTTTGACAGAATATGCTTCAGAAAGCTTTGAACACATTACTTACTCCCACATACATCTGCTGTGTTGGGGATCTGATGGAAGAACAGTGTGAATCCATGTTGAATTTTATAAAGGGAATTATTGTTTTTAAATATCGTCATAATACATGAGCTTGGAATGAGTTCCGTAATTCTATAACAGATTGAAGTCAATGATAATGGCGTACAATTATATGCATCTCCTACGACCCTTAGACAAAAAAGGGAATGAATTGCTTTTTTTTTTCCTGTCACTATGTACCCCTTGTTGCTCCAGAGACCAATGATAAATTGCTGCTAGAAGGGGAGCACGTTCTTTCTCATGATCTCTATAAAATCTTACAGGTATGTTATCTGGTCCTGATGCCTTTCCACTGCAAAGCAGCTGTTGTTGTTTTTTCATTCCATGATCTGCTATCTCAGTATCTGCCATTTCGAGGCTTCCCAACAGTCATTCTTACCACAAGAAAATCACAAGTGGAAAATAAAATGGGAGGGGAGGGGAGGGGAGGGGAGGGGAAGGGACGGTACGGGAGGAGTGGAGATTAGTCAGTCTGTCAGTGATACCAGAAGTATCCTCTGTCACATACTGTCAGGTGGCATACAGAGTGGAGATGTAGATAAACACAAATGTGCAGAATTTATGGCTACTAGCAACATGGCTGTGCCATCTTCTCCACAAGGAAAAAGAGATACAGTGTCCACACCACCACTCCAATATGATGCAACTGCAGCACACCCATGTGGGGTGGGTGGCCCAGCCTCAAGCATTGTACACTTCCTACTCAGGCATCTACAGGCCAGCTACGACCATAACAGTCCTGAGTAGTAGCTCCATCATTACATGCAACTTACCCGCCACCAAACTTGGAATTTGTGCATTCAGATGCAACCTGAGGTGACAGAAGACCTGGAGGTCCTCGACCCTCAGTACTTGAGCTGTTACCAAGAATTATCCTCATGTGCGTGTCACGTGCAAAGTGCGAATCTGCCATTAGGGATGCAGTCCTGTAAAGCAAAGTTGTGTTGCTGTGTAGGATATGAGCGTACAGCACACACTGAATTGCAGATAGAATCAAGAGTACATATGAAACCAATGCTGATCAAACTACACTGCTAAGTATCTGTCATCATAACACGCAGTGTTATCTGTGAAACTGTTGTGCTGTAAGGAGGGTGATATAGCTGAAAAACTATAACTAAAAACATATTTTTAAACATATGTATGTGTGTTTTATCAAATATAGTCTTCAGGTTGATTTTTCACTGACACACACACACACACACACACACACACACACACACACACACACACAGGCGCGCGCACATGCACGCAGTGAAGTCAGTCAGCTCAATCTGAAAATGACAGATGTATCTGTCGAAATACTAGCATAATAACTGAAGTTCCTATGACATTAGGCTTGCTTTGTAAGAAATTCGAAAAAACAAGTCCTGCTTAGGGAAGACAAACTTCAAAGACAACACAATATTCCACAAATCACCAACACTGACTACAGGATCCTATGCTTACACTGCATGGTTCCAAGACTGATTTACCTACTTAGAGGAGCCTACACATCATGGTTTTGGTGAAGTGAATATACACAGTTCCAAGACTGGGGCTACATCATTATTCACAATGAATGTAATAGCTGAAACATAAATGTATGGTGATGTTGGAGGAGGTTGATGTCATAAAGGTACAAAAGAAAAGATTTTTTATAATGTAAACAAAAAGAGTATATACAGAGTGAAGTGAAATTCACGCACTCGGGCTTCGCAGTGCGTCTCCTCACATGCCAGCGATAAAAAAATGTCTCTTGCAAAATTTCATCAATCAAGTGCATCCGGCAGAAAAAGGACATTACAGAGTGGCAATCTGGCAACACTGTAATCACATGTACGGTAACTAGCTTTGTTAGCACATCGTAGTTGTGCTGCAGTTGGTGCAGAGGATAGAGTTTTGGGTCAGCATGCAGGAGGTCGTGGGTTCGATCCTGTATTAGGGCACAATTTTTTTTATTTTCTTATTTCATTCTGACATTTCATACTGTAATATACGCCGTTTCTTATGTCACATGTATCCTAAATTTACAACATTTTGTAACTCTGAACGTAAAAAATACGTGATTAGACAAATAAGAAATACAACTGAAGCAAATGACCTGTCTTAGGACAGAATAACTACAAAAATAATATCAATTTCGAGATGCTAAAGACACACCTGTTCCATGTAATGCACATTACCCCTCTAACAGAGATTGTTCTGCATGATTGATATGGACATCGCTAATTGTGAAATGTCCTGTTTTGAATTACACTGTGTCCCTCAAGGTAATAGACATGACGTTTCCACAATCCCATCGATATAATAATAATAATAATAACAATGCATTGAAATATGTACTAAACAGCATGCGGTTACCAGACTCGTGTTTAAAGGCATGGGACCATGGTGGTATCACATACAAATAGTAACCAAGTTTGGACATTATTCACAAAGCACATTGGTAGTCCTACTGGTAACATTAAGGCCCTAACCAAATGTATGGAATAATAATTGCTACTAATCTCTGGGACCATTGGAGGAGGATACAAAGAAAACAGGTTTCACGTCTACTGGGTGAGGTAATTGTGAAAATCCATGACATGAAAAGCACTTCTTTCAAAGCTGACCAATCTTCCATTTCTTCGATTGTAGTATGTAAGTGCAAGTGTTTCCTAGAGGACCCGCTGCAATCGCTGTTGACGATTAAGATGCCAAATACCGAACCACCTACACTACATTTACCAAATAAAAAACATAGGCCTCAACCCAGGATCGAACCATCGAACTGCTGCATGCTAACCCAGAACTCTATCCATTGCACCAACTGTACATCACAATGAACATGTGCTGACAGAGGTAGTTACCATACAAGTGATTACAGTGTTGCCAGATTGCCACTCTTTTACGTCCTTTTTCTGCTGGATGTATTCGCCAGCCGAAATTTTGAGAGAGACATTTTATTATTACTGGCAAGTGAGTTGTTGCGCTGCGAAGCCCGAGTGTGTGAATTTCGCTTCACCCTGTATATAGGAAACTATATATATATATACAAGGTGTATATGGGGACAAGGAAAAAAAATTCCCAGATTATTCCCGGATTTCTCCCGGATATCCCGTTTAAAAAATATGCTTTTTCCCGGCCGAAAATACACTTTTTCTGTGCTAAGTGTCAGTAGGTTTTCCGTAGATTTTCCCTTGGAACTGTAAAACTTATCAATCCTTTGAATGGTTAACGTTTTATACAATCGCGTAGAACTTCACGGAAAAAAAAGATGGGGCAGAGAAGTTTTGGAGAGACTTTTAATAAAAAAGGAGAGAAGTTTTGGAAAGACCTTTGATTTGCAGCAACATATACGTTGCATATTTTCATATTACAAAAGTATAAATTCGAATTGCACCAAACACAGCGCGTTAGTTTCCGGAGCGTTGAAACCGAGGTTGCGATGTCCTTTTGTAAGCGAGTCATTTCTCAAGCCACGAGATCTCACCAGCCGATGTCAGCAGCTATTCAGAGCATAGGACACATGTTATAGTCAGCCAATAGCAAGATCACTGGTTACATGCGAACACACAAGAGGAAAAGTTAACGGTTTAAGCAAAGCTTTCACATCTAATACTGATCTTTTTTGCGTGTGTTATACTTTAAGACACATCACACAAATGTGCCAGTAAATTTAAAATTATGACATAAATGTCTCGGCTCAAAATTTTTGTAAGTGGCTGGTCCTCAGAAAGTTCAGTTTCGAATGCTCCGCTATTTAGAAATCCATCCCACTTTCTCACACGTAAGATAATTCATCTTGCATTAAAAAAGAATTTACTTTGAAAGTAACGCTTTTCTAACCACCGTTCGCAATACTATCCGGAGACTGTTAGAATTAGTTTCTATTTACCAGTTGCCAGAGAGCGCCAGAAAACAGGCATTAGTGTGTGTGTGCAACTACAGTGGTGTAGGAAGCCCGCATGTTCGTGTGTATAAAGCACTAAGAGAGCTTACATTAGACAATAAAAGAAACAGGTTATCAGAGGATACTCCAAAGAGCATTGGAATTTCGTAAACCATACTGAAATGCATAATTCAGCTTGAAGTGCAAATTGCCTTTTTCACGATTCACAATGAAGTAGGTCCCATCTGATATTAAGCTTTTCAGTGTGGTTTTTGGGATGTAAATTTTCTTGGAGTACCAGTACTCTACGATCTCATTTTTGGTTCTTTATTATGGCATAATGCCATACACAGCAGACGATTATAATGTGCACTTGAAATTCAGCGAACAGTTGGAACTAGCCAATACTGTAGAATGAAACACTTCGTTTCAAATAAAATTACTGCCTCAGCAGAGAGATTAATAAAGCCAAATTTCTTTAGCAAACTTGCAAGAATAACTTTATTGTTCTGCAAGGCGATTAATGGTTGACTGCTACTAACTTGGAAATAAAATAAAATTGGAAAACTGAAATTAATAATATATTTTTGTCCTCCATAATTATGTGAATGTGTTTTAATTCACTTGATAGCTCCCGGCCACAGAAATCCATTTTGTTTTCATTTGACGTGGGAGCTGTACACGAAGAGAAGCAGCGAAATCACTTAACGTAAACACGGGTCATGTGGAGACTAGCCCCCTCCCCACTACAACTCAGACAACTCTGTGCAAGTGAGAATCTGGCAGCTAGGGTGTGGGAGAAAATTTTTTCTCGTTTGCATCTGGCTGCTTGCTGCTACTACCGATACAGCTAACAGCCAAACTTAAAGTAGCGGGAGAAGGTACTGCTTGTACGCGAGTCAAATGCGCATGCGCAACAGACCGCTGGCAACTGGTCAAACGAACCTAATGTGAACAGTTGTGACGTCATGCTCATAGCAAGCAGTTTATTGTTCCGAAGAATTACAGTCTGCGCCCTACGGCCTTTGACATATTTTTGCTATTTGCAGACGCTTGTGCATGCACAGTGTTTTGTTGTTGTAAATTACACATTTCCTTTGACACTAAAGTTTTATTTTTTTCCCTCTCGTTTATATTTTATTCCTGCAGTATCATTCTCCAGTAGCATGATACAATAACATTCTTTGCTAGAAAATCAATTCTGCAATCAAAATTACAAAAATTTAACTAAGAGCTAAAACAATGAAAAATTCCCGAAATTCCGAAAAATTCCCGGGTTTTTCCCGGTTTTCTCCCTGATGAAAAAATTCCCGGGTTTTTCCCGGATTTCCTGGTTGTCCCGGGTCGTATACACCCTGTATATAGGAAAATACATATATATGAGAAGATCAAACAATGGAAAATCCAGGATGGAATGTAAGAATGGCAGTGTGGTTTCAGTTGCCTGAGACTGCAGTTGTGTGTGAGAGTTTCTTTTGCATGTGCACTTGTGTGTGTGTGTGTGTGTGTGTGTGTGTGTGTGTGTGTTGGGGGGTGAGGTGTGGGGGGTGGAAGGGGTGCATACACATTTGTGTGTCTATTGTTGACAAAGGCCAATGGCCGAAAGCTTTAACTGTGACAGTCATTTTGTTGTGCCTCTCTGCGACTCAGCATCTCTCCAATATTGGAAGGAAAAGAAATTAATTATGTCAAATTTTAATGGCAGTTAGTGATTCACACATTAGAAATGAAATCCAACTTAGGATTGGATAAGGGTGGGGAAGGAATTTCTACCAGACTTTTGAAAGGAGAATCCTGACATCTGCCTACAAATAATGTGGGAAAACCTAAATCTGTATGGTTGGGCAGAAGTCCTTAGTCATAAAATGACAGGTACATGTTAGTCTCTGCATGGCCAATCAACAGCCATAGAATAAACAGTGGCCAATTCATATGGATGCACAACAATTACTAAAGAAGCTACTAGCCACAAGATCTTACTTATTTCTTAATACACTGTGCCAAATTTTCAATGATAATGTTGGAGTTGTTATCATGTATGACAGGCATGTCCTAACTTTACTGGATGGATATTGTATGCATCATTTCTCATATAGGAAGCAGAATCTTTACTATCTTAATTTTCACAAAGCAGACGGGAAATTTTTTAACTCATGGAGGGATTGGAGCTCACTACAGCTTACAATATTAGCAT
This sequence comes from Schistocerca cancellata, assembly GCF_023864275.1. Lineage (NCBI taxonomy): Eukaryota > Metazoa > Arthropoda > Insecta > Orthoptera > Acrididae > Schistocerca > Schistocerca cancellata. Next base: position 406,953,543 of record NC_064634.1, read on the forward strand.
TTCATATGTATTAAATTTAGTGATGTGTAAATTCCAGTTTAGAAGAGCACACAATCAGAATCTATGCAAGATGACTGAAAAGGAAAAAAAATTGTTTTATATAATCAATGGCCTATTATTTCATAGTAAATTGATCCACATCACATGAGATGCCTAGAACCTTAGAGAATTAAGCCATTTCACAGCTATCACCAAGAACAAATTATTAACATAACTGTGTCATTCCCATTACATCAACACAAGTCCATTTATTGAGGAGACATTTCCCGATAGCCATAATATTTACAGGAATCATTTTATTGAGTCTTGACCACAATTATACATTTTTCTCTATGACTGTTTCTTGAAGAATGAAGACATAGTCCCTCTAACATATGGTGCTCACGTAGAGATCTACTAAAACTCTATCTAGATAAATTCAGATTGGAATATTTGTCATAACAATAGGTTAGTCACCAATGACAGTGGCATACTTATTGCAGTAAAGAATTTTATAATATCTATTGACGTGATCACGGATCCTACCTATCATTTAATCTGGGTGAAGTTAAGCATCAAAGGTGGGTTAAAATTGGAACTCAAATGCTTTTGAAGACCTCCTGTGTCTGGCACTGTAGTGGTGGAGCGCTTCAGAGAGAACTTGCAGATTTTTTGTAGATAAGTTTCCTCATTGTGCTATTGATATAGAGGTAACTTCAACCTGCCAGGTATAGATTGGGAGTGTCATGTTATCAAAGCTGGTGCCAGAGACAAGCATGATTCTTAATGTCTTGTCCAAAAATTACTTCAAGCAGGTAGTCAGAGAATCAATTTTTGAAGGTAATGCCTTACGTCCCCTAGCAACAAGCAGGTCTGAATGTTCTCAAATCAGTTAATGCAGAGGAGGGTGTCAGTGTTCATAAGGCTCTGATATCATCTATGACTACAGCTGTTACAAGCAATGTTAAGAAAGATAGAACAATGATTTTAACCATTATTGTTACATTCCTTCCTGGATTTTCGATTGAGAAAAATAATTTTGTTCAACAAGAGTGACAGGATACAAACTGCAGGGTGTCTGAGTACACAATATCAAATATTCAGTGCTGAGGATAAGGAAGTGCAGCACAAATACAAAAAATTCAAAAGTATCATTCAATACACCTTATAAAAGTGTAAACCAAGTTCATGCCATTTTCCTGGACTTCAGGAAGGCACTGGACACTGTCCTGCACTCCCATTTAAGTGAAAAAATAAAAGCTTACCGAATATTGCACCATATTTGTGAAACTTCCTGGCAGATTAAAACTTTGTGCCAGACCGAGACTTGAACTCGGGACCTTTGCCTTTCGTGGGAGTGCTCTACCATCTGAGCTACCCAAGCACGACTCACGCCCCGTCATCACAGCTTTACTTCCGCCAGTACCTTGTCTCCTACTTTCCAAATTTCACAGAAGCTCTCCTGTGAACATTGCATAACTAGCACTCCTGCAAGGTTCGCAGGAGAGCTTCTGTGAAATTTGGAAAGTAGGAGACAAGGTACTGGTGGAAGTAAAGCTGTGAGGATGGGGCGTGAGTCATGCTTGGGTAGCTCAGACAGTAGAGCACTTGCCCACAAAAGGCAAATGTCCCGAGTTCGAGTCTCGGTCCAGCACACAGTTTTAATCTGCCAGGCAGTTTCTTTTCAGCACACACTCTGCTGCAGAGTGAAAATGTTGTTCTGACACCATATTTGTGACTGGATTCCAGACTTCCTTTTAGAGAGAATTCAACATGTCACTCTTAACAGAAAAAAATTGACAGATCTAAAAGCAATTACCAGAAATCCCCAACAATGTGTGATGGGATCATTACTGTTTACAACATATATAAATGATCTAGTAGAATGGATTGATGAACAGTCCATGGACTGACAGTTGATGCTAAATAAATATAAAATGTTGTGCATTCATAGGAAAAGAAATACACTACTGTATAACTACTTTATTGATGACAATGTGCTGGAAACAGTAACAGTCACAAAATATTTAGGAGTATTTATCCAAAGTGACTTAAAAGTGAAGAGGCCCTATAAAACTAGTAGCTAGAAAACCAGGTCCCAGAAAGATTCACAGGAAGAATCTTAAGGGAATTCAATGCAACCCCTAAAGAAGTGACTTACGAGGTGCTTGTTCATCCACTTCTTGAGTACTGTTCATCAGTCTGAGATCCTTACTACGTAGAACTGTTAGAAGAGAGAGAGATAATATCCAAGAAAGGGACAAAAGTTTCACCACTGGATCGTTTAGTCCCGGGGTGTTGAACCTTTTATCTTACCTGGGGCACACTGCAAGAAGACTAGTATTTTTGGGCTGCACATAGTAAACTTAACACTAATGATAACCACTGCTGAGAGAGAGAGAGAGAGAGAGAGAGAGAGAGAGAGAGAGAGAGAGAGAGAGAATCTTCATGTGGTGAGAGTTTCAAATTGAAAATATTCAATCTGTTGTAACTTTATATAAATAGAAGTTTATGGATTTTTTAACCATTCATGTGGATGCTCACTTCTTGGGGCACACTGAAACTTGCTCTGGGCTGCATGTTGCCCACAGATCATGGGTTGAACGCCTCTGGTGTAGCCCATGTGAGAGCATTACGGAGATGCTCAACAAACTCCAGTTGTGACACTACCAAGAGAGGCACTGTGCTCCATGGAGAGGTTTGCTATTGAAATTTCAAGAGCATACTTTCTAAGAATATTTGGACAACATATTACTTCCTCCCACATACATCTCATAAGATGATGACAATAAAAAATTCAAGAAATAGAACTACTGCAGAGGCCTACCAATCATCATTCTACCCACGCAATGTTAACAAATGGAACAGGGAAGGGGGGGGGGGGGGGGGGGGATCAGTTAGTGGTACCAGAAATACCCTGTCACACACCATCTGGTGGCTTGCAGAATATTGATGTAGATGGAGGTAAACACCAATGTGCAGGATTTTTGGCTACAAGCTAGATGGCTCCACTATCTTCTCCACAAGGAAGAAAGGATGTGGTGTCTGCATCTCTACTCCAATATGACTAACTGCAGCCCACCCATGTACAGTGGGTGGTCCAGCATCAGACATTGTCCACTTTCTGCTCAGGCATCTACAGGCGATCTACAACCTCAACAGGCGAGCTATAACCTCAACAGTCCAGAGCAGCAAGGAAGCAACAATGAATACAACACAGCTAGCTATCAACAGGAACTTGGGACGCCACCAGCGCAGTCACTGCTCTCACTATCTGTCAACATTCCCAGCCAGTGTGGGACTATCCCCCATCACACTGTACACCTCTGCCATGGCAGTACTTCAGCCAGTGCACAGCCTCTGATATGCCACTCATCATTAGGAATTATGCCAAGCAATTATGCTGACTGCTCCATGGATTCTCAGTCAGTGGACACTCCTGATCAGGGTAAACCTCCACCAACCTAAGAAGTCATCTCTCGATGGATCCTGACTCGCAGACCTAAGCTTCATTCTATGTCTCAATGTGCTACAGTTTTACCTTGCACCTTCCACACAGTGGCTTGATAGGATTAGCTCATCCTGTAAATCACATCAGGGCTGTACCATTACCTGTAGTATTATTTCTTCTTGTAATTGCATCAAGAACGAATGAGTTGTTATTTCCAATCTACTGGGCTGCCATTATTTCTGTGTGCACTTTCACAACTCAATCACACAGATACTTCACAATGCAACACAGAGAATGAATTCAGAAAACCATGTCTGTTTTGTTTATCATTTCACTCCCAGACATGCTGTGCTTACAAAAAATGTTACATGAAGCTAAAAGAGTGAGCTATTTGCCTGCTCTTGTGCTTCTATTATTACAGATACATATCCTACAAATTAAATTGAAGTTTGAGAATCAGCAAAGACAACATAACAGAACATATTTAAAAATGCACAGTGCTTACGTCGTGAGCAGGCCTCCCTTGTGCAGCCCTGTCTGCTGCTGCTGAAGCGGCAACTGCTGGTGCTGTGGTGCAAGAGCTGCGGGGTTCAAGGCAAGGGGAGAGCTAGGCACCGCCACGTCACTCAGAGGCGAATGGGGCGGTGAAGCGTAGATTGGGCTCTGGGGCTCCGACTGCAGTGGTGACAGCAGCCGGCTCAGTGGGCGGGTTCTCGTACCCCTCGAACACTGTTGTAGTTGTTGCGTGAATGACAGTACAGCCTGCAAGGATGACCATGCACCATTGTAAGTGATTACATTCATGTTCGCACTATGTTGCTTTTTAAAATATATTAAGACAGTTGATAATAACAACAACATTTAATATGAAGGCTAAATCTTTCTGCCACACATGGTAACAATATTTATTTTGAGATGGGCTTTAAGGCTTTTGAGGCAATCCTTGGGTGGCAACTAAAATAATTGTCTATAAATTATGCAGCACACAAAGAAGCATAGTAGATAAAATAGAAGTTGTTGGTCAGCACTGTCATAATTATGTAACTTACATAAATGCATGCATAAATTAAACAATGGAGACTCCATGTAGGAATATCAACATGTAGGAAATGACAGATTGCTGCTTCCTGCAAAGAAGACATGTCAAATGCCTTAATAGTGCCTGTCTGTAATTTGATGTGTCTTCTTTATGGTAAGTAGCAATCTGCCTTTTCCAACAATTAAGTTAAGATCCTAGAACATCTAATTTCTTATCATTAGTGTGGCTTTCCATAAGATCATCATCAATAAATGTTAAATTAGTTTTTTTGTGAACTATAGGTTCTCACTCATTCAGGAAACCCAACTGCCACTAGTTGACAACCTATGGGCACCGATCAACAAAGACTGAGACTAATTTTTTCCTGTTGCTTCCATGATAGTTTCCTGTCAGTACTGTGAATATTTCTAAAGAGATGATTTTTATGTATAAATGTCCATAGGTGGCAGCACTCTTATCAGTACATTGGTAGTAAAGTGCTAATTTGTAGACACTTTTTGCATTTCACATACCAAACAATGGAGGTGACACAAGATGAATAGTACGGTGCAGTAAAATTGTGTGTTCATTTAAACTTTGCAGCCACTGATACTTACAGAAAGCTGCAGCAAGCATCTGCGGAGATGCACTACGTTGTGCAACAGTATTTAGGTGGTTCAAGGACTTCAAAGAAGGCTGACTTGTCTGTGTTAATTAATGTGGGCCTGGTGTTTTGGCTTTTGCTTTGACTGAAGTCCCCATCAACACAGCTGCTGTGACTGTCTGTGAGGATCAGTGAATAACATTATGTAACATCAGTGAAGTATTGAGAAGTGTCTTTACAATTCTGCATGATCATCTCTGTATGACCCCAGTTTGTGCCCATTGGGTGCCACTCCTGTTGACTCAAGAACAGAAGGCTATGTGAATGGAGACAAGCCATGTGGTGCTGTGCCTCTGCAACATCTCTTTTATGCATTTCTGGAATCAGTTATCACAGGTGACACTCACGACTGCATCATTATGATCTGAAGGAAAACAAGCCAGCACAGTGTGGAAATCATCACATATTCCAACACAAAAAAAGCTGAAAGTTGTACCATCTCTACAGTGAGTGATGGTAACCACATTTTTTGACTGTCATGGAATGATTTAGCAGCATGCAGTTCCCCTCACAATACTATTACAGCTGCATACTACACATTAGTACAGGTTGTGTGACAACTATCATAGTCATATACAAAGTGACTTTTTTCCTCTGTGTATGAGCTCTAGGGATTGATCAATGAGAGGATATGGAACAAAAAAGGTCTGATAACTAATGTCTAGAAATGCACCCTCTCCTGCCATAGTAACTGATAGTGTTATGTCCAATTCACTTCTCTTACTGACTCAGCTTGTAGTGGATGTAATACGGCATTGTGCATAATGGTTCCATATTCAAATCAAGAGCTTGCTGACACGGTGTTTACTTATGGAAAGGCAAATGGGAACTGACAGTGGGCAGCAAGGTTGCATTGGGAGACCTATCTCCACCAACAACAACCACAGCATTCAATGTTTGCAACAGTGTTTTGTAATTTGTCTGAGAAAGGGTCATTTCAGGCAGCAGTAAATCATGAAGGACGTACCTGAAATGTTCAGACACCCAGACACCACACTTGAAGGAAAATGTGATTAACATTGTGGAAGACAGTTGGCCCATCAGTACAGGGTAAGCCAGATGACTGCATGGAACATTCTCCGTGGCAACTGTTGTTATTCTGATTACTTACAGTGTGTGCATGGCTTATAAGCGACAGACTTTCCACATCACGATCAATTTTGTCACTGGTTTCTTCACCAGGCAACCATGATCCCAGGACTTGTCATCCATCCTATTGACAGGTGAGGCCACCTTTAAGCGCAGAGGTATCTTCAACTTTCATAAGTCATCTGTGGGATAGTATGCAGAACCCCCATGGTATGGTGACAGCGAATCATCAGCATCGGTGAAGCCGGAATATGTGGGCCTGGGTAATTGGCAATCACAGTTTGGGACTAGTCTTCCTTCCATGTCGCCTAACAGGCCGGAACTACCGGCATTTCTTGCGGGGGACTTTGCCATCCCCTACTACAAGAAGTATCACTGATGATTTGAAGGGTCATGTGGCTGCTACATGTTAGTGCTCCAGCCCACTTCACCATTAACATTCAGATGCATTTCAGTTGTCTTCTCTGGTTGATGGATCAGACAAGGGGGTCCAGCTGCTTGGCCTACTCATTCATCGGATCTCAACCAGTGCAATTTCTTGTTATGGGGCCATCTCAAAAGTACTGTGTATTCAGAGCCTATTTCAGAAGTGGAGACACTGGAGCAGCGTATTCATACTGCCACTGACACAGTTCGGATGCAGCCTGGCTGATGTGAATGTGTGAGACGGAGCATGCTATGGCATGAACATGCATGCGCTTAGGCACATGGAAACCATTGTCAGCTCCTACTGTAACTGTGGCTGTGGCTGCATGGTACAGTGTATATTAGACTGCAGTCTCTGTAATACTGTATTATTGAATAAATGGTCTCTAGCATGGAAACCATGCATTTCCGAACATAAGATCATTAAACCTTTTTTATTCCATATCCTCTCGTCTATCAGTCCCTAGAGTTTGTACACAGTGAAAAAAATCACCCTGTATAAATTATGCAGCGCACAAACAAATATAGTAGCTAAAATGCAGGGCTATTACAAATGATTGAAGCGATTTCGTAAATTCACTGTAGCTCCATTCATTGACATATGGTCACGACACACTACAGATATGTAGAAAAACTCATAAAGTTTTGTTCGGCTGAAGCCGCACTTCAGGTTTCTGCCGCCAGAGCGCTCGAGAGCGCAATGAGCAAAATGGCGACAGGAGACGAGAAAGCGTATGTCGTGCTTGAAATGCACTCACATCAGTCAATCATAACAGTGCAACGACACTTCAGGACGAAGTTCAACAAAGATCCACCAACTGCTAACTCCACTCGGTGATGGTATGCGCAGTTTAAAGCTTCTGGATGCCTCTGTAAGGGGAAATCAACGGGTCGGCCTGCAGTGAGCGAAGAAACGGTTGAACGTGTGTGGGCAAGTTTCACGCGTAGCCCGCGGAAGTCGACGAATAAAGCAAGCAGGGAGCTAAACGTACCACAGCCGACGGTTTGGAAAATCTTACGGAAAAGGCTAAAGCAGAAACATTTCTTAAACAGGAGATTAGAAAACCGATGGATCGGTCGTGGTGGAGATCATGATCAACAATTCATATCATGGCCTCCACGCTCTCCCGACTTAACCCCATGCGATTTCTTTCTGTGGGGTGACGTGAAAGATTCAGTGTTTAAACATCCTCTACCAAGAAACGTGCCAGAACTGCGAGCTCAAATCAACGATGCTTTCGAACTCATTGATGGGGTCATGCTGCACCGAGTATGGGAGGAACTTGATTATCGGCTTGATGTCTGCCGAATCACTAAAGGGGCACATATCGAACATTTGTGAATACCTAAAAAAACTTTTTGAGTTTTTGTATGTGTGTGCAAAGCATTGTGAAAATATCTCAAATAATAAAGTTATTGTAGAGCTGTGAAATCGCTTCAATCATTTGCAATAACCCTGTAGAAGTTGTTGATCAGTACTCTCACAATTATGTAAGTACATTCCAAGGAAATGATCAGATCTTTCTCAGATGGGGTGGTGACTCATCACAGCAATGCATAGTCTCGCACCACAAATCGAATCACATAGTTTCTGGCTCAATTCAACATTAACTGAGACTGCATACACCTTATGGCCCTGATCTTGCAGCCTGTGATTTCTTTTTATTCCCATCGCTAAAGACAAAGCTTCAGGCCATTCGATTAGAGAATTCCTGACACAGTGATCAAGAAAAGTGAGCAGATTTTCATGTACCAGGCAAAAATTGGCTGCACAATGTGTCTGAGGACTGGCAGAGCTGCTACAAAAAGTGCATTCAAGTAGGAGGTGAGTACCTTGAAAAATATCATGTAAACTTTGTATTGGAGTAATAAACATCTTTGAAAACAATCAGTCTCAGTCTTTGTTGATCAGCTCTCATACATATAATTCTACACAGAGCTGACAACTGATTTTAGACTACCATGAACGGCTAGATTAACAGCTAACTAATATTTTATCTACATTGTTGCAGTTCATGTTGTTATTAATGTTATACAAATGACTGTATTTGTGGAATTTTTATTTCTTTGTGGGCTTCCCTGTAACTATTTTCACGTTCTGTTATACACCAGCACAGAATTCTATTAATGTTGATAACATATGTTGTGTATGAGGAACAAGGTAAGGTCAGAAGATTGGATTGTTTTTTATAAGTACCATATTGCAAACTGACTCAAAAGAAGGGTAATGCTGAAAGGAGACGACATGAAGCATCAAGGAATAGTTCATGTGGTAATGGAGAGAAGTGAGAGGGTGGAAATGACAGAGGGAAACCTAGGCTTGAATAAAGTAAGTAGGTTCATATGGATAGAGGCTGCAGTAACTATCTACAGTAGTTGCACAGGATAGATTAGTGTGGAGAACAGCAGTGAACCAATCTTCAGAAAAAAAAGTTTGCAGTACTTTGCATAGGTTACAGTTGTTATACAGTGGCTAAGTGAATGATGAAATCATTGCTAATTGGATACATAAGAGACTGCTCCTTGGTATCCTCTCTATACTCTTATAAATTTTGAAATTTTTTGTTCACATTTCTAAGTTCCAGTACTTTACATTAGACTATCAATTTGCTTTTCTCGTTTTGTTTTCATACCAGAACTATAGGTGCCTATCCCATTGTTTGCAAGATAACACACAGGACACAAAGGGGGCAAGCAACAATCATGAGAGCATCTCCAAATTCACCTACGTACACACTCTTCGCAGCTATAAGACTCATGCCAAACTTTTGACGGTGCAATGATGTGAGAAGTGTCTAAAATTTAAATTAAATCTGTGTGCTGCCTCCTTGCACTTGTCTCAGGATCTTTGGCTGACTTGTGTACTTGCTAGTCTTACTTTTGCTAGCACAAGTCATTAGCTCTTCCATTTCTTGTAGGTGAAATGCCAACAAAAGAACTAAATAACCATTGCACAAAGAAGGCCCCAAAAATAACAACGGGAGAAGATGTATCAGGAAATGGTTGTCAAAGCCCCACAAATAAAAATTAAAATTTAATGTCCTAATGTCCCGGAATATAATGGGCTATCAGCCACCCAACACCAAGTCACATTCTGCCTAGTGTGTCTATGAACAGCAGTAATGGGAAGACAGGTGTTCACAAAACTACTCTCATGACTGCTGATGTAGACAATAAAAAGCATATCTCCTCAATAATTCTCACAAGGCTGGGTCTCGCCAAGGTAAATTTCTGCACCTTACCAAGAACTGAACCTGTGCCTCTCATGAGGCAGTTGGCCACCCTGCTCTCACAACTGCCACAGAAGTAGACTTGATGACAATCATAAACTAAACTGAATCACAATGGCAACAATGATCTGTGACTATTAATCTGGCACTGAAATATTATGTACTGTAAAAAATATGTACACATATTAGGAAAGTATGCCTCATTTGCTTGTAACTATTATATCTTTTTCATTTTCTCTTTCTAAGAAAATCAGTCCTCCAAACTAGTATGCAAGCATACCTTCCATGCCATGTCCAAACTTTGGCCTAATCCACCATCTGTCCTAATGAATCAGTTGCAAAGAAGTACACATCATTACCCAACACTTCCCTGGACTGGAGCAACTTAACCACATCCTTCACAAGGACTTTACTAGAAATGAGGAACGTCCTTCTCATAATACTTCTCATATCTCTCAAAGTTGTATTCTGCTGTCCACCAAAGCTATGAAATAGCCTGGTTCATCCTTAATGCCTTCATAGCCTGGTTCATCCTTAATGCCAGTGGAGCCATCCGAAACCCTTTTCCTGTGGAAGACCTAGTTTTTACACCTGTCCTGTTCAACCCTTCCCCCTCCCCAACAGGAAATCCTCTTCCAGTCGCATCTCAGGCACGTCCTAAACTATGAGAGGAATGACTGTCTGTAAAAGCTGTCATGTTATACACCAATTGTGCTGAAACTTTTACACAGCTTTTTACACAGGCATGACCACCAACCAGCTGTCCTTCAAATGAATGTCCAATACCAAACTGTGGGATAAACACAGATAAGCACAACAAGAATGAATTCATTGGTTGCACCACCACCTAGACCATCTGGATCCTCCATATCCAATACCCGTATCTCTGAAATATGGTGGTTGGACAAAAATGTGTAAACACAGTGAAAATGCATGTTTCAACATGAATGCAGATGCTAACCAAGCCTGCTGGTTGTGCAGTTGTATTTGACCATGAACGGCACCTGTGCAGTATCCTCAATAAGTTACAACTGTCAGTTATGTTCAGAAGAATGTTATGTGTAGTTGTGAGTGCATTGTGCTGGAGTTAAGTGATTTCAAATGTGGGCAAGTTGTTGGTGCTTCTATAACAATGGTAGCTGAAGTGTTTGGTGTTTCAACAGGCACCACATTGAAAATTTATACCACATACCGAACTAAAACTAAACTCTGTCCAAAGAAGCCTTGGATGGCTCAGTGGTACAGACCAACTGCCGTGTTATCCTCAGCCTATTGACCACTGGATGCGGATGAGGAGGGGTATGTGGTTATCACACCGCTCTCCCCGCCACTGTCAGTTTTCATGACCAGAATCACTACTTCTCAATCCAGCAGCTCCTCAATTTGCCTCACAAGGGCGGAGTGCACTCCGCTTGCCAACAGTGCTCGGCAGACCACACTGTCGCCCATTCAAGTGCTAGCCAGGCGCAACATCACTTAACTTTGGTGATCTGGCATGGACTGATGTTACCACTGTGGCAAGGGTGTTAGCTATACTACATACAGGAAAAGCAGAAAAACATCATCTGGGAATTCACAACATGGACAAAAGTGTGTATTGGGTGATCATTACAGATAGTCACTGAAGAGGATTGTGACAAAAAATAAGGGAACGAGAGCTTGAAAAGTCATTGCATAACTGAATGTCACATTCATGAAGCCTGTCAGCACTAAAACAACATGAAGGAAGTTTCATAAACAGAGAAATGCAAGATGAGCTGAAACTCCAAAATAGCTCATGTGAGACGCAAATGCCTGTAAAAGGAAAATGCGCAGCCGAAATCATAAAAACTGGGGTATGGAGCAATGGAAGAATGTCATTTGGTCAGACAATTCTTGTTTCACACTGTTTCCAGCTTCTGACTGAGTTTGCACCCCAAGAGCGAAACATGGCAGGGGCTTGGTGAAGATATGGGTAGTGGTATCACAGTATTCTATGATCCCATTGATACTGTGCAAAATACATTACTGGATTATGCAACCATTTTGGTTGATCAGGTCCATCCTATGGTACAATGTTCATTCTGAAACAGTGATGCTGTATTCCAAGACAGCAGGGCCCCATTTCAGACAGCTCACTCTGTTTTCTTGTGTGCATGAGGAGGAATTGTTGCATCTCCCCCAGCAACCAGACTCACCAGATCTCAATGTTATTCAGCCTTTGTGGTTTATACTTCGGAGAGAAAGGTGCACAATTGCCATCCACCTCCATCGTCCTTAAGTGAACTGCCACTGTCTTGCAGGAAGAAGGGTATAAGATTTCCTTAAAAACCATACAACACATGAATTTATCCATTTCGAGATGACTGAAAGCTGTATTAAATGCCAACACATTCCCTAAATTTTATTAATCATGGTCATGTTTTGTGCATCTTTGGTGCTTCAATATTTTTCTCCATTCCATGTGCGTAAAAGGGCATTTTCTTTAGGATATATCTTTTGGTTACTCAATCCTCCTCATGTGAATTCTGCTAATGCTTGTCCCACTTCCATTTCCATTCCTGTCACATCACATCATTAATCTACACTTATACTTACCCCTCTCTCTTTTCCTGTGCTCTATGTATCATCACCCACACAGCTCTTCCACTCCAATCCTACATATCACTGTGTGCCACACACAACTCCTTGTGCCTGCACCAGACTCAGCTCACCACTGCCACATTCCTAAAACATTCTCTTGCTGCCTCTCGCTTCCAGTCATTAGCCACTCTTATCACACCCCTTCCACCTCCTCCCCATGTCCTTAATCCTAAGGTCCCACTCCATCTGAGAACCATTCACACAAGTTAGGCTGCAGTCCCAGGATAATGTTGTTAGCTTGGATATTGGAGCCATGCTTTTGAGCCTACTTGTGCCTGTTGAGTGTTTGACACTTCATCTACATGAGGGTTATATTTACCCTTCCATTATTTGTATTCTACCCAGTACTTCCCCACACTGCATTAAAATCAACTGCAGGTATAGTGGTTCATCACAGTTTGTGGTTGTAATCCACCATCCAGAACAAAATGCATTCAAAGACAGTGCTATAATCTAAAGATTGCAGAAGTAAAATACAAGCTTTTGATCTGTACTGAGATTAGAACTATCCTGCAAATATTACTGTCACAATAATATAATTTAAATGGTAATGGCTCATTATCCAGGAAACTAGTTCACTGTACTAGTGGCTACACAATTACCTGATGTTGAGGATGCTGCATTGGTGTAGACGGGGCTCCTAGAGCTGTACTAGCAGTGCTCGTACCACCAGCAGTGCCGGGTTCCTGGGATCTCTGTGAGCTCTTTGTGGAGCCAGTGAAGTTGCTGCTGGACTTGCTGTTGCTGGAGTTGTTACCAAGTGACACAAAGGAGCGCCGCTTGCCAGAGTCCGGAGACTCGACAGGTGAGCAACTTCGGCAAGGCCCTGGCCCCGGAGGGCACAGCACCGCTGAGGAAGGTTTCGTCTCTGCTGTCGAACCCGAAGTCAGCGAGGTTGCACTGCTGCTGCCACCTGCCACATTAACAAAGATAGTAACCTCATTGTCTACTTAAGTAGTTTCTTGAAGATGGAACCTACACTGAAAAATCATCATACTCTGATAGAAACTACTTGTTAATTCACATTTGCCACATACCACTACTGTGCTTCATGGCTGTGGGTGATACGCGTGCTGTTATGTAAAGCTGTGTGTCTCCCACATCTATGTTTGCATCACCAGAGGTATGGTGTGAGGCGAACATACGTCCTTTGTTGACACTGTTCATAAGGGCCAACAAGACAACAGGAGACTGACGAATCTCATGTACCAACCCACCCATAACTTCAAAATGTGCAATTATTTAAGAAAATGAAGGTCAGCAATATGTAGCAGTGACTGCTAAACTGTTCATCATGGTCACTATTGAGTCACAAACTTAAGTCACCTCCTTTTTTCTCCAACCTGACAACAGTCTCACAATGTGTTGTACATTACATAAAATCCAAATCATATACTCAAAATTAGTATATTTTATTTCTCATAAAAATATGTATCACCATGCAGCTGTGTTTACTTCTTCCATAAACATTTTGTGGTCTGAATTCAGTTTGTGTGTAAAATCAAGACCTAATGACAGTTCACCATTTCCAAATGGTTAAGATTCATGCAATATGGTAAAAACTTACATAAAAATGGATGTTTTCTACAATTATGATGATAATTGTTTAAATGATGTGGAATGACATTTGTTATGTGTTTCTGAACATTCTTCCTCTTATCTCATGTATCAAGATATGAAAGTCCTGTTTCATAGACATTTTTCTCTCATTTTTCCTTGGTAGTAAAGACACACAACTATTCTACTTTCACATGTCAAGGTGACCATTTGTACGAATACTTTGCAAACTGATATAAGAGGTCTCCCATTTTCCATTTACCTCTCAAAGTATTATCACACATTGGACACAAATTGACACAATCTTAATTTAAGTGAAATTCCTTGTTCAGCCTCCTTTGCTGTTGTGTTTCATTCCTGAACCCAGGGACTATGCCTTTTATTTTGTATTTACACCACTAAAGATAACAAAAGTCATGGGATAACTCCTGACATTGTGTCAAACCAACTCCTGCACAGCATACTGCAGCAGCTCGACGTGGCATGGACTGAACTGAAAATCTCCTGCGGAAATATCGAGCAATGCTGCCTCCACAGCTGCCCATAATTGCGAAAGTAGTGTTGGTGCAGGACTTTGTTCATGAACTGACCTCTTGATTATGTCCCATAAATGTTTGTTTGGATTCATGTTGGGCAATGTGGTTGGCCATCATTTGCTCAAATTGCCCACAATGTTATCCAAACCAACTGCGAAGACTTGTGACATGGCACACTGTCAGCCATAAAAAGTCCATCATTGGATGGCTGCAAATGGTCTCGAAGTAGCCAAATATAACCAGTTTTAGTCAATGATCTGTTCAGTTGGACCATAGGATCTAGTCCAATTCACGTAAACACAGTCCACACCATTATGGAGCCACCACCAGTTTGCACTGTGCCTTACTGACAACTTGGGTTGATGGCTTCGTGAGGTCTGCGCCACACTCGAACCCTGTCATCAGCTCTTACCATCTGAAATTGTGACTTGTGTGACCAGATCATGGTTTCCCAACCCTCTCAGGTCCAACTGATGTAGTCATGAACATAGGACAGGTGCTGCAGATGATGATGTGTCGTTAGCAAAGGCACTCGCATTGGTCGTCTGCTGCCATAACTTGTTAACACCAAATTTTCCTGCACTAGCTTAACAGACACATTCGTCTTACATCCCACATTGATTTTTGCTATTACATCACACAGTACTGCTTGTCTGTTAGCACCGATAACTCTACACAAATGTCACAGCTCTTGGTCATTAAGTGCAGGCTCTCAGCCACTACATTGTCCATGATTAGAGGTAATGCATGAAATGTGGTATTCTCAGAACATTCTTGACACTGGATCTCAGATTATTTAATTCCCTACCAATATCCAAACTGGAATATCCCATGCATCTAGATCCAACTACCATTCCACATTCAAAATTTGTTAATTCCCATTGTGCAGCCATAATCACATCCAAAACCTTTTCACATGAATCACCTGAGTACAAATGACAGTTCTGCCAATGCACTGCCCTCTTAAACCATGTGTATGTGATACTACTGCCATCTGTATATGTGCATATCGCTATCCCATGACTTCTGTCACCTCAGGATACAACACTGGTGACAGAACGTGTGTATTTTGTACACCACATTACCTGCCTGTACAAGTAAACAATCACTTATTGGCATGTGAACCTGTGAGTTCTAATGAGAGGAAAACAGTTACAATGAGTGAAGGGTCTAATAACAAATAATTTGAATCTGAGTATTATGTTCTCAATGCTTACTCTCCACAGCTAATATAATTATTTTTCATTTCACTCAGCTACTGTTAAAAGATGATTATTCTAGACGAACATAATAATAAAATTTCTCATAATTCTTTGGCATGTAAGGAAACTGTCCATGATAGACAAAAGATTAAAATAATGAACAAAATAACTCTTACATGACTGAGGAAAACTATGTGATCTACTTGTATACAAATTTGGAGAAGAAGTGCAATCAATCACAGGATAATTATTTAATTTTTCATTCAAGATGGATGATTTGATTTCATTCAACAAGGAAATCAGGTAGATTTTTTACTGTTTAAATATTCCAGAATGTGATAATAACAGTAAATGAAATCAAATATTGAGTAAGCAGAGAGATGTGAGATTCAATATGACGATGTCTGAAGAAGATACAAGAATAATAATACGAAATTACAGTAAGGTATCTATTCATTTCATGGCTGGAATAAAAATGGGATACTGTGTGAGGTGTTAATGCATTTTATCACTGCCTTCTTCAAGTGCATATAATGGTAATTTCTGGATAGGCAATTCAGATCAGTGTACTAAGACTAGCAAGCTAGCATCAAATGTTACGCAGTTATATTCATTAGCAAAACGAAATATTATTGTTGAATACACACATTTTTTGCACATAGTTAACCTTGACGCTTTTTCTGATAATGTTATGAGATTGTGGAACTACAGATAGAGAGTGAGGGAGATGAACACAGGAGTGAATAGACAGGGAGGAGGAAGAGGAGTAGAGGCACTGGGGAGAGCACACATTTTTTTCCCAAAAGGCCTTTTACCTCCACTAGTACTTCTGGCTTGTGATGTCCTGTGCGAAAGAGAAAACTCCTCGAGGAGCCTCACAACACCCTCGTGACCGCTCTTGGCAGCGACGCGTAGAGCGTTGCGGCCACAGCGATCAGAGTGATTAGGATCTGCACCATGCTCTAGGAGTGCACGGACACAGCCTTCGTGTCCCTCCTGAGCAGCTATACCTGCAATTTTGTGGATAGGTATGATACAGGTTTAGTTTGCAAATATAGGAAGGCAATGAAATTAGTTGATAAACATATAAAACACCTTTAATAATACAACAAATATAACTGCACCAAAATTTAAAGTAAGCTGTTTACAAATAATTTAATTTGTTTCAGGGTAATTTTTTCCTAATCACACTGAGGTATGGTATCTTCATACATATGAAATTCACTGATTTTAGAAATGTTTGTTTCTACTTTTTTTCAAATCAAATTTAAGATAAGAAAAATATATTCCCTGAAATTTACAGAAATACTGTTCAATGAAAAGCCCAATATTTCTGGTTCTTCGTTTTTCTCACTTTGACTGAAAAATAACACCACCTGTAAGCCTGCACATCTGTCCCAAAACAGGCATCTGATCCCATACTTTGACAAGTCATACATCCTCTGGTAGTGATGTCTTTTTATTAAGAAAGCCCGGTGGTCTCCCATTCCATTTCCGAGATAAGAAGCCACCCATCAACTGTCCCACAAGTCCCAGCAGAAAGCTCAAGTGATGATTGTCTTGATATTCTCTACTTAAAGCACTGAAGCATCAGTAACTGTCATGTCAATTAGGAAATAATTCCAGCATTTGAGAGTATGCTGACTGCACACATCATTCTCATTCTCGTAGGTGATCAAAGTTATCAGCAGCTTTCATGATCTCACTGTATGTGACAATAGGTGGTAAGCTTAGTATCCTTTTAGTTCGTGTTCATTTTCCTAATTAGTGTTGAGTTGTCTTTGGGACTGTCCTATATTGTGACTATGGCCACATGTTTTCTGTCCTTTCACTACATGAGAACAATCCCATCTCTGTACTGAAACTGATAACCCTTTGGATAAGTGTGAAGACAGTTTATTCTTTTAAAGATATATTGCATATTTAGTATCAATGAATACATTTTCTGCAAGTTCTGAAAGCTTATGCCACATATTAGATGATATCAGAACTGGTAATGTTTACCAAGAACACAGAAAAATCATTATGTCATTGGGAAGTATACTTCCCATACAGTGGGAAAGGTTTAACACCAAAGTTTATAAATATGACTAGTTTATTTGAGTGCTTCCAGAAGAGTGCTTAAGCATAATTACATCAGCTTACCCAGTGCAGTGGCCCCCTGATTACACGTGTGGTCAGGTCTTGCCCCATGTTCCAGAAGCAGCTGCACAATGGCCGCATGTCCCTGCCATGAAGCCGAGTGCAGTGCTGTACGGTTCTCATTGTCTGTGGCATCAACGTCTGCACCTCCAACAGTCAGCAGTAGTGCCACCATTTCTGCATGTCCCTGCCATGCACTTACGTGCAACGGAGTACGGCCCTGTTTGAAACGAAAACCCAACCATCAATAATTATTTACTTACAAAAACTCGTGAAATAATGTTCATTTAAAATATGATCACAAACAGGCATTTACCTCAGAATCTCTTGTTTCAACATCTGCATTCCCCTCCTCTAATAACAGCCTTGCCATGGCCAATCTGTTCTCCAGAGCAAGAACATAGAGAGTGCTCCGTCCGTCTGCATCTAATACATTAACATCAGCACCGTGGGCCAGAAGGCTAATCACAACATCACTGTGACCTTCCACTGCTGCTAACCTAGGAGAAAATTATAATGTTACAGTGTATATGGTGTAACTATACTACCTGCAGGCATTTTATTTGTCTCTGGCATGAATAATAAGTCATAAAAGAAATAGTTTATCTGACAGTCTTTGTGCTCAGACAACAGGATAGCACAGCATCATCCACAGTGCCAGTGTTTAATGAAGTGTGTCAGTCATCACACTGCATTTAAAGAATTTTTTGTGTTAAAACAAGTGATGAAAAATATTTTGTATCATCACATTTTCTGTTCAATAGGACCTATCACATACAGCTTCCATTGGATACGCAGGTCAATTTAAACCTTGTTATAGACTCGACAACTATACCTACTCTCTGCAAAACACTGCACAGAGCATGGCAGAGGACATGTCCCACTTTTCCAATTATTAGGGCTTTCTCCCATTCCCTTCATATATGGATCGCACAAGGAATGATTGCTTAAATGCCTCTCTGCATGCTGCAATTAGTCTAATCTTGACTTTGTGATCCCTATTGAAGTAATGTGTAGATCAATCATTTAAAGTCAGTTCTAGAAACTTTCTAAGCAGGTTCTCATTACATAGCCTGTGTGTATCTTCAATTGTCTGTCAGCTCAGTTTTTACAGCATCTCTGTGACACTCTCCCATGGATCAAACAAACATGTGACTGCTTGTGCTGTGTCCATTCAAAATCCTTACTAGTCCTATCTCGTATGGGTCCCACACACTTTAACAATAATCTAGGATGGGCTACATGAGTCTTTTATTTGAAGTCTCCTGTGTAGACTGATAGCATTTCTCTAGTATTCTACCTATGAATCACAGTCTGCCAACTGTTTTAGCTATGATTAAGACTATGCAATCATTCCACATCATATTCCTACAACTTGTTACATCAATGCATTTGTATGAATTGACCGATTCCAACAGTAACTCAATGATTTTATTATAGTCATAGGATACCTTCCTCTCCCCCATTCTGTGGAGTGCACAGTTTCACATTCATGAACATTTACAGCAAGCTGCCATTCTTTGCACTACTTTTCAATATTATCAAGATCTCACTGTATGTTTGCACAGCTTCTTTCAGACATTACTTCATTATAGAGCACTGCATGGTGTGCAAAAAGTCTGAGATTACTATTAATGTTGTCTGCAAGATCATTAATACACAACATGAAGAGCAAGGATCCTGACAATCTTCCTTGGGGTATACCCAAAGTTTCTTCTACATCTGTCAATGACTCTCCATCCAAGATAGTTTGCAGTGCTCTCTCTACCAAAAAATCCTGGGTCCAGTTAAAAATTTTGCTTGATATACCATATGGTCATACTTTTGATAATAAGGGCTGATGTGGTACTAAGTCAAATGCTTGTTGGAAATCAAGGAATACCCACGGCAAAGCACAAACAAAAGGGACATTTATGTGTAAAATCAGTACAGCCTACTTCATATATCCCCAACTCTTCACTATCTCTTTCTGAAATAGAACATAAGCAGCATGACAGTAGTACACAGATGAATGATACATTGAAACCATTTGTTCTCATGAGCATTCTTCAGTATCTTGTTCATTACCCATACAATAGTTTCGTCTGTCAAATGAACATCTGTCTGTTCTAATTCTTTGAATAGTAAATTGTATGTCATCATACCCATTTTACATGTTCATATACCATGAGTTAAGGCAATAGAGGTGTCACTAAAATGCACTACAATAAGATCAGTCCATGAGAAATCTGTAAATTACATGAAAATATTATGGGGAGGTAAGTGTGGAAAAAGGATCATGTAAACTAGGTAGTAGAGAAATCATGGCTATTCTGTATAGAGAAACAAATCCTACAAAAGAAAATACTGAAAGTAAGTAAACTGTACTGTGATCGGGTCTTAGCACCCGTAGACAACAGTGGCCATGTGTGTGCGAGTTGTGCTTGTGTGAATAAGCATGAGTTTTCCATGTCTGATGAGAGACCTAGTCCAAAAGCTGACTATATCTTGCATTCTTTTTCAATGTGCTTGTCAGAAACTCAGCACCACTTCTATGTGGTGAGTAGTGTTCTATTCTCTTCATATTACAAATAGTTGGGAAATAAAGAATTCTTGTTTTTAAGTGAGACATATCTCTTACATGAAAAAATGTTCTATTTTCTTTTCTTGGTGAAGATGAAAGCACAAAATGCTGAAAGCTATGCTGGATGATTAGTTTTAGACACATGGTGTTTTAAATTACTCTTGCAATATCTGTTTTGTTAATTATAAACACAAAGTCTTCTGTGAGGGATTTGTTGTTCTATATTAATTATTCTTCATTTATTGGTTCAAGGAAGAGTAGTCAGAGGACTATAAACCCAATAAATCTATACAAAAGTTTCACTCGCCAGCTACTGTATGACTCACACCAAAAAGGAAGATGGATATCAACATTTCACCATGAAAGGCTACTTCAACTGCAGAGAGAGATAAAGGAAGAAAGCTCTCACATAAGATTTCAATTTATTTCAGTATCATGCAAAACAGCTGCTTTACCGATTTGTGCCTCTTTTTTAGTTGTATGTTGAACTAGGACAAGAAGACTTTGCAACACTATATCACCGTTAGTTCAAAGTGTACGTGACCAGTACCTGAGGGCAGTTTTCCCATCGTGTGCACGCTGGTCAGGAGGGGCAGCATGCTCTGAGAGCAGCATCGCCACTAGTAGCGAGTGCCCTTCCTGGGCGGCCAGCAGCAGCGGGCCTTTCCCATCATTGTCCGCTTCATCCACCCTCGCTCCTGCCTCCAGGAGAGCTTCACACACATCCTTATGACCTTCAAATGCTGCATAATGCAATGGAGTCCATCCAGAATTATCTCGATGCTGTTCATCTAACCCTGTAATGTTGAAAAATTCAATTTGCTACAGAAAAATCTGGAAATAATTCATCAAGCACTACAAACTGAGATTTTACTTTTAAAAGAAGAAATTTGCAACATAAAGCTGTTCTCAGCCCTAACATTGGTTTGAACTCTGCAACTGACGATATCAGTACTGCCATCATCCAGATGAATGATGATATTCTTCAATGTTCAGATGTGCACAACACCTAGGACTTAAAAGTATGTGTAAAAATTTCCTAAGTAGTTTTAGTATCCACTCAGAAATTAATTAATTCATGAAGTCTGTGAACAACTGCCTCTTATTCTTCTCAACAGTTTCCCAATACTGTTTCAAAAAATAATGCAGTACTTGCCCTCAAATGGACATAAGATACTGTGTGAGGATTGGTGGTGCCACCTGCAGTCATGTTTTTAAAATTCCTTTATTCACTGTATGAGGCTTTGGTGCAACACTGACTGTCATCAGGCCTTCAGTTGGTAATAATTGGCTCTGCATCTACGTATATAAAGGGCTTGCTATGCACATAAACAAGTTAGATTATTTATTTGACATGTGTAGTGAGCCCTTCAAACATGAACTGAACTGCAGACACTGATTTGATTTTATCCCTCGTAATGGTAGGATGGATAGTTGGTTTTAATCCAATCATCGCCAATTGAGGTCCTGGCGATGGTCCAGTGTAGCGCCAAAACGAGTCACACTGAATGAAGGAATTTTAAAGCACCAGCTGAAGGTGGTATCATCAATGCTCACATCTTTCCAGTTGCCAAATACAGATAGGTATACAAAAACTAAAATACTGATGTCACATGCTAGAAGACTTCTGTTATCCTCTATGCCCTCCAGAAGATTTAGAACATATTTCACAGGATTTCAAACATAAACTTGTTTTATGACACACACTATGAAACAACCACTATTGTGGTTTAATTCAACACATCATATGATTAGTGAAAACTCTAGAACTAAATGTGAATTGTTGTGTATGTTACATCTGCAACAGCCATCTCTTTGCTTCATATGCTCAGCTACAATAGTTGCAACCAGACACATTATATGACCATTATACACTATGTCTGCTCCATCAGCTCCTCAGTACACATGCATTCTAGCACCTCACATCGGAGATCACATACTTGTCCTCTCATAATAAATGAAATACCAGGTCTCCCTTACCTAGTATCCTACATGTGCCCATCTATAAAACAAAAACATTTACAAACAGCTTCTCTGTTGCTGTTGTCAGCCTCCAGAACAAGCAAGCCTACACAATGTGCACAATTCAATGCCATGTTGCTTTTAAGAAGCCGAAGCACTTGCTTCTGCCAATCTTTACATGTTTCTCAAAAAATCAATGTAAATGGCCTGCCACACAGTAAAGCAAATGCTTCCATCTTCTCCCAGTCTTCAGTAACACCACTTGATTTTCCCCCACCTACTTTCTCTCTCTCTCTCTCTCTCTCTCTCTCTCTCACACACACACACACACACACACACACACACCTCTATGTCATAGTAAATGTAACTCATAACACACTTGTAATGTAATATTTATATAGAACACCTGGTTAAATGCATGAGGAGGTAGACCTAGTCTTGCCAGGTTAAATAAATAAATAAATAATAAACTAAAACTGAAACTTGGATTACAAACCCCTGTCGAGCAGCTGCCGGACAACATCGGTGCCACCTTGTGCAGCAGCAACACTCAGCACAGTACGCCCTTCGGGATCAATGCTATCAACATAACAGCCCCAGAACAGAAGCAGCTCCACTACCGATGAATGCCCCATCGATGACGCAGCCCACAGTGGAGTGCGACCTGCTCGATCTGCGTGGTCAACATCAGCCTCATACTCCAGAAGTAATTCACAAACATCCCTGGCAACATAAAGATGTTTTTAGAATGGTTCAGTTGTCTCAGTTATTCAGAGATGCATTACACATCTACGGCAATGACATCCACTGCAACTGGAGCATCAAAAGAAATATTGTTCCTTGAGAAGCACAATATTTGAGTCATTAATACGAATTTTCAATTGAGCACAAAAATATAATAATTGTAAATTAAGCAAAAGAGTATCTACAACTTTTAAAGAAACCAGCCTGCAATTATAAGACTCTTAAGCACATGAATGTGAAGGATTAGTGGAGAAAAGAGTAACACACGGTTGATGGGTGCATTGAATGGCTAATTACGGGGTACTGAATTGAACCAGAGGGAAAAAATATTTATAGCACAATTAAACAATTAAAAGAAGGTCTGTTCATAGGATATATCCCGAGACATCAATAATCATCAGTTTGGTAATGGACAGAAGTGTGGAGGGTAAGAACTGACAGGGCAACCAAAGCTTCAATACAATAATCAAGTGCAAATGGATGCACGTATTATTTAAATATTTAAAATCATAAGCAAAGAACCATTGCTAGACCTCACACTGGTCATTTTGATACCATGTATGTCTGCTTCCAACTATTTGTCTGGCTATGAAAATCTGGATAAAAATCCATTGTACAGTTTACAGGGAGTCTTTGTTTTCACTCTGCTGAAGCATTTGACCAAAAGTTATGCCAAATAAAAAGAAAGCTGATTCAACTGATTTTATTATATGAGTAATTAGTACTGTTCCTTAAGTTTTTATTTTTTGTTTATACAAAGTAAACAAATTCTATGACAAATAATGCATTATATACCTGTGACCTTCAAAGGCAGCAACCAGCAGTGGGGTCATTCCATCTTTGTCCTGGTGGTCCACAGCAGCTCCACGTTCAAGGAGGATATTTACTACCTGAAGTGCAAATACAATCATTGGAGATTCACCATATTGTGTAATCATAAACTGGCAAGTGTAATAACAACAAATATCAGGATAATATGAACACAGCTCAGAAATTCTGTAAATATCTGGATTTAGTTAAACTGCTGAAGTGTATGTGACTGCTAATAATTTGAGAAGCCACACCATTTGGGAGTCAGATAGGTGGACACAAATGAAGAATATTACAATTATAATCCAACTGTTGTAACATATTTTTAATAATATGTATTATTGGATGGGGGTGAGAGTACTTCACTCCCACTCTAAAAAAAAATTTTAAAAAGCACAATTTGTTAATTGTAGTTGACTTATATTAACATCATACTTTTTAAAGAGGTATCGATGACAGTACTGTCCAGAACTTGATAACATCTTTAGCAGACTCTTAGCAATACCAGTGCATTTTCAGTAATGTGTACTACCAAGAGCATGTGGTGTTGGGGCATTGGAGGGGGAGGGGGTGGCAGTACTTCATGACCACCAGAAAAAATTTCTTTAAATATTAATTTTGTTAAGTATTGTTGACTTTTACTCAGAACATACTTTTTAAAGGCATATGCATGTCAATGAGCATCCTGAACATGAAGATTTTGAATATGACATTCAAAGTGAAATTGTGGGTTAAGTTTAAATAAAAAATTCAAAACATTTAGGGATTCTGGTATAAGATTTCATTAAAAGCAAGAAATATTTTTTTCAAAATTTTAATATACAGCACCTGACTAGATTACAGTATTTTCAAAAGGTGAGCACAAAGTACACCCCCTGCTCCATAAAAACTGGTATTGCAATGGTTAAGGGGGGATGTAACAGATTTTTGTCCAAAAAATCGAGTTTTCAAAAATATTATTTTCTTGATCTACACAGTTTAATCCATGTTGTGTGTGCATTTTATCACAACAGCAGCTTTAGAAATGCCTTTAAATTGTTAAACTCTGCACTGGCGGCCGCTCCCACCTTTTCCGACATTTGCTTCATCAGAATTTTTGCCAGTGTGAAGGCTATTTTTTTTCAATATCTTTGGCTGACATCTATATCTCTGGCTGACTTCTATATCTTTGTCTGTAAACTTTCTTGCATGTGGTTTATTTACATTTTGACAATAGTAACACATATTAGTAGGTGGAAGGTTTGATTCAGAAACGTTTACGTGGAAGTCAAGATTTATGCATAATGGGTGGTGGAAAAACTATGTTTAGGAAATGGAGGTTTCATGAAAATCAGCTTACCAACAAAAAACAGGAAGCAGCACTAAATAAAGAACATAAGCTCTCAGCTTCAGCATCAAAACTTGAGACATGATAATTGTACAGGTGCATGAATGATGCTGATATGGATTCCACTTATTGATTTAAAGCTTCTCATCAAATGGAACTTGTTGAGATCTGCTGGACCAAAATGAAGCTGAAACTGACAATTTTCTGGATAGCACCGTCACCAGAGATGAGACATGGTGTCACCACTATGAGCCGGAATCCAAAAGACAGTCCATGGAATGACGGCATGTGTATTCTCCATCAAAGAAGAAATTCAATAGTCAAGTGGTGTGTACAGTCTTCTGGGATAGCCAGGGTATGGTTCTTTTGGATGTCCTGGAGCCTGGAGAAATTGTCAATTCAGCAAGCTATGAGATGACACTGACTAAGCTGAAAGCTTGAATTTCCAGGGTAAGGCCAGAGAAGGAGGCCAACTTTCACCTGCAACATGATAATTCCAGGCCCTACACCAGTTCTGTGACCACAAAACTCATTGCAAAATTCAGATGGGCTGTTTCACCACGTCCGCCATACAGTCATGATTTTCAGTCTTCTATCTCTGAAAGATGGACTACATGGTAAACATTTTAAAGACTCAGATGCTGTTGACAAAGCTGTAAGGAAGTGGTTAGCCTCAGCTGGTTCTGATTTTTACAAGCATGGTATGCAAGCTCTGGTTCATCATTGGCAAAAGTGGATAATGACTGGTGGTGACTATGTGGAAAGATGACAAATCTGTAGCTGAAATATTGCTCTATTTAGCTGTGCTGTTGTGATTTATGTATCTCCTGTAGTTTCCATTAATCAAAATAGGAGGCATTTATTTCGGAACAACCCTCGTATGTCATGAATAAACTGAATTGCTACAGAAAAAGTTCCATGTTAATTAAATTTTCAGTTTTGTGGTTTCATAATAAACACTGTCCTGCACCTGCCTGTACAGCAAACACACAGTGTCCTAGCATGCAAGTCACAGTGGTCAGCCAAACCATGAACAAATTCACACTAGAGGCTGGTACTCCACTCAGTCTGAGTGTGGTTTCTAGATGGTTTCCCATCCATGTTTAGGCAAATGCTGAGCTGCTCTCCAAATTCTGCCTCAGAGAATATGATACACAACCAGTTAAAACATGATAACACACAGAACAATGTTTATATCACTCACAGGCAGATGCTGCACATGAATTTCTTCCCTTAGATTACCATGACGACTGTGATATCAGGAAAAACATCTGGCCACAAAGTTTAATGAAATAAAATTTGTCAAATCCTTATGAAATGGACCCCACACCAGACAGGTAAGCTTTCCAGAAAAGAAGAAGAAGAAGAAGAAGAAGAAGGAGACGATTATAAAAGCTGTATTCCAATACTCTGCTTATGTCAGTGTCACAACATTCAAGCTTATCCAACGTCGTCATTTTTCTTAAAGCCACTATGTGACATATTGTGGTTACAAAGAAATTACAAAACCTGTGGTGGAGCAAGAGTTAATAATATTATAACACTGAGAATGGATGAGTGCTGTGAATACATCATCACCAAAATGTTGCAATTCAATTTTTGTAGTTTGACCACAAGCACTGAAACTTAATTGTGGTGTGACAATTGCTGTGCAACTATTCATGAGACACTGGTTACCCAATAACAATAAGAAGATTAAAAATATAAATCAAGCTCCATCTAATCAGTAGAATACTGAACTACAGAAACCACATCAAAAATAATATACATCACTCTAACATAAATATCAGCATCTCAGCACTTTCCACACACTCCGTAAGTTTTCAAACTAAATTTCTTCTGACACATCTTTTAAATTTTAACAATAACCTTGTCACTATTTAGCTCCTCGCAAAAACATCTTTACACAGTTATAAACATTACCCCAGCCAGAATTGCACTCCTCTTCCATTCAGAGCATTGCAACAGCAATTTTGAAAAAAATATACATAGCATATTTTTGAAGTATTTTAAAATTTAAACAAATATTCACTTAACAATAAATATTTGCATAACTATAAACTACAGCACACAAGTCAATGACTTGATTTCATTTCTTAGTGAAAGATACTTTGAAATGAAGAACATTTGGTGTTATAGTGCCTAGTTGTACAGGACCCATACCAAACAGAACTAACAGGGAATATTGAACATATACAGAGAAGGGCAGCACGAATAGACACAGGTTTGTTTGAGCCTTGGAAGAGTGTCACAGAGATACTGAATGAACTGAACTGGCAGACTCTTGAAGATAGACATAAGCTATCCTGAGAAAGTCTATTACTAAAGTTTCAAGAACCAGCTTTAAATGAATATACTACAACCCTCTATGTGCCGCTCACGTAGGGATCCTGAGGATAAGATTGGACTAATTAAGGCATGGACAGAGGCATTAAAAAATCATTTTTCCACACTCCATACATGAATGGGAAGAAACCCTAATAGCTGGTACAATGGGACAGCCTCTATGCCATGCACTTCACGGTCATTTGTACAGTGTAGATGTAGACATGGTTGTGAGTGAGTCACTACCTTGGAGAGGACCATAACTAGGGACCTCATCTTTACCTTTTATCTTAAGAAGTTACACAATTTTCATAAGTAATTATTTTCTGTCAAAACAATAACACCAATGAGTTCCAAAGTGGGGTACAAAAGCATCATGTTTTCTTTTCAAATCAGTAGTTTGAAAAGTTCCAACTTTTATTCCATAGCTGCACAAACAATGGAATATTACCATGTATCAAAGATATTTGTGTATCAGGTTTGAAGTGTTATTCTGATTGCAAAAGTGTCTTACATTTCAAACTTGTGTGCTTAAGGAATCTCAACCATTTGTATAAGTACCAGCCACTTTATAATTTATACTAAAGATCATGAAGAAGGGATCGGTTGGTAGGACATGTTCTGAGGCATCAAGGGATCACCAATTTAGTACTGGAGGGCAGCGTGGAGGGTAAAAATCGTAGAGGGAGACCAAGAGATGAATACACTAAGCAGACTCAGAAGGATGTAGGCTGCAGTAGGTACTGGGAGATGAAGAGGCTTGCACAGGATAGAGTAGCATGGAGAGCTGCATCAAACCAGTCTCAGGACTGAAGACCACAACTACAACAATTAAAGATCATCAATAGCCTGCACTCTAGTTATTGTAAAATATTTGACTGATAGTATTTCAATATTTCTTCATTGAGTTGTCCTAAAATAAGCAACAAATTACCTAAGCTTTTCATTTTTCAACAATCATCGGTGTATAGTAACACATTTATTTTTTGGATGAAAACATGTTTTACTAAGAAAAATATAAAAATACATCCTGCCAATGGAACAAATCTATTTATGGTACACTCCTCCACTGCCTGGTGTGAAAACTGGCAACTGATCATGAATGATAAAAAGTGGGAGGCCCTCCACATGAATATTAAAAAAATTTCATTAAACTTTGGTTACACAATAAATCATACAAATTTAAAGTTGTCAGTTTAGACAAGTACCTGGGGATTATGATTACAAACAACTTAAATGTAAACCATCAGACAGAAAATGTTGTGGGAAAGACATACTTAAGGCTATACCGAGCAAGGTGGTGCAGTGTTAGTACACTAGACTCGCATTTGGGAGGACAACAGTTCAACCCATGCCCGGCCGTCCTGATTTCAGTTTCTCGTGATTTCCCTAAATTGCTTCAAGCAAATGGCAGGATGTTCCTTTGAAAGGGCTTGGCTGACTTCCTTCCCTAATCTGATAGGACCGATGACTCCTCTGTCTGGTCCCTCTCCAAAACACCGACAACCAACCAACTACTGAATACTACATTTTATTGCCAGTATACTTAGAAGACACAACATATCTATTAAAGAGACTGCCTACAATACAATGGTCTATACTCTTCTGGAATACTGTTGTGCATTATGGAATCTTTATCAAACAGGTAGACAGAGGACACCAAAAACTTCAAAGGACATGTTGTTTTGTACTACTGCAAAATATGGGGGAAGAGTGCCACGAAAATGATATGCAAGTTAGAGTGGCAAAAATTAAAACAAAGGCTTTTCTTCATTGTGGTCAGATCTTTTCATGAAATTTCAATAACCAACTTTCTCCTCCAAATATGAAAATATTTTGTTTGGAAGACCATGATGATAAAGTAAAAGAAATCAGTGCACACATGGAAAGATTTAGGTGCTCAGTTTTCCCATGTGACTATCTGAGAGAGAAACAGTTGAGAAATAGTCTGATATTGGTTCTATCAATCACAGTGTCGAACACTTAAGAGTGAACTGCATGTTAGTCATGTAGATGTATACAAAAACGTAACTACTTTTATGCTCCTTTCAAATACCATGCAGAAAAGTTGCATGAATAAAGGTTATGCTTATGTTTAGTTACCTTCACATATCCTTCATTTGCAGGCACACAGAGAGCTGCTACAGACAGTGCTGTTCGACCATCAGCATCTTCGTGGTTGATCTCTGCTCCAAAGTCTAGCAAATGCTCAACTATCTCAGAATGACCCATATACGCTGCAGCAATCAAAGCCGTTCGCCCCTCGTCATCTGTTCGATTTACGTCAGCACCGTGTCGAAGCAGGGCCAGGACGATGTCCTCGTGTCCTCCCCATGCAGCAGCTCGCAGTGCTGTCCTCTGGTCTGAGTCTGCACAGTCAACAGCTGCACCATGCGCCAGAAGTGCTTCCACAACCTGAGAAACAGTTCTTTGTCTTCACAACATACTACACAGCAACAGCACACAGTAACAAATGTGACATCATTTTCACCCACAATGGATAAACTGAATACTGGAACTCTTCTGTCCTTTTGGATAAATCTCAAAGAATCAGTGGGTTACATTTGGGGACCTAGCTGCCTTCGACGACAATCTTAGTTACAGCAGTCAACACAATGCAAAACTCAGAATACAAAGGATGGATTTGCCATGAACATTTAACATGAATAGCAACACCAGTCTAACAATTCACAGCAGGTTCAGACACTGCTGCCAGTAGAACTTTTACATATTTTTTTTGCAAATTAACTCTTACAGAAACATTCTGTTTTCATACTGCACTAAGATATGCAATGTTTACAAAAGATGACATCACCTGCTTCAATATCCAGAATTAAGCTAATCAGCGGGCATTTGCTTTGAATTTTTGGGCTGATATTGTAAAAGAATTATTGATTGGCTGTATAGAAACATCTAAAACACCAAGCATCTCTTGTAAAACATCCCATAGTAATTAACAGCCAGTTTCAACATGACAGTAAAACAACACATCTTGTGCGCAACATTCGTGGCCAACTTATTGTCTAGTTTGGATAATGATTTATTGGTCACACATAGTCTTGTGAACCATATAGTTTGTGGTATGACTGTGAGGTTTGTAGTAGCCACTGAAATTTTGCACCAATTTCCTGGGATACTAGAGCATGTAAACTGTGTTGCACTAATACCAGTCAACATTTTAAGCAGTTAACTTAATGAAAATGTTATGTACTGTAAAAGAACACGTAGTAAAGAGCACTGTAATTAGTGTACATGTTTTACTTGAAGACTGTAGGCTTACTCATATAATTTTGGTTATTTGTTCCTGTGTGCATTTTACAGCAAAGAGACAGTGAAATTTATTTATTCAATCCAATCTTATTAGGACCATCAAGACCATTTCTTACAGCAGACCAGGATATACACATACCTTTTTTACATCATAAGTGTTATAACGTCAAGTTTAACACATATATTTCAGAACAACACAACACATATAAGTCACAGAGTAAGTTGACAAGCAAGACATGTGTACACGTTAGCATTCGAATGAGCACTGAGTCCCAGTCTAGCGGCCGCTGCTCGGCTGGCCGCTTAAGTGGCGCAGCTGCTGCATGGCTGGCAGACAGCGCCGCACGTAGAGGACGCGCGTAATTGCGCGGCGGCGCTTTGAATGATCGGCGAGTCACAACAATAAGTACCTAAGAAATAACAGTTTTAATATGCTACCCAAGCATGACTCATGAACCATTCTCACAGATTTAATTCCACTAGTGCCTCATCTCCTACCTTCCAAACTTCACAGAAGCTCTCCTGCATACCTTGCAGAACTTTCAAAATTAGCACTCCTGCAAGAAAATATATTGTGGAGAGTAGCTTAGCCACAGCCTTAGAAATTTTTCCAGAATGAAATTTTCACTCTGCAGCAGAGTAGGCATTGATATGAAACTGCCTGGCAGATTAAAACTGTGTGAAAGGCCGAGCACTTGCCCGCGAAAGGCAATGGTCCCGAGTTTGAGTTTTGGTCTAACATACAGTTTTCATCTGCCATGAAGTTTCATACCAGCGCACACTCCACTGCAGAGTGAAAATTTCATTCTGGAATATTAAAGTGTATGAATTGGCAATGTGAGTAAATAATATTGCAAACATTGGCAGTTGACCCTAAATAACGGAAAGTGTGAGGTTATTCACATGAGTGCTAAAAGGAATCTGTTGAACTTTGGTTACACGATAAATCAGTCTACTCTAAAGGCCATAAATTCAACTAAATACTTAGGTATTACAATCACGCACAGCTTAAATTGGAAGGAACACATAGAAAATGTTGTGGGGAAGGCTAACCAAAGACACTGTTTTATTGGCAGGACACTTAGAAAATGTAACAGATCTACTAAGGAGACTGCCTACACTATGCTTGTCTGTGGTCTTTTAGAATACTGCTGCACAGTGTGCGATCCTTACCAGATAGGACTGACGGTGTACATTGAAAAAGTTCAAAGAAGTGCAGCACATTTTGTATTATCGTGAAATATGGGAGAGAGTGTCACAAAAATGACACAGGATTCAGGCTGGACTTCATTTTTAAAAAAGTGGGGGGGGGGGGGGGGGCATTTTTTGTTGTAACCGAATCTTCTCATGAAATTGCAATCATCAACACTCTCCTCCAAACGTGAAAATATTTTGTTGACACCGACCTCCATAGGGAGAAATGATAACCACAATAAAATAAGAGAAATCAGAGCTCGTATGGAAAGATATAGGTGTTCGTTCTTTCTGTACGCTATACGAGATTGGAATAAGAGAGAATTGTTAAGGTGGTTTGATGAACCCTCTGCCATGCACTTAAATGTGGTTTGCAGAGTATCCATGCAGATATAGATGTAGATGTACTATATCAAAAACTGAACATGATCCTAGATGATTATCAGT
Organism: Schistocerca cancellata; assembly: GCF_023864275.1. Taxonomy (NCBI): domain Eukaryota; kingdom Metazoa; phylum Arthropoda; class Insecta; order Orthoptera; family Acrididae; genus Schistocerca; species Schistocerca cancellata. The sequence continues at coordinate 406,986,101 of NC_064634.1, forward strand.
CTCTTATGTCAGTCCCAAATTGCTCAATAACAATGAACTGTGGAGTGTGTATTCCTCATGCCAAAGCAATAGGTGAACATTTCCAAATAAACTATAACACTATGTCAACAATGCAAGGAAAAGACAGATTGCTACTTACTGTAGAGATGACAGGTTAGGCTGCAGACAGGCACAGTTAAGAGATTTACAATGCTTTTGGCAACAGCTTTCACCAGGAAAAGAAAAACACACACCATTCCTACACACAAGAAAGCACACCTCATGCACACGACTGCCAACTTCAACATCTCACATCAGAATTCAACTGTCACGTGGGATGCACACAGGAACCTGGAGAGGGATCCCTACAGGCTGCTGCTTGTATCCATATGATAGCTGCATTCCAGCCCAAGATACTGGAGTTAGTGGTCATGTGTGGCTGAGGTATGCTTGCTTGTGTGTATGAATGGTGTGTGTTTCTACCTTGCTGAAAAAGGCTGTGGCCAAAATCTTTATGTAAATGCCTTTTAACTGTGCCTGTCTGCAACTTAACGTGACTTCTTTATGGTAAGTAGCAATCTATCTTTTCTACACAATTAAAAGACACTTACACACTAGCTTTCAGCCACAGCCTTCATCAGAAAACACACACACACACACACACACACACACACACACACACACATATTCATTCACACAAGTGCACCTCATGCGCACATGACCGATACCTCAGGCAAGGCATTCTGGTCAGAGCTGCCAGAGACGGTGACCATGTCTGCATGAGGTGTGGTTGCTTGTGTGAATGGATGTGTGTATGTTTCTGTTTCTTTTTCTTTTTCTGGTGAAGGCTGTGGCCGAAAGCTAGCGTGAAGTGTTTTTTAACTGTACCTGTCTGCAACTTAACACATCATCTTTATGGTAGGTAACAATCTATCTTTTCCTTGCATTTTTGATATTCCAACCTGGTGTTTCCATTGTTTTATAATACTACGTCATTAAGGATGCATATATGTCTCAAATATATTGTTTTGGAGCATACACATCATTTTCATACTAATTTCCATTCAGTTGTGTTTGTTGTTTTCTTTATTTGCAATTGATTTCAAAGCCTTTATGGCTTCAACTTCAGGCACAGCTGTTTGACAAGGTTTACCTGTGGGTGTATTTCAGTTGTGCCCAAGCGCCTGAAGATGAAGTAATAGAATACTTTGAAATCAATTGCAAATAAAACAAGCAACAAGCAGAGCTGTGTGGGAAATTACCACAGCATATAACATGTGCACTTAAAAACAAAATATTTTATAGCTGAAGACCCCATTATCAAGTGTTATGGAAGCAACAAGATTACCTTGAATATTTCTTTACTGCAAATGCCAGCAGTTCAAAATCTTCTTTCGATTCACGTCAACATCTGTTTATGATATAATTCATCTCTGCCACAGTACAACACAACAACAAATTCATACTTCCCTTCAATATGCAATCATCAGAATAACATGCAATAATAAGAATAAAAATGAACCACTGAGAATCTGACAAGTCAGTAATTACCTGAGTGTGACCACCCCAGGCTGCAGCCCTCAGTGCAGTCCAGCCATCGCAGTCTGCATGGTCTGCGCGTGCCCCTGCCGCCAACAGGGCTGCCACAACTGCAGCATGCCCATGCCTTGCAGCCAGATTCAGAGGTGTCTGCCCATGTCTGTGGATTAGAAGAAACAGAAAGTAAACAGAATCTATACAACGGAGATGAGATACTAAAAGACACAGAATCTTGTGGCTATATATAAAGGGGTATATCTACTGTCCCCTTTATTTGTGAGAGGTGTAGAAGGGAGAAAGGTAGAGTTCAATGTCTCACTGTTGTGCAGATAATTACACATTAGAACTACATCAGCTAACTGGATATGAGAGGAAACTGCAATGGTTTTCTTGAAGCAATCATCCCAATGTTGGCTTGGCATCACTTAAGCGATTTCTAGCATTCCCCAAGATAGTGTTATGGACTCTCTGCTGTTCCTTATCAATGCAAACAATTTAGGAGACAATCTGAACAGCTATCTTAGGTTTTTCACAGATGATGCTGCCATTTATCGTCCTCTTTTGGAGTACTGCTGTGTGGTCTGGGATGCTTACCAGATAGTAATAACAGAGTGCATTGAGAAAGTTTAAAGAAAAAACAAAGATGTTTTCCATTGTGGCAGAATCTTATAATCTTATGAAATTTTAATCACCAACTTTCTCCTCTGAATGCGAAAATATTTTATTGATGCCAAGCAAATGAAATTGATCGTCATAATAAAATAAGGGAAATCAGAACTCGCACAGAAAGATATAGGTGTTGGTTTTTTCCGTGCGCTGTTTGAGATTGGAATAACAGAGAATTATTATGAAGGTGGTTCGATGAAACCTCTATCAGGTGCTTAAGTATGATATGAAGAGCATCCATGTAGATGCAAAAGGAAAATGGGGCAAACCTAAATCTGTGTCAGCAGATAGATGATTGAAAATTATACCTCCTAAACATAAGTCCTGTATGTCAAAAAGTCAAGCATTATTTTGCTCACTTTTAAAGAAGAAGTCATCAAAACTTTCATGTTTTTCAAGCATGAGCATCAAGTTTGTCCATTAGAGCCTGGATAGAATTTTTCTTTTCAAAGACTGCTTACCACAGACACACAATAATTTTAGAACACTGTTATTGGGGATTTTTTACTTAAGCCCTTCAGGGAGAGAGTATACAATCACTGACCTTACTGGCACACATATAGAGGAATTTCTTGGACAATTCAAAGGCAATGAACCCACTGAATGGATGATACTGATTTCAGAATTATGGTCTCCACTAAACATAAATACGGTAATTTCTCCGCTGATGAGTCACGATTCTCATTGTTTTCTTGCATAAGATGAGCATGAGAAAGGAAGAGGAGGAGAAACATTTGACATTAATTTTCAGATTTCTTACTCTACACTAACACTGTTGTTTAAAGGCAAAATTAGTCTGCTAATTTCACACTGCAGAAAATACATTTTCAAATTTAAAGGTTAGCAGATGGCACTAAATATATAATTTTCTTTTTCAAACCACTATCATGTAATAAAAGCTTAACATGACAGAGAAATCTACAGTGCATATAATATGCAGTACAGCGCACTAGTTTTATGTCATAGAATCCGCTAACATTACAATCCATGTTTTCACACCAGCATCTGCCATTTCATGTAATGGTTGTGTGATGCACATTTTCTTCATAAATTTTGTAGGGATGGCATGCTGGAGTGTAAACAACTGCTAAGACTCTGAGGAAGTCCTAAAAATTTTAAAACTAGACATTAAAACAAGAAAATATAATTAAGAGAACATTTCACGATGCTATTTGGGAAAACGTATAAACAAATTCATGTGAAATGGAAACCATAAACAGCTGCAGATTAAGATCCTTTACTTGAAACCACAACTGTATTCATAGCTTAAAGCCTCATCTTCAGGTGAGATAAATTACATCATAAGACGTCCAAAAGTAGGGATGCATATAACACCCAACGTTCACTGTCCAAACAATAGTAATCTGCCAAGTGAACATATCACATAATAACTAGACAAAATTCAAGAGCAAGATCTCCTTGCACTATATGAGCTCCAAGCGACAACACGTTAGCCCTGAGCCTGGAGGAGCAGATGGCAAGTACACTATGTACGCTCACTTGGCAGATTACTATTATTGGAGAAGCAGATGTTGGGCCCTCTATACAACCCCACTTTTGGGTCTCACGTGATGTAATTTATATACCCACCTGAAGATGTGGTTCTAAGCTATGGAACCAATTATGTTTACAAATAAAGGACCTTACACACAGCTGTTAGTGGTTTTCATTCCACAAGATGTACATCTACAGCAGTGGTTTCCTGAACACAAAGGAGATTGCAATACAAATAGATGAAATGGATACTTGCAAAACAGAGAACAAACATTCAAAGGAAACCATACAATTTTGTCATAAAGATACACGATATATCATGACATTCAGTCTCAAAAAACAATGAATTAAGATTTTTAATAAAAGGAATCTATTGACACGATTACAAAATTAGTTGACAACAAATGTAAGAATTCTTCAATTGAAAACCCAACAATATTGATTATGTGGGGCAGATCTCTGTTTTCTACACACTGTCATAGACATTCCTACATAATAATCTCTGTCACATACACTACCCATATTGCATTGCAGCATTCTACAGAACTTTCTTGCTGTACAGATAAAGCAACCCTTTGTGAGTGTGGACATAGTCTCATTACTGTGAACGATTGGAATGTCCTCCAGTGTCTATTCTGTTTAAGCTTGCAATGACACAATTTTCTGATCTATCCAGTTAAAATTTAACTCTTGACATTCCAAGGCTGATCTTCTTCTTTTCCCTAGCCATTTAATCCATTTAGTATGGGACCCTCTCCTTCAGGATATGGCAAATTTTATTTTCTTATTTAGTTCTGTTGCCAGGTGCCCTTCAGGAGGTTGTGGGTGCCATCTGTGTGTGTGTGTAAACTTTGTTCTGTGTGTTATCATATTTGTATATAATATTCTCCAAGTCAGAATTTGCCGACCAGCCCAGCATTTGCCTAAATGAGTGTAGGAAAATGCCTAAAACCCACACCCAGCTTGACTTGTGTAACAGCCCACAGTCATTACTCCACCACATGGCTACAATCTGGGTCTCATATACCTTCCTGCCTCACAAGATAACGTGCTGCTTATTATGCTATAGGAGCAGGTGATTTACTACGATTGATAACACAAACATTAGAGGTGAAATTAGTGAAGGATTTTCAGAATTAATTTATTAAATGTTACAAAAATCAAAAGTAGGCATTGAAAACAAAGCAATTTTCCTCAGTGGCAACACAGTGGCTTCAATAAATATTTGTGGACTGTTGAGTCCATCACAGACAGTACCTGTCAGTCGCCTCCAGACAGGCGCCAGGCCTGGCGGCTGCCAGTGCCAGCAGAGCTGCATCTCCCTCGGCAGCGAGGGCGTGCAGCAGTGTCCTGCCACCAGAGTCGGCTCGGTTCACATCTCCATCTGCCCCCAGTAGTTCCAGCAATGGATCTACGGGGGAGATAGGACGTAGAGGGCTGGCGTTGCCATCTACGGATATCTGCATTGTGAAACAAAAGAATGACTTCAGCTGACCTATCAAATTCTCCTATGTGAAAAATATCGCTACCTATTCTTGTATAGGTATAACAGCCCTGGCAGTCAGTAGCTTTTTACTTGTGTTGACGATGGCACAGAGAGCTGTTGGAAACTGAAGTACCTTATTCAAAATTACATGGCTTGGAAACTGAGAAGTTCTATTCAGACATAACACCATGAATGACTCCAGGGACGAATCATCAGGACTGACAGCATACCAAAACTAATAACAGTAGTTCAGGTACACACACCGACACCACAAGAAGTAGATAAAGGGAGTATATGTGTGGACCGGGTGTGTAAGTAAGTATGTAATGGAAGACAAAAAATATATTAATCATAGTGGACTGGAATGTTGTGGTAAGAGAAGGAATGGCAAAGAGAGTTATAGAAAAATATGGGATCAGTGTTAAGGATGACAGAGAAGGAACTCTCCAAGTTCTGCAATAAAGTTTAGCTATTAATGATAAACACACTACTCAACAATCACAAGAGGAGGAGGTGTACTTGGAAAAGTCCTATACACACAGAAAGATACCAGATGTATTATATCACAGTGAGACAGAAATTCCAAAATCAGATGTTTGATTGTACAGCATATCTGTAAGCAGCTATAATCTCTGCTCACAAGTTAAAAATTATGGGGTGAAGACTAAAATTTAAGAATGTGTTCAGGAAGAATAACTGTGCCAGAAGGTGAAATAATAAAGTACTGAGGAATATGATGTGTGTTTCAAATTCTCTGAGGCTGTAAATATTATGATAATGAAAACTTATGAATCCTTATTAGCAGTTCAGTTGAAGGGAAACTGTCTTCCTAAAAAGGTCAGTCACAGGAGGTGGGCAGATGAATATGGGCACAAGGAAACTAACTGCAAAGAAATCTTGAGTAATAGAAGAAATAATTCAACTGATCCATGAAAGAAAGAGATACAAAAATGTCAAGAAAAGGAAGGTATACAGCAGTGTCAGTCACTTAGGAATTAAATTCACAGTAAATGCATGGTATCTCAAACAAAATGGTTATTGTAGATATAGAAAGTAAGCAAAATGGAAACTGTTGTTGGTAGAACAGATTCAGTATGCAGAAAAGTCAAAATAACTTCTGGTGAAATTAAAATCAAAGTTATCGACATTAAGAGTGCAAAAGGAATTCCAATGTTAAACATAGAGGAGAGAGGAAATAGGTGGATAGAGTACACTGTGGACTGTACGAAGAAGAGAAAATGTCTGCTGAAATCAATCAGGATGACAGTGAGACAGGATACCCAGTACTAAAGTCACAGCCCTGACAGAACTTTGGAAGGCTTGCAATCATACAAGGCAGAACAGAGAGAGGACTTTCCTTTGGAATTTCTAAATTTGTTGAGTCAACTGTCAACGAAATTATTATTTAGGTTAATGCAGAGGATCTATGAGATTGGACACATACAACATGTACAAGAATCAAGGAGGAGCAATAAGAATAGAAGAACAATGAAAAATTGCTCAGATTAAAAAAAAAAAAAGAGTGTAAGAGGGGGACACAGTCTTTCTCATCTACTGTTCGAACAGTACATTGAAGAAGCAATGGTGGAATTAAAAGAAAGATTCCAAAGTGGGATTAAAGTTCAGGGTGAAAGGCCTGTCAATGATTTACTGATAACATTCCTCCCCTCAATGAATTATAGAAGAACACAATACCTGTTGCATTGAATGGAGTCTACTGAACACAGAGCAAGGATTGACAGTAAACCAAGGAAAGAGACAAATTTTGCACAACAAAACCATGAAGATACCAGTTAAAGGTAAAGGTAAGGGCAAAGGTGACTTGGCTATTGCATTGGCTGCAGAAGGAGTACAAGCCTCCTTCACTTAAGCACTAGGAGGGGGAGAACAGTAGGCACATCACCTCAGTTCCCTTTTACCCTTGGGAAGGATCCGTAGCATTCATCTGACAGCAGGCTTAATGGAGCTGGTGCCACCCTGGAAGGACAGGAACAAGAAAATCTCCCGTCCCTTCCCCAACTCGGGACTGAACCTGAGACATCCACAGCCAGAAGCTTGTGCTCTTCACACAAGCACATGAAGACACCAATTAATTCTTATCTGTGTTACAGCCTTATAGTCATAAATTTTGTTTTCTCAATTTACAACTAACAAAAAGCATGAAATCAAGACTGCATATTAGAACAACGTGAAAATTTCTCAACTTAATGCAGGGGTGGTATTGATATCAATTAAATTCTGTTTTAGTTAAAATGTTTCTATCATAATACATTCAAATGTCAAGCTGACCTACAGAACAAATGAATTGGTTCAAATGGCTCCTAAACACTACGGGACTTAACATCTGAGGCCATCAGTCCCCTAGACTTAGAACTACTTAAACCTAACTAACCTAAGGACATCACGCACATCCATGCCCGAGCCAGGATTCAAACCTGTGACCGTAAACAAGTGTATTATATATTTTTAGAGCAGCCATGTTGCACAATTCACCGACATGGACAAACTTGATTACTATGCCTTCTTGTTTTCCTTTGATAGTTTATCACTAATAAACATTCATGTACAGCTGGTGTAAACTTATTGGGAGCCTGTTCCTGATATCTAGTAGTGGGCCAACAATGTTGAGGTAAATGTGTGTGAGCCAGTGTTGTGTGGGGGAAGGTGGCCACAGGGGAGTGAACATGCTACCCGACCTTGGTGTGTTGGCATGGAACACAGGATGGGGCCCAGTTGCTGCAGTCACACTGAATGCCCAGCCAGATGAAGTACTGTTTCATGAAGATGGCAGAAGTATGGATACCTGGATGAGTGAGGCCATGGACACAGTCAAATGCCAGTTTTCAGAAGGTGTGTGTGTGTGAGGGAGGGGGGAGGGGGGAGGAAGGGGAGGGGTGATCGTTGGAACCATCAGGTTATGAAGGATCCACAAGGACATCACATTAGATCTTAGAGTCAGCTGTGGATCTTAGCTGGAGGTTGAGGCCAGAGTTAGCATTTTGAAGGGCGTGGGCTAGATACACATCCCCCTCTTGAGCAGCGGCTAGGACACTGTCATCTACGGCTCGCATGATGGCGCATGAACGGCTGAGGCAACCTGCCATAAGGTTGTTGATGCCAGCAACATGCCGGACATCAGTAGTGAATTGTGCAATCTACTTCTGTAGCATAAGCTGTCACTGTGAGATCTGGTCTATGTATTTTTTGCAAAAACAAGAGGAGAGGGGGCAGTAGTGTGTGAAGATTATAAAGGTGCTTACCTCAACTGATGATCAGAAATAGCAGATGGCTTCATGAACTATGAGCAGCTCACGGTCATATGCGCAAGGCATGGCTGGAGGTGCGAGCAGGATGCGTTCGGCTGACCCAAAGGGGACATATTTATGAGCATGTGGAGTGTGCTAATTGGAATAATAATAAAAAAGAAAAACCAGCATGTTTAGGTAATGAGACACTGCACTTTGGTTCAGAGGGGACCATCAGTGAAGAAACAATTTAGGTTCCTTTCTATGTTCCGAAGGGGCATCACTAAGGAAGGTAACAATAAATAATTGGGCATGCTGGAAGAAGTGCACGAGCCAATTCAAAGATGATATTCCTAAAAGCTAACAACTACAGCAGAATTTAATGAGTTACTGCCTCTTAATCTAGGAGGGCACTTGTTTGTAGTGGAGTCTTTGGATAGGGAGGACCATTAATGGCTTACAGCCTTTGTTCAGCATCATCTGGCAGCATGGGAAAATCCACTTCAGTGGCGGGCTTGGCAGCAAAGGGGTGCCAAAATGGTGAGGTACGGAATAGTAATAAACCCACCTGATCCTCTTGGTGCACACTGCACTTCAGTTCACTATTTACACTGCACGCAGTATTCCAGGTGTTGATACCAGGGGGACAAACCAGGCATCCAGCATCAGGCTTTGTACATCCGCAATCAAGGGAAGCACCTCAGGGGAAAACAGTTCAGGAAGGTGGTGCAGAAAATGTGGTAACACTCCTATTGTTAAGTGAAATGTGACTAAACACAGGCACTGGACGCGGAGTAAGACTTCTGCTGTTTGTGTGTACCATGGCAAAGAGTGGAACATGATGACGTGAGCCACGTTGCTTTGCATGGGTGAGCTGCTAGAGGACTCCCGGGAGATGATTCTCATTGAAGGGGAAAAAGAGATTGCCTAAGTGATGGTTTGATGGCCGTTGCATCCGGAAAGCATGGCCATCTAAGCTCCACCTCCAGTAGAAGTGACCAGCGAGCATGATGGGAGGGATGTGGTGGTACCTTGGCTGGCAGGCACTTCACTGATTGCTGGTTTTCAGTCTGCACAGCCCACTGTCTGCTGCTACAGGTGGAGGTGAGTGAAGGAGTAGCCACAAGGAGAAATGATTGTCATAATAAAATAAGAGAAGTCGGAGCTTGCACAGAGAGATCTAAGTGCGTGTTTTTCCAGCACACTTTTTGAAAGTGGAATAGTAAATAAAGCATGTGAAAATGGTTCAATGAACTGTCCACCAGGAACTTGAGTATGGACTGTAGAGTAGTCATGCAGATGTAGATGCAGACATAGATGTATACATATCCATAATAATGTGTTGGAAATGAGGTACCAGAAAGTTTAGCAACTACAAATTTCTGGAATATCCTCCATTCTCACACTACATCTGGTGTGCTCCAACTTCCACTTGAAGAGAATTGTGGCTGAAAAAATGTTTTGAGTCCAAAGAAGACATTGTAGCAGCAGCAGATGAGTACCTTGTAGAGTTTCCACAATCGCTCTTCAAGGATGACATGTACAAACTAGAAAAATATTCAATCCTACCTTGTGTACAACAATTTTTATTTTAAGATAAATGAAAAAAATTTTGAGCTATAAAATGTAGACTACTGGATGTATGCAACTGGTATCTCCACTGTTGCTGACCTGACTAGAAAGTGCTACATCTTCCGTGCTATCTATGATAGCTAAGGTACTAATGTCTAAGGCTGTTGATAAGGCCGCATCGCTATGGACTTGCTCCTCTGTAGGCACCCTGGCCCCTGCATCTGCCAGGAGCCTCAGCACCCTGTTGTCCTTTGGCAGTGGCAGCGTCCTCCATGCATTTGCTGTTGTGTAGTCTCCATCATCAACCTGAATGTGCAAGAAGTAGACAATAAGTGACTTATCCAATGAAAGAAGCTGCAGAAATCATTTTTTGTAAATAAGTACTTTGTGCTACTCTCAACCAAGAACATTCCATTTGATTTGATGCAACTTAGTGATTCGTGATTCAGTATTTTATAATCAGGCAACTTCTCCTTGGCATCTCTGGAGCAGAACCCCTTACACACAGCGGAAAAGAGGGAAGTGGTCACCAGGAATCAAAAGTGAGATCTCTGCATTAGTAGCCAATGAAACCACAGATTATTACTGGTGTGTGTAGTAACCTATGAGTTTTGCTAAATGGGCAGTGAAATAACAAATCATGTCACAGTAGACAGAACATAAAATACAAGCTGGTTGCAGCAGAAAAGCGTGTCTGAAAAGTAGAAATTTTTTGACACAAAATATAATTTTAAGTGTTAGGAAGTCCTTTCTGAAGGCATTTGCATGGTGAGTAATAGTGTATAGATGTAGAACGTGAACAATAAGCAGTTCAGACAAAAAGAAATACAAGCTTCTGAAATGAGGTGCTACAGAAGAATGTTGAAAATTAGCTTGGTAGATTAAATAAATGAGGCAGTACTAACTGTACTGGGGAAAATTAAATTTACGGTACAAGTTGGCTAAAGGAAGGGATCAATTGATAGGACACATCTGAGGCATTAAGGAATTGCCAATCTGGTAGTGTACAGTAGTGGAGTGTGTGTGTGTGTGTGTGTGTGTGTGTGTGTGGAGTGGTAAATATTTTAGAGGGAGACCAAGGCTTGAATACAACAAACAAGTTCAAACAAACATAGGTTACAATAGCTATGTAATGATAAGATGCCTGTACAGGATAGATTAGTGCAGAGAGCTACATCAAATGAATATTTACAATGAAGACCAAAGTAAAAACACATCTCATAAAATGACTAAGTATAAGAACATTATGACTAGTTAATTCAGAAGTGAGATGACAAATCTATTGGGACTCACTTTTCTCTTACCATACATTAATAGTTGTCTGCTTATGGTAAATGCTTACTGAAACTGGTAATCACACAGCAATCACACAATAAAAAGGTAAGTAACACAACTGTCAAACAGCCTACACAAACCTTCCCACACTCATTTCATTTCGCTATTAACCAAGACTTAAAAAGATTAGAAAATGATGAAAATATTCTTTAAGATATGCAGAGAAGTTGGGGGTGGGACATAAAAGATGCTGACAGTAATAAACTAAAAACAATAACTGGCAATAATTTATTTAAATATTTTCAGAGTATAACTTGGGCCTTCACTGAATCTTTATCACTTTGAGATAAACTGAAATCAGTAGATCAGTATCTTTTTATCTACAGAGGTCTACAAGATGACTGAATCGCTATGAGGAACGTAAAGGAAATCAGGGTACGTGTTCAACCGCCCCCCCCCCCCTTCCCCCCCCCCCTCCCCCATCTGAAGTGTTAGAACAATTATTGTGTTTATTAGGCAGAAGGTGGCCAATCATCATTATGAACTTTTGTTATTTCGCTCTCAAACAAACTCATCGCTGCCGCTCAACATTACATCCACCACTTTTAGTCTGTATACAGTACAAATTCTAGTTTGTATACAGTCTGAATTTCACAATGTACATCAACAATTCTGAGATTTTTGCCAGAAAATCATATTACAGAATGGACCTCTATTTGGCATTTTTGCTGCTCTAAGCACACTAACTAGTGTAGCAAATGTTCTGTTCTGCCCACTACCTTCCATGCTACTAGGACCAACAGCACCATCGAGTTGATCATGATGCTCAGCATAAAGTGATTGACTTTCGTGGCTTCCTGCAGTTTGCCCTTTCCCCTCCTTTCCTCCTCCAGAGAAAACAATAATTAGCTTTTCTTAACTGTACAGATATGAATTCTTCCTGCACATATTGTATCCTTCATTCTCAAAAACCCAATTGTTTTGACCTTCACCAGTCCACCACCCTCTACCTGACTATAACTTATGTTCCCATTCCATTATTCTGAATCCCCTTCTCCTCCCTTCATGCCAAAATGTCACTTCCCCTTGCATTTCTTTGCTCCACCATGACTGGGATTTTCCTATGACACTTTCCCAAAATAAAAACACACCAATTTTCTCCCTCATGCTTGTGCTCAATCTCTTAGTTACCTTGTCATCAATAGTACATGTTTCGACTGGTTGGATCTTCATCTCAGAGTACCATTCACACCCAACATTCTCCATTATTTGTTAGATTTACTCCCCTGTATTGCTTTCCCTCTAAAGCTCCATTCTGGAACCATGGAAATCGTTCCCTGACATCTTAATACATCTCCTGTCACTCCGTCCCTTCTTCTAGCCAGTATTATTCACATATTCCTTCCCTTGCAATTCAGTGGAGATCCTGCCGATTTCTTATCATAACAAACCACTTAATTTTCAGCACTTCTGTAACAACAACTCTGTTCTTCCCTGTACTCCCACAATCCCTGATTCATTTCCATACTATACTGTGTTGCAAGGTTACATCCTCAGAGACTTTGTTCCCAAATTAAGACTTGTTTGATACTAGTTTACTTCTTTTGGTGAAGAATCCACTCTTTGTCTCTGATATTATGATACTTATGTCATCCTTGCACTGCCTGTCAGGGACTATTTTCCTTTCAAAGTAGCATAAACCCTTCAATTATTCTACTAATTGGTCGCCAATTTTTATGCCAATTTTGACACTTATTTCATTACTGCTGCTCTTAATTTTCATCTTTATTTGTTTTATCCTCAATGCATATTTTGAATTCAATACGCTTTTCATTCCTTTGAACAGGTCATGTAATTCTTCCGCACTTTCACTGTGGAAAGTAATTTCACTAGTGAACCTTAACATTGATATCCTTTCACCCTAAATTTTAATCCCACTTCTAAACCCTACTTTTATTTCCTTCACTGCTTTGACACACAGATTGTACAGCAGAGCAGAAAGCCTGCCAATCCTGCCTTATGCCATTTTTAATTCAAGCACTTCTCTCCTGGTCTTTCAATCTTAATGTTCTTTCTGGCCCATATACCATGTTGTGTATACATACCTATGCTGTGAGTTTCCCACCAATTCCAATAGTGGAGTGTCATTGTGGTTTTCAGTTTAAGGACTGGGTTGATGCCGCTCACAATGCTAGTCTTAACTGCACACATCTCTTCATAACTGCTGCAATCTACCTCCATTCGAGTGTGTTTACTACCGCAAACCTTAGTGTCCCTTTATTATTTGCCACTTTTTGAAAGCATTTATTCTCCTTGTGCCTTATCCATGTTTCATTTCCATGTATGGCTACACTCCAGATAAAAACTTTTTGGAAATACTTCCTAACACAGAAATTTGATGATAGCAAATTTCTTTTACAGAAAAGCTTTTCTTGATATTGTCATTCTATATTTTACATTCCCTTTACTTTGGCAACCATCAGTTGTTTTTCTGTGCAAAGAGCAAAGTTCTGTTACTATCATTTCCTACTCTAATTCCCACAGCATCACTTGATTTACTCCATGGCTACTCTCCATTTCTTTGTTTCTCTTGTTTGACGTTCATCTTATAACTTCTTTTCTAGATATTATCCGTTTCCCTGAATTGATCTTCCAAGTTCTGACAGAATTACAGTTTACCCAGCAAATCACCAAGATTTCATTTTGTTTCCTCGGAATTGAATTTCCTTTCCCAATCTCTCCTTCATTTCCTTTACAGCTTGTTCAATGAACACATTGAATAATAATGGTAATAAGCTACATCCTTGTCTCACCCCTCCTCAACTAATGCTCCATTTCACGTTCTTCGAGTCTTATAGTTGTAGTTTAGGCTCTCTCTGCAAGTTGTAGATAATCTTTTACTCATTGTATTTTAACACTTCTGTCTTCAGAATGTCAAAGAATGTATTCCAGTCAACAATGTCAAAAGTTTTCTCTAAATCTATAAAGACATAAATAGTCATTTGCCTTTCTTAAACTTATATTCCAAATTAAGCATCAGTACTGAGTCATAAGTTTCTATATTTCTCCTGAACTCTACACGAAGGCAGCTTCTACCAGTTTTTCCATGTTCCTGTAGATAACTTGTGTTTATATTCTGCAACCATGACTTATTAAATTGACAGCTTGGAAATCATAAAAGCTTAGACGACATGTGACAAATAAATAATTGAAGTGTTGTTTGTTGCAACTAATTCTAAATAAGAAATACAAATCCTGCAACAATATTTTTTGAGTGTGCCAAAAATGACATACCTCTAACAGACAGTCTTCAACAGGTGCCCCACTGTCGATGAGCCACAGCACGAGCACAGTGTGCGGGTCAAGGCCAGCAGGCAGGGCCTGCACCTGTGCTGGCTGTGGCTGCGGTGGTGGCCACTGTGACCGGACCATGTGCATGGCCAACGACGGGACCTCCTCCACGGGGAGCTGCCGCCCAAACTGGGAGAGTGACACGGCCAGCATGCCGTGACCTGCCGCAGCAGAGCACAGGTACTTCTGCGTGCAGTGCTTCACGTCGAGCAACCACTCGGCGAAACTGTGGTGGAAGAGCTGTGGCGGGCTCCCACTGCTGCCACCCTGTGGTCAAAGAGAAGTGTACTGTTAATGACAGCATGGACTCACTTATACTGAACAACACAATTAATCAACAGGTGTTATAATAAATCACTGCATTTCTCGTATTCAAAAAATACAGGCCATTTGCTCATATTTAATTGTAGGCGCTAAGTTTGTCATGGAGCAGTTCTCCTGGAAGTAAATCATTTGTGCCATTACAGTCTAAGCCTCCTAGATGCTGCGACTCAATAGGGTCCAAGTAAATTTCCAACAGACGGCCTTTATGGACTCGGAGTAGTGTCACTTCCTGAAATCCCACATGCAGGACGAGTAACCTACTTCACTTCCAAAATTTTTTTAATACACTAAATATGTTCTTAATCTATTCTCAGTTTGACAAATAGTCACTACACCCTCATAACATAGGTAACAGGGTGTTACTGTAATCTGATTAACCACCAACATGTAGGTATCAAATTCATTTTTTTCAGATGAAATTATGCAGCTTTATAATTCCATAACAGTAATTCAAGATGTGTTCTGCTGCTTTTTATCTATTCTCCTTAAGTACATATATCCTCAGCTAATTCTTCATTACAGAAAATCAGTGCAGATCTAAAACACATATACAAATTAATAAAGCTACACTACTAAATATTTTATGAGAGGCACAAATTAAATGGGCTTCAGCATTTTTTCCACTACACGTGATCTATGCACACTTTCAATTCCACTGTACATCATTCATAATTAATCAACTATCTCCAAGCTTGTCGAAGTATTTTATTATTAACAGAAGCTTAAAATTCTGATTAGTCTTTATTCAATAAAACAAAAGAATATCAGATAAATCTAGTATGTACTTCAAGACATCCTCATTTTTTTTACCCTTCTTCATAATTATCTACATCTACACTCTGCAAACCACTGTGATGCGCATGGCAGAGAGTACATCCCATTGTACCAGGGTTTCTCCCTGTTCCACTCATGTAAGATGTGCGGGAAGAGTGATTGTTTGAATGCCTCTATCCATTTAGTAATTATTCTAATCTTATCCTCCTGATCCTTATGTGAGTAATATATAGTATATTCCTACAGTAATAATTTAAAGCTGGTTCTTGAAAATTTGCTAATATATTTTCTCAGGATAGTTTAAACCTATCTTCAAGAGTCTTCCAGTTCAATACCTTCAGTATCTCTGTGACACTTTCCCACAGATTAAGCAAACCTGTGGCCATGCATTCTGCCCTTCTCTGCTTATGTTCAGTATTCCCTGTTAGTCCTATCGGGTACAGATCCCACACACTTGAGCAATATTCTAGAACCAGGTGCACAAGCGATTTGTAAGCACTCTCCTTTGTAGACTGATTACACTTACCCAGTATCCTATCAATAAACTGAAGTCTACTGCATGCTTTACCCATGACTGAACCTATGTTGACCATTCCATTTCATATCCCTATGAATTGTTATACCCAGGTATTTTTGTATGAGTTCTAGAGTGACTCATTGATATTATAGTTATAGGATAGTACATTTTTTTGTTGCGTGAAGTGCACAATTTTACATTTCTGAACATGTAGAGCAAGTTGCCAATATCTGCGCCACACTGAACTCTTATTAAAATCTGACTGAATACTTATGCTATTTCTTTCAGATAGAATCCATTATAGATAACTGCATCATATGCAAAAAATAAACTGGGTTTACTGTTAATACTGTCTGCAAAACCATTAAGACACAACATGAACAGCAAAGGTTCCAACAGACTTCCCTGGGACACACCCAAAGTTAGTTCTACGTCTGACGATGACTCTCCATTCTGTGTCCTCCCTACCAAAAAGTCCTCAACCCAGTCACAAATTTCACTTGATACCCCCATATGTTGTACTTTTGACAATAAATGGAGGTGTACAACTGAGTCAAATTGCTTTCCAAAAATTGAGAAATACTGCATCTACCAGGCTGCCGTGATCGGAAGTGTTCAGTACGTTGTATGAGGAAACTGCAAGTTAGGTTTCACGTGATCGATGTTTACGAAATCCATGCTGGTTGGTATTGAGGAGGCCATTCTGTTCAAGAGACCTCATTGTGTTAGGGGTCAGAATATGTTCCAAAATCCTACAGCAAATAAATGTCAAGGATATTGAACAGTAGTTTTGTGGCTAACTTCTACTTCACTTCTCGTAGACAGATGCGAGCTGTGTCTTTTTCCAAGACTAGGTCACAGTTTCTTGCTCAAGGGATTTACGATACATTATAGTTAAAGAGGGGCTAACTCAGCCACAAATTCAGTATAGAATCTGACAGAGGTTCCATCGGCACCTGGAGCTTCATTCAGTTTTAATTATTTCAGCTGTTTCTCAACACTACTGACACTAATACTTATTTCATTCATCTTTTCAGTGGTATGAGGATTAAATTGGGGCAATTCTCCTGGGTTTTCCTTTGTAAAGGAGATTTTGAAAATGGAGTTAAGCCTTTCAGCTTTTGCTTTCCTGCTCTCAGTTTCAGTTCCTATGTCATTCGCTATGGACTGAACATAAACTTTGGTGCCACTAACAACCTTTACATATGACCAGAATTTCTCTGGGTTCTGTAAAAGGTCACTTGACAATATTCTGCTACTGCAGTCATTGAAGGCATCACACATTACTCTCTTGACAGTCAACAATGCTTGGCAGCCAACAATGTAGGAAAAGATAGATTGCTGCTTACTGTAAAAAAGACAAGTCAAGTTGCAGACAGGCATAATTAAAAGATACTCGCATATAGCTTTCGTCCACAGCCTTCATCACTACACACACACACACACACACACACACACACACACACACACACACTCACACACTCACACACACACAGGAGCGCGCGCGGGTGTGTGCGCGCGCGCGCGTGTGCGCGCGCGCGCGTGTGCGAGCGCAAGCAGCGATCTGGAAGGGGTGGGGAAGGGGACACCGGATCTTCATTCCTTCACAAACTCAATACCTTCTCTCTCATCTGCTTCATGCAGTCCTCCTCATCCCAGTATGCCACCTTCCTAGATGTTTACTTCCTCCTCTCTGATGGCTCCATCCGCACCTGTCCACATTAAACATACCAACCACCAACAGTACCTGCATTTTCATAGCTGTGATCCCTCCCACACCAAAAATCCCTCCCATATAAGCTAGCTACCCGGCCAAAAACCAGCTACAAAGGGGTCTCCCCTTCATCATCCAGTATCACTCCAGACTGGAACAACAGAGCCACATCCTTTGCCAGGGCTATCATTGCGCCCTGAAATGAGGGCATCCTACACAAGATGCGTCACACACCAACCAACCTCCACAACATCCTAGTCCATCCACATGCCACTCCCAATCCCAACTCCCTGCCACAAGGATCTCATACATGTGGAAGATCCAGGTGCAAAACCTGCCCAACCCACTCACCCAGCATTTCCTATTCCAGTCTGTCGCAGATTTATCCTACGCCATCAGCTGCTGGGCCACCTGTGAAAGCAGCCATGTCATTTACCAACTCTGCTGCAATCATTGCACAGCTTTTTATATTGGTGTAACTACCAACCAGCTGTCCACCAGGATAAACGGCCACCGCCAATCTGTGGCCAATAGCAAAGTAGACTCCATGTCGCACTGCATGCAGCTGAACACAACAGACTTGATTTCAATGGCTGCTTCACTATCCAAGCCATCTGGATCCTTCACTCCACCACCAGCTTTTCTAAACTGCGCAGATGGGAGTTTTACTTATAACACATTCTCCACTCCTGTAATTATCCCAGCCTTAACCTACATAACATACTGTCACCACAGCCTTCACCCAACAGTTTTCACCCCCACCCCCCTCTGCCCTCTCATCTCCTCCCCAATTTCGTCTTCCACCCTGTTTATTTGCAGCCCTGTGCCAATGCTTGTCTTTTCCCACTCCTCTCCTCTTTTGTTTCCCTGCCCCACAAACTCCTACCACTGTGCATGTTGACAGTCTAGTCTCTGCGCACACCACCAGACAGCGTTCATCTCCCTCCCCATCTGTACACTTCATCCCTTCCCCTTCCCCACCTCCTCCAGATTGCTGCTTGCATCCCGCATGACACAGGTATGAGATACTAGAGTTGACAATCATGTGTGCATGAGGTATGCTTGCTTGCTTGCATGTGTGTGTGTGTGAGGGGTTACTGACAAAGGCTGTAACCAAAAGCTATATGCGAGTGTCTTTTAATCATGCCTGTCTGCAGCAACTTGATGTGTATTTTTTACTTTAAGTAGCAATCTATCTTTTCCTACATTGTTGATATTCCTACCTGGAGTTTCTCTTGACAGCCAAATGCATTTCACTCGGCATCTCTCTATTTATAGCCCCACGCTAATGCTTGTGGCACAATTTTAAGTTATTATGGAGATTAGATGCTGCTCCAACTGTGGCACTAGACTGCCCACACAAGCACATTTGCAAGAATAACCTTTAATCTACATAAACTACAACAGATCTGCTTCTCTGTATGACACCAAGTATACTGGAATACACTGTGTCAATGTATATCTACAATCTTTCATCAAATGACCACCTCATCCACTTCCTCATCTTTCCTAAGACATCATTGTTGATAAACCCATGGAACACACTAACTGATAGTCCAGTTTACCCATATGTTGACCAGACTAAATACCTGTTTATGCTTTGATTAGATGCCTGAACAGCTGTTGGCTCCAGCTGGGCTAAAATTGTTCGCTGGCAGCTAAGATAGTATTGGAGGTAACTGGATGGTCTACACAACTCGGAACTCTAAGTTACTCATATCAATGCAGAATAACAATGATAACCAATGCAGGGGTGCCATTCAACTTCACCACAACCAAAAGAATTCAGGGAATCTCATTACTGAGTTGTAAAATGTTGGCTACCATTTTCTAGGATAAAACGTGTGTTCTTTCCTTGACTTCAAGGAATTTGGGTAAACTATTACAACTGATGTGTACTATGAAACACTCACCAAACTAAGATCTACCATTCAAAACTGAAACATTCAGTATTTCTGTTGGGAGCTTTTCAATCATTCACTCTACAGTTCCAACCACACACCCAATGCCTCTTGCCTCTCAAATGAATTTTCACTCTATCGAGTAGTGTGCACTGACCTGAAACTTCCTAGCAGGTGAAAGCTGTGAGCCTACCCAGAACTTGAATGCACAACAACGCCTGGATATGTCCATCAGCAGAGCATTTTTGTCCACGAAAGATGAAGGTTCAAGGCTTGAGTCCCTGTCTGGTACACAGTTTTGATCTGGCAGGAAGTTTCGCTATTATCTCGTTTTGCATTTGTAACAACAGGTTGTTCAAAGAACACAAGACTCATAGTCAGTTGGTTTAATTAACAGGCAGAGTTCTTCCAAGCAGATGAACTGAAGTTGTTAGTGTGACATAAAAAGTGCTTGGAAGTGGATGGCAACTACGTGGAAAAGGGGATTACATTTTTAGGGAAAAAACTGCCAATAAAACCTTTTCTGATGAATACAGTTTGAACATAAATAAAACTGATAAACTGCAAGGATGGGTTTACAACTGGAAATGAAGGAAAAAGGTCCTATGAACATATGTCTGGAAACAGATGGTGTGCATGGAATGACAACAAATTGTCCTGGAAGACATAACAAAACTGCACTGCATTCATGTCATAACAGATGTTCAAAGTGGCCTCCATCAGATGCAATGTATTCAGTCATCATGCACGATACACAATCATACTTTGGCTTACACCATGCTGGCAGGCCACTTGCGTCAAGCTTGTACTAGGGTTTGTCTCAATATCCTGGACATCATGGTCTTTCAATCTGACATATGCACAGTCTGCCACCTCCCTCCACATTCATCTGTCTGAAAGGACCCCTGATTACACAAATGTTCACACAATATTTCAAATCTTTTTTGATGTGTTTGGTGTCTGTGGGAGTATTTGTTTTGTTATAGCCATGCTGTCTCTCCACCTGCTTGGTGGTACACAAACACCATATCAACTTGTTCCCAACATGAGTACCAGACCATTCTGCTGCTTACAGTATGCCGCATCAATCACAAAGCCTACAACACACAAGGAGCACACAGCACATGGTCAGAGGACCTTTCATTTGACAGCACCACCTACCGTGCTAACAATGGCATATGTTTTTCCTCCATTTTCAGTTATAAATCTGTCCCTGCAGTTTGTCGGTTTTATTAATGCTCACCTTGTATTTTTTTGTATAATGCACTTTAGGAACAGGACCTGGTTTGTTGGACTTTCTATTTTTCACAGCAGCTACAGAAATTATTATTCCTTTTTATAATGAGCAAATTGCCCTTTTGCTCAAAACTTCTCCGCATTGTACAGGGTAATTCAAGAAGAATACCGAAACTTTGAAAATCTGTATTTAATCACATAAACATGATGGGACCTTGGGTAATTTATCAATGTGAAAAGTACTTCAAGTTTTTTTTTCAGTAAAAAACAAGTTCATAAATGTTCAATATGACTGCCTTTAGACACTCGAGCGACATCCCCCTGATTCTCGAACTCATTCCACACTCTGTAGCACCTCCGGCATACCAATTTGGATAGCTGCAGTTATTCCTTCTTTTAGTTTCTCAGTGTTAGCTGGTAGATGTAGTCGAAACACCATATATTTAACATACCCTCATAGAAAAAATTACAGAGGCTGAGGTCATGGCTTCTTGGAGGCCAGTGATGAAGGGCTCTGTCACGAGCTGCCTGACAGCCAATCCATTGCTGTGTATATCTTTCATTCAAATAGGCACAGTCAGATAAGTGCCAATGGAGTGGTGCTCCATCCTGCTGGAATATGAATTGACATACCACTTCTTCAAGTTGAGAGGACAGCCAATACTGCAACATAACCAGATAGGTTTGCCCAATTACAGTTGCACCTTTGAAGAAAAAGGAACAAGAAGTTTTATTGGCTGAAATGGCACAGAAAACATTCACCTTAGGTGAATCACATTCATGTTGAATTTTTCCCAAAGATTCTCAGTGCCCTACCTATGGACACTGTGCAGATTCACTTTCCATGTTATGTGAATTATTGCTTCAGCACTAAAACTAGCTTTGAAATAAACCAGTCATCTGTTCCCGTTGCTCCAAGACAGACTTTCAGAACTCTATTCTTTTCATCTTATCACCTTTGTAAAGTACTTGAACCAATTGCAGAAGATAAGGTTTCATTACTAACCTTTTCCATAGAACTCGGCAAGTGGACAGATGCGGAATTTGCAGCTCTATGATAGCTTGGTGGGTAGATATTCTTGGACTGCAAGCCAATGCTTCCTGAATGCAGCCAACATTTACTTCACTCATGCATGGCCATTCATAACTTTCTTTGATTGGTTGGTTAGTTGACTTGGAGGAGGAACCAAACAGTGAGGTCATTGGTTCCATCAGATTAGGGAAGGATGGCGAAGGAAATCGACCATGTCCTTTCAAAGAAACCATCCTGGCAATTGCCTGAAGTGATTTAGGGAAATCACAGAAAACCTACATCAGGATGGCCAGATGCAGGTTTGAATCATCATCCTCCTGAATGTGAGTCTAGTGTGCTAACCACTGCACCACCTCACTCATTCACCCTTCCTTTGTGAATTGTTTGTATCAAAGTACGATACACTACCTATTAGGATGTTGAACACTATAATTGGTTCAAAATCCATGCTGAATAACTGTCACTGATTCACTTCTGCTGTACTCAATAGCACAAAAAGCTTTTTGATGAGTCATCCCCATCACTGTACTGACAATGGAAATGAAGGTTACATGTTCAACAGCACTCCTAGTGACCAAATGAAACTTCAGGGATTCCTTCAACCAGCAACAGAAAGAGTGTAGCTTTTTTTTGCAGATTTCTTGATTTTCAAAGTTGTGGTATTCTTTTTGAGCCTTTGATTGTGGCTCCATACACAATCATTAAACCAGCTCCAGGGAGGTAGGGTCCCCTTCCTTATTCCTCCACTGGGGCAATTCCTGTATGGAGCATCCACATATTGCGCAGGTGGGCATCCTACACTTCAGTAGGCCGGAGTGATAGGATGGCTGAGTTCAGGCAGGGACCCAGTCCTGTGGGGTATAACAAGGAACCAAAGCTCAGGGTTACAGGTGAAGAACTTAATGGCAGCGATGGCGGAGAAGAAATACTTAGGAACAGCGTGACTGGCAGATGGGGCAACCCTCCTTTCTGGGAATTAAATGAGAAGGGAACCACTGCCTTGTGGTGGAGGAGAAACTACAAAGGCTAAGGGTGACAACTCCAACAGAAAATTCTTTCTTGCATTAGGCCTAGCAAACCTGTAGGAAAGTCTTCATATATTGCTTTCAAAACACAGACAAGCCTCAGAATGAACCACTCAGGATTTGACCCCACTGTTTCTTCTTTAAGTACTGGTGTGAATGACGGGAGACCTGATGATATTCATCAGTACAAGAAAAGGAAACCAAATGGACTAAAAAATAACCTACATATTGGCACCCTTACTATATTAACCCTCAACGGAAAAATGGAAGAAATGACAGATGTACTAACAGAAAGAAAGTTAGATATTTTGGAATTAAGTGAAACGAAGTGGAAGGGAAAAGCTGAGAAGAATTTGAGAGGGGGAGGAAAACTCTACTGGAGTGGGAATAACAGGTTTGGAAGAAATGGTGCGGCAGTGATGGTGAATAAGAACGTACAAAGCTGTATTGAAAGTGTGAAATGTATATCAGACAGGATCATAATCCAGATTTATGCACCTCATGCAGGATGTAGCAAAGAAGAGAATACGGACTTTGAAAATGAGTTAGAGAACCATATAGAGAGTGCTAATATAGTGATGGGAGATTTTAATGCACAGGTAGGCAAAGACAGAAAGAGATTTGAGCATGTATTGGGATGTTTTGGATATGGAGGCAGAAATGAAGAAAGGGAAGGACTCCTGGCTTTGTACCATAGAAATGGAATGAAAATAGCAAACAGCTGGTTTATGAAAAGAGAAAGCCATGTTATCACCAGATACAGTTGGGATGGAAGAACAAAGAGTGTAATTGATTATATTCTAGTAGATAGGGAATGGGGAGTGAAAGTACCAAATGTGGAGGTAATTCCAAGTATGAGTGCAGATGGAGGCCATATATTACTGTTGGGACAATGGAAAATTAATCAGTGTGTGACAAATAGCAAACACAAGAAAGTGATGAGGATACAGGATTGGGAACTGAAGGAGAGTGAAAGTGCTGAGAAGTATAGAGAATTAATCACACAAAAATTTCCAAACAAAGTTTTCTGTAAAGTAGAAAAAGAATGGAGTTTATTCACAGACACTTTAGTCAAAGCAGCACAAAAAGTATGTGTTAGAACATCTGGAAAGGAAAGTAAGACAGACACGTTGGTGGGATGATACCACAATCTAAGCAGTTAGAAGAAAAAATGGAGCATGGAGAAAGTGGTGGAAAACTAAAAATGACGAGGACCATAAAATATATATAGAAGAAAAGAAGACGTGCAAAGAAATAGTGGAAATAGCAAAGAAAAGGGCATGGGAAGAGTTTAAAAAACACTTGAAGAAGATGTGAAGAGCAATAAGAAAATGTTCTATAAAATGGTGAAAAATAAAAGGAAGGCTTCTGAAGATGGAAACAGAGGTTGGTACTGTGGTTGAAGATCCAGGGAATATAAAAGATCTCTGGAGAGAACATTTTAAGTAACTGTTAAACGCTGAGGAGCATGTACACAAGGAAAAAACAAATAATGCAGAAATTGAGAGAAGTTGGGAAGCAGAATTAGGACAAATTACACAGGAAGAAATGGAAATAGGTGTGAAGAAGATGAATTGGGGGGGAGGGGTGGGGGGGGGGAGCCCCAGGACCTGATGAAGTATCAGTGGACATGAAAGAGCAACAGATCCAGTGGGAATGCAGTGGCTGTATATACTATCAAGTGTGTGCAGAAATAGTACAATACCTGAAACTTCCTGGCAGATTAAAGCTGTGTGCCGGACCAAGACTCGAACTCGGGACCTTTGCCTTTCGCGGGCAAGTGCTCTACCGACTGAGCTACCCAAGCACGACTCACACCCCGTCCTCACAGCTTTAATTCCGCCAGTACCTTGTCTCCTACCTTCCAAACTTTACAGAAGCTCTTCTGCGAACCTTTCATTCTAGAAACATCCCCCAGGCTGTGGCTAAGCCATGTCTCCGCAATGTCCTTTCTTTCAGGAGTGCTAGTTCTGCAAGGTTCACAGAAGAGCTTCTGTAAAGTTTGGAAGGTAGGAGACGAGGTACTGGCGGAATTAAAGCTGTGAGGACGGGGCGTGAGTCGTGCTTGGGTAGCCCAGTCGGTAGAGCACTTGCCCGCAAAAGGCAAAGGTCCCGAGTTCGAGTTTCAGTCCGGCACACAGTTTTAATCTGCCAGGAAGTTTCATATCAGACCACACTCCTCTGTAGAGTGAAAATTTCATTCCAGTACAATACCTGATGATTGTAGAAGAGGAGACATTGTTCCCTTCTTCAAAAAAGGCAATAAAAGACTTTGTAAAAACTACAGAGGAATAACCCTTATGAGTCATACAGCCAAGATTTTTTTTAAAATTTACTGAATCGAATAAGTGGAAAAATAGAGAAAGAGTCGAGTGAAGAACAGCATGGGTTTAGGAGAGGAAGAAGCATGATTGGCCTGATATTTACTATGTGTCAACTGATGGAAAAAAGTTGGGAGCATAACAAAAGGGTTTTTATAGACCTAGAAGAGGCATATGACTCAGTTAACAGGGAAAGAATATGGGAAGAAATTAACAAGATAGATATAGAAGATGGATACATTAATGTACATAGGAAATAATTGTAGAATTAGAACACCATTGGGGAACTCTGAATACTTCGAAATAAGACAAGGACTTAAACAAGGAAGTATTCTATCCCCTGCACGTTTTAATGTTGTGATGGAGGAAATGAATAGGACAGTTAAAGATACAGTAAAAGAAAAGGACAAAAAGATGATTTTTGCAGATGATATGGTAATATGGGGTGATAAAGAGGTAGATGTACAGTTGATGCATGGAAGAAAATAATGAAAAGGAATGGATTAAAAATTAATAAATTAATTTATTTAAAAAATTTAAAAATAAATTAAAAAATAAATAAAATAAATAAAAATAAAAAAATAAATAAAATAAAAAATTTAAAAATAAATAAAGATAAGAGTGAAGTAATGGTATTTGAAAGAGACAAAGGGATCAACAGAAATATTACTTTGAATGGAGAACCCCTAAAAGTGGTAGACAGTTTCACTTATTTAGGGAGTGAAGTATCTAGTGATGAGAGAATAACCAACAAAATTATTAGGAGGTTACAGAAGGGAGGCAATTTCTACCAAACAATAAAACACCTGATTTGAAATAAGGAAGTTTCAGAAAAAGCAAAACTCCCTATGTATAAGAGTTATTACTTCCCTATTGTCACCTGTGGAGGAGAAACATGGACAATGACAAAAAGGGACTGGAGCAGACTGCAAGCAGGGGAAATGAAAGTTCTCAGAGCAGTTAAGGGAAGAACAAGAATGGACAGAGTAAGAAATGTAGATATTAGAAAGTAGATTAGAATGTAGATATTAGAAAGTATGAGAGAATAAATTGGAAAAAAGAGAGAGAGGGAGATTAAGCCTGTATGTGTGGGGAGAGACTCGCCAAAATTATGGAAGAACTAAAGATGGATGGAAAAAGACCTAGAGGGCGCCCAAGAACACCGTGAAAAATGGGAGTGAGAATATCTGTCGAAAGGAGAGGTGTGACCTGGCAACAACTGGATGAAGAAAAGTGGTGAGAGGACCGAGCCAAATGGAGAGTACTCATCAGCACCCAGCAGTCTCGAGAGAGAGAGAGAGAGAGAGAGAGAGAGAGAGAGAGAGAGAGAGAGAGAGTTTTAGTTATCTCTATTGCCCAAAACCTTGAAAACATTACTAGTCTTGTTTACAACTATAGTGCTCACTTAACCAGATAGTGATTGCTCTCATTATTTGCATTTCACACCAGTGACTAATTCATCAAATTATTATTCATTGAAATTAAATACCCTTAACCTCAGCCCATCACAGATTTAGTTTTAAGTAATTGCAATTGAAAGCGTCTGTTATCCAGGCACACTTCAAAAAATTTCCATCAGACATCTAACAAGCTTCTTTATTTATTTATTTTTTTTAAGAAGTACTAAGTCGAACTGCAAAGTTTTAATTTTGACAAAATGTGGGAACAGTAATAGTTTCTTCTAAATAAAATTATTTACCATCAAATTGTGATTAATTGTTGTTTTAACTTCTAAAATATTCAGTAATATAAATTTCAAGTGGAAAGCTGTCTCTGCCGGAAGGCAATAACAGCTCAGAACCCTCCATTAAATGAGAGAGAAAAACATAGAATGTATAGTAAGCTACAACTACAGGTGTCCGGCACATATAAGGCAAGAATTGCACACACTTATAGAATCTGAAGCTCTATACACATTAAAATATACCTGCGCGAGTACTCTCCTCAAGAGGTGCAGTCTTCTAGCAAAGTCCTCTCTTGTGATCTGGCAGTTGTGCACCCTCACACACCGGAAGAGTGCGTCATGGGACAGAGGCCGCCTCGCAGCTAGCATTGCGTTGAGCAGTGGCTGCACCTTGGCAAACTGTTTCCTGCTGAACAGCCGTTGGCACAGCCACAGGTACAGGCCATTCAGAGTTCCCGGTATTTCACGAACCTGAGGATGTCGTATACAAACACGTTTTAAAAAGGCACTGACTTTTAACTCGCATTTATCTAAAATTACATTACAGTTATCATATTCTATATGACTATTTAGAGGGGTGTCCAAATTGTGGAAAGAAGTCAGAGATATATGTGCTATATGACTGATGACCTATTTTAAACAATACACTTTCTTAGTGAATTCCACTGATGGAATCTTCAATTATCAGTTGAGTATAGTATCTCAATAAGTTTCCTACTCATCATCATCCAGTGAAGTTCACAAGAAGATTAAAAATAGGAAACATGTCAACCCTTTGTTTCAAGACAATGATGATGTTGACACCACACTACAATAAGTAACACATCTGAATATGAACATCCCTATAATATGTCATCACAAACATTACTTCAGTGTGCCATTTGTGTGCTGACTGTTCACTGGTGCAAGTGCAGTGGCAGATTATAGTTACATTGCGAATTAACACAAGTGCTATTTTAAATCTCTGGTACTGACTTGTTCCGGCCAAAATTGAGCACTGCCTATGGTAGCAATAGCATTGGGGATTTTAGTACCTTCCTAGATTTCTCACTTAATAGTGATTCTTGAACCTATAGAAGCAGGCTTTTATAGCACTGCTAGTGTCTCTATCAAATCTAACCAGGTCTGCTTTTTTAGCACTCCCTTCACATTATACTGTGTGTCAAACCAACATGAACCACTTATAATGTACTCCTCTGCATACGTTCAGTACCCCTATAGTATCTGGCATGGAGCCTACACACATTAGCAGTGTTTATTTATTTATTTATCAGTCATGCCATTGTAGAAACGATCATGTCATACACAGAAATTAACAATATGGAATGTACAAAATGAAATTGCCTACTACATGTATCACTATATTTACAATTTCTTTACATAAGAATAGTGTATAATAATTTCTTTACCAGTAATAACTACATATAGAATACATAGTAATACATAGAGTTGGAGCATAAATTCATAGCACTTCTCCATACTTTTAATGAACACAACAGATACACACACCGGAGACCTTAATCACCAACAATATATTCTCCCTCACTATTTACAACAGTCTGTCAACATTGCGGTAACTTTTTGAACCTGTGACTGTAGAAACCACATGGTTTTGAAGCAATGAACTTGTTGAGCCATGTCTGGAGCGCATTTTCATCTGAAGAGAAGGTTCCTTTAAGGCTGTTCAATAGAGATCAGAAGAGAGGAAA
Organism: Schistocerca cancellata; assembly: GCF_023864275.1. NCBI lineage: Eukaryota > Metazoa > Arthropoda > Insecta > Orthoptera > Acrididae > Schistocerca > Schistocerca cancellata. The sequence goes on from NC_064634.1 coordinate 407,014,946, forward strand.
ATCTGAGGGCACAAGATCGGGTGAATGAGGTGCATACAATTGCTCTTGGACTGCGCCTACAGGACATCTCAGGTGTTGACAGTAAATGTCAGCAGTGACAGTTACACTCCGGGGAAGCAATCTGTAGTACACCACATTGTCGCTAGTCCATAAGATGCATAAACTTATCTTTCATGGACGTGCGCATTTGTACTGGGACTTGCTGCTTATGTTAGCATAAATGCACCATTTCTCATTAGCATTAGGATAGGAATGATCGGTGTTGTCCACAAGCCAATTGATTTATGGCAAGCAGAGATGCACACATGGCCACCTGCTGATTTTTCTGATTTTGGCTTAAAGCATGTGGAACCCGTAAGCCTGATTTTTGAACCTTGCCCAATGCATGAAAATGTTGCATGATGGTGGAATGATCACCACTCAAAAAGAGAAAACCACATTCTTGTCATGTTCTGTCAACTGGCATTATCCCCGTACATGTTACAAACGTTTTGGCTGCATAAGCTGCTGTCACCCCTCTATTGAACTCAAATAGAAAAATATTTTGGAAATGTTCTGATTACTCCACTGGGCTCTCCATTTTCTAGCGTCCACAGCTCCACTCACTATCACTGAATGACAAAACAACATTATGTAAACACAAACAGCAACAGTGAACTGCAAGTAAAAAATGACAGCAGATAAATAAATCAATTTCAAGCAGAATATCAACATACAAAACAAAAATGCTATGAACTGACGCACCAAACTAATAGATAGTAAAGTGGTATAATATAAACTGAAACACATAAAAATTTAAACTTCTCACAGGATTTATCACACAACTGCATTACACACATTGGAGCTTCGTTTATAAAATAATTTTCTTGCCCTTTAAAAATGTTGATTTACTAAAGAGCAACATTTATCAATTAAAAATTTCCTAAGTATTAATGTAAAATTTATATCGTCCTTCAAGTCTTTAATGTATTGCACCAATGCATTATAGAGTTTAATATCTAAATAGCTTAAATGTTTCGGAGTTCATGATCTTTCGATTTGTTCTATGTGAATACCATTCCCCTTCCTTGTGTTATAGTTGTGACAGTCAGCATTTGTGTAGAGACTGCTTAGATTTGCTTTGGTTAAGAGTTCACATTTAAACATGCAGGGTGTATCAAAAAGAATCATCCAATTTTTAAAAAATCATAACAATTTTGTTATGTGAGATATGTGCATGAACAAAGTACTGTTGGAAAGAGCAAACTCTTGAGTTTTACATGGTTCCCACTAGGTAGCCACATTGGCATCTGGAATTGCGGGAATTTTTAAATCAAAGGATTACTGAATAATGGATCGGACACACTGGAGCAAATGATTGTCTTACATTACTGGCTTCCAAGGTCACCAGACCTCACTGAATGTGATTTTCTTCTTGTGGGGGTTTATGAAAGACTCTGTTTATATGCCACCATTACCAACAACAATGAATGAACTGAGACATTGCATAACAGCAGTTGTGAAAGCTGTAACTATAGACATGTTTGCTGCAGTGTGGGAACAATTTGAATATTGCATTGACAAATGCCGTGCATCTCAAGAGGCATATTGAACAACTATGAAAAGTTGTAAAAAAAAAATCAAAAAACAAAATTCATTGTATATGTTTATTAGTTTCAGAAACACAGACATGCCAAATCTGATGATTCTTTTTGATACACCTTGTATAAAGTGATGGCAGAGTAAGTATTCCCAGTTTCCTGAAAAGAGGTCTGTAGTGAACTCATGTAGGACTGTGGGTAATTATTCGAACAGTCCACTTTTGCAAAATAAAAATTTCTGTTAGATTTTGAACTGATCCAGAATGCTATTCCACATGAGGCAATGGAATGAAAATTTATAACTACACCATTCTGATGCCTTTTAAAGTGCAAACATTTGCAATAACTCTCAGTGCAAAGCAAGCTGATTTAAATCTGCGTGTAAGGAAACTTAGTGTGTTATCCAGTTCTAGATTAATGTCTTCATCATGAATCATTTTACCAGAGTGTATATAATTTGTTTTCTTTGCATTCAGTGTATGTCTAAGTTTATTTGCACTGAACCAAGTCTCAATACTTATTAGGATGTTATCAGTCATGGAATGTCAAGAGCTTTTAAAGTTGCTCACTATTAGATTCGTGACATCTACATATAATAAAATTTAGGCAGTATCATATTGTAACTTGAAATCATTCACATACATGAGAAAGAGTAGTGGTCCTAAGATGCTGCCTTAGGGTACTTCTGAAGGAACTCCTTTCTAGGAGGGGTTGTGTTAGTGAAAAATTAATTGAGCCATTGGAGGTAAATCTGTAAGTGAATAGGAAGACTACGACAGATGGTATATGAGTGGAGGATGGGATTCTAATACAGTGAGACCAGTGTGACACCTGTACACAATGAAGTAATCAGCCAAAGTAGTCAACAGTTTACAAGTATCTTGTGGTCGCCAAGGATTTCATGAAAGAATGTAATGAAACTTTCCAAAATCCGATGGAACGCGATGGCTATGAGGCAGTCGCAGCTTGTGGTTTGGCCGTATTGGGGAAGGTTACGAATGTGTTACCAGTGTGGTCAAATTCTTGAGCGTAAGAGAGGCCTGCAGATTTCTCTCTATTCCCTTCAATAATTTCTAAAAATACGTCCTGAAGATGGAAACATCTAAGGGATATATTACAAAAACTGTAAAAATTCACCTTAAGAAACAAAATGAAACTTGCAAATAACGAGCCTGAAAAAGCAACCGCCATTAGAAAGCAACGGACTTGATAGCAACTGAAAGTAATGACACATTTTGCGTTTTCATTTCATCTAATCGTTCATGAAACTCGCGGAAGGTCCAGCCACTGTTTGAAAGATAACAATCAGTATCAACAGTTTCAAAAAGTTGACTGTAATTGGTTAAAACCACTTAGAAAATACACAATTGCTCTCTGATAATTCAAATGCTGTAATATGTCATTGACAAATATGTTTTACTACTGGCATTCCATATTGACTTACATTTAACTTTTTGTAAACGTTCAAGTCGCGCTGTTTGGTTTATCACTGGAGTTGCAAGTAATGTACTTAATTCTACCTGTAGATGGCAGCACAATCACAAGAAGTGTGCCTGCACAGTACAGCTCAGTTTCCTAACTGCTGTCATCACAAGAGCAGACAACATAAAGGGTGATCATCAAGCACAGCACTGGGTGACTTATTTTCTTTGGGAGCAAGTGTAAACACTGCAGATGTTTAACGGTGATTGGTAGCAGTATGTGAATAGAGTTCGTTGTCGCACTCATTGCAGGACAGCTCCTCGCGGATCCCGAAGTCTGCGAAAAGACGTCTGCTCAGAGGTTTCTTCATAGCCCCGAATGGGTGGTAATCACAAGGGGGCAAGTCAGGACGACACAGTGGGTGTGGCAGTATTTGTAACCCCATCCTGTGATAGTTGCCGTGGTTTCCCGACTCATATGGGGATGGGCGTTGTGTTGCAAGAGCATATTTCGTGGCGGTGTACACTCTCCACACACTGTAACCACTGGTCTGTGTACATACACAGTGCTTACGTGCTCCTTCCACAGAAAACACGTTGTCCAGGTTGTCCTTGATTATCACACTTCATGTTGTCCAATGATGTAATGACAGGAGTTGGGAAATTGGGGTATACTGTGGAGGGCTTACAGTTTCACAATTGTGCTGCCACCTGCATTTAGACAAAAATACTACATACTTGCATCTGTAATGAGCAGTCAACCGCATGAATGACGGGAAAATGTACACACACAAACAAACGTGACACTTCACACCATGGCTGATGGGAGCGACCGTAAAGGCATTTCCCATTTACCGTTGCTCTCATCAGCCACCGCGCCGAGTGTCAACTGTGTTTGCGCATGTAAATAATTCAATACGGAAAGCCCTTCGCAATACACAGGATGCCGTAAAAGTAGTGCATCTATTTGAAATTATTGCTGTGACTTTGGAGATTAATCAGGAATACGTGGAGTAATAAAGAATATTTTTCTACAATTGAACTGTACTTCACACATCGACAACGAAGTGTTGAACGAGACCAGCAGACATACAACAGAAAACTCCGTACTGGAGCATAAAACATGCCATAAAGAAGAGGTGTCTGTCAGTCTATTGAAACTGGCAATGTTGCAGACTGAGTCAGTGGTGGCCGTCCAAAATCCTCGCGGTACGCAGGGAATATTGAATATGTCCGCAGTCTCCAAAAGTCAGTTCACCGTAGGTCTCAAGAAATTGGCATGCCAAAATTCTCATTACGCAAAATTTTAACAGCTTACTGATACACATTTCCCTACAAAATTTTAATTTCCAAAACGATATTGCCTGCAGTAATACTGCAATTTGCAAATTAATCTCTCTTACTGGCAAAAGAACACATGAAACTTATGATAAGCGATTAAGCTCATTGCCACTTCAGCAGTCTTGTCAATAGAACTGTCGCATTTGGGGCACGGAACAACCATAACTTATCCGCAAAAGATCTCTCCACAACTGGCGTGTTACGTTGTTGTGAGAGACCGTGTTGTATTGTACGTCCCATGCATTCTTCTTCTTTTTCTAAAATGCAGAAAAATTGATTAACACTGTGACTGTTGGACATTACCTAGGCATGTTAAACACTTCTCCAAGGTCATTAATGGCTGTGAAAAAAGATTGTGTTTTCAGCAAGACGGCGCAACCTACCATATGGCACTTCTTCGAGAAATGGGTAATTTCCAAGAATGATTGGCTATCGAAATCACTGGGTCCAAACTACGCATACGGTATCGAACGTGCGATCGTAAATCGATCATGCGACTCCGGTGGAGGGCGTTGTGATCAATTATTTGTGATCGTAATTTGCATCTGTTTTCCGTCGTTCACTTACTTGTTCTAAATTACATACCTCCGCGAATTATTTGTGAGTTGCTAGGGAAACCCAGACGATTTATGTCGTTAGTAACTGGGATCTCTGGTGTTCTTGACGTTTCTTCGACAGATTCTCTCACATGGAAAAATCTAATTCCATGTTTATCCAGCGTAGAAAATTGTTCGATTATTTGTCGCAAATAAGGTGTACTACCGGACGAGGAAAGAAGGGACTGTGTAGACTGTAGTGGTGCGAAGTGTGTAAAACTTCGTAAGAACAGTTTCGATGCTGAAATACCGTTACAATTTCATTGCGGACAGTGCAAAAGACGAACGAGTGTCAGGAGGAATACATGGTTCGACTCTTCCACATTATCCATCCAGACCACCGTCATGGACTTCCATATGATGACAACACCGACGACGAGTAAGGTAGGTCGTCTCCTTTACAATTAAAAGTATTTTTGTAACGCTCTTCTTTTGTCGTTGCTTTTGTGACAAAACGTAAACATACTCATAACGCACGTCACTAGAGTCGTATGATCGATTTACGATCGCAAGTTCGATATGTATCGTTTGGCCGCAGCGACTTCGATAGGCGATCATTCTTGGAAATTACCGATAAATATTTTCCTAGTCGAGTCGTGCCGTAATGGAAACATAAGCTGGTCACCGCGATCGTCGTATCTCTCGAATCCTGAGATTATTTACTTAGGGTTTCTCAAAGACAGTATCTACAGGAATAAACAACGGACAATTGCTGCCGCGAACTTTAACATGAGACCTTGCCGAAGGTCATGCAACATAAGCACTCTGAGAACATCGCATGGTAGTTTCCAATGTGGCAGTTTGTCGCGAATGCAGCAGTGTGGTTTCCGCTGGTGAGGGGCGCTGCGAAGCGACACCTCACACTACTAAAAAAATTATTAAATTCGATGAACACGAGCACTTCTACGAGCAGATATGTGAACTGTCAATTACACATCTAAGTGAAGTAGCAGCAAGATTATTAGTTGAAGTCGGCACAAAAATGACAGCAAGATTATTAGTTTAAGTGATATGAGGATACACATTGCTATGAAAAGGAGTGGCCCACTTACTTGGGGCGAGGCTCGAAGAAAAATTGTTCATGCCACGACAGTTCGGAATTTCGAGGTTCGCATGGTATTCTATAGCAGACATTGTCAACCTTTCGTGACCAACAAGCCTGATCCACACTAACTGAAGTTTACGGGCCACCTGGTCACGTGACACAACAGCAGTGCTCCGAGCGCATACTGTCAAAACTATGGCGTCCGTGACTATGTTTCTGTGGTAACGTACCGATATCCACGACACCCCTAGGCCGACACGCCACGGCAAGAAGTTATGCCTCAATACACGAGTTTTTGAGAGTACATTCAATTTATAACAACCCCGTCTTCAGATTTTTACATTTATTTACGCATCGTGAATATTGTTTACTTACGCTGTTTGACAATAGCTACGTATCTTAAAAACTTCCGCAGCAAAGTTTTGCAACTAAGTTAGTAAAGAAATAATGTTCATGGCATGTAAATAAGTGTAAACATCTGTTCAGATGGGAAGCCAGGCATCTTGAAATGAGATCATGGAAAAATAACGCCCCTTTAGGTAACTGGCTGCATCTATTTTATAACGAATTGCTTTCAGTTTCAACTGTTGTGTTCTAAAACGTCTATAATTATTAAGAATTATTAATTAATGTTTCTATGAGAAGGAACAGAAAAACAAAATATAGTAATGAAATAGGAAATTCTAGTCGACAAGCCACTTGGAGTAACAATGCGATTTTTGGTCACGGGCGAAAACGCCAGTTCTGCAGCATTGGATATAGCTCAACGCTGGATGGGGCGCACGGCACCCCGAGACATTGTCCTGCATGCTTGGCCTCCAAGATCGCCAGACATTACCCCATGCGATTTCTTCTTCTATGTGTAGGAAAGTGTGCTCATCTCTCCGTTACCTCGTGACATAGAAGAAATGAAAAACAGAATAGCAGCCGTCAAAACTTGTGTAACATTGTGTAAGGTTTATGACAAATTTAGCTAACGTCTAGATGTTGTTCGTGCTGCTGCTGGTGGACATTAAAAGCATCTGTAATAACACAGAAAAAAAAAAAAAATTTTGCGAGTATTTTTCAGTTCATTCCATGTTTGTAGTATATTTTTATCGATAAATATGAGTTTTGAAATCAAGCACCCCGTACTATACAGAAGCCAAACTGGTAGCGGGCGAATAACAGAACGGCGAGTTGTCAAACTGAAAGTACTCGCCCTCTCACGCTCAACATGTAATGGTCATACGGAGAATATTTTCGCCGGAATCAATACTGTTCATCAATATTTCTAACTAAACTTCGTCTGAACAGGCCTCGGACGGTCCAACGGCACCGACCGACCGCCGTGTCATCCTCAGGCGATAGGCGTCACGGGGAGCAGATATGGAGGGGCATGTCGTCAGCATTCCACTTTTTCGGCCTTTGTCAGTTTTCGTGACCAGAGCCGCTGCTTCTCAATCAAGGAGTTTCTCAATTGGGCTGACTGCAGCCGTATTGCAAACAGCGTTCGGCACAGTTGGACGCTCACCCATCCAAGTGCTAGCCAAGCCCAACAGCGCTTAATTTCAGTCTTTCTTTCTTTATTCGTGTCAGAGCTACACTAAAATGAACACATATACAATACAAACAAAGAAAACTATACAGTATTCACCCAGAATTGGGCAACTTTGATAGCATTGGGTGCTGCAGACGTTAAGTCCTTCATGCTACAGCTGGTAGGGCATGAGTTACATTTGAAGACGTGCCGGGTTGTCTGCAATTCACCGCATTCGCATAGTGTTGTGTTGGCAGTTGGAAGTTCCATTTAAAGAGATTGTCCCTCGATATTGCGACTTCGGTCCGTAGTCTGTTCAAGGACTTTCAAATGACCCACTAACAGTTAACTACACTGACTTTAATTTCAGTGATCTGACGGGAACCGACGTTGTCACTGCAGCAGGTCCTTGACCATCAATACTTCTCGTACTGACAACATGACAAAACTCGCCGTCAGAATGTTATTATACTGACGTACTGACAGTAACATTCAACGTGTGCGGCCTCCCTTCTTTCCGTTGGTTGGTTGGGGACCAAACGGCGAGGTCATCGGTCCCATCGGATTAGGTAAGAATGGGGAACGAATCCGGCCGTGCCCTTTTAAAGGAACTATCCCGTCATTTGCCTGAAGCGATTTAGAAAAATCACGGAAAACCTAAATCAGGATGGCCGAACGCGGGTTTCAACCGTCGTGCAAGCGAATACGAGTTCAGTGTGCTAACCATCGCGCCATCTCGCCCGGTCTTTCCTTCCTTGTGAAATTTGTTCTATGCTTGGGATACCTGAAACAATACATCGATATATCTGAATCAGTTACGCGATATTTTCGATCGATATTAATCCCGTCGTTATACCGTTAACATCAATATTTTGTGGCAATAAAATCAGAAAATAATACTTCGGTCATCTAACTCCTAACAGAGAAAATTTTACTTTTACTTCCTTTTTAATACTGAAATAATTACAACATATGAACGGTGCCTATAGTTTTTGCTTTAAAGGTCTTAGAGAAATTTTGACTTGTCAATTGTGTAGTTTGGTAACCCTCTCTCATTTGAAAGTAACTGTGGTAGAAAAGATTGAAATGTAATTCTCGAAACGTGGGAGGTAAAAAGAGAGTAACTCCAGACATTGAAGACATTTTTCCAGAATTATTAGTATATTTATAGAATCAATAATCCTTTTACAATCCCCATTCTGAAACCAGGCAAGAACCCTTTGGAGGTGGACAGCTACCGCCCCATTAGCCTCACCAACGTTCTTTGCAAGCTTCTCGAACGGATGGTGAGCCGGCGCTTGAATTGGGTACTGGAGTCACGGGGCCTTCTGGCTCCGTCTCAGGGTGGGTTCCGTAAAGGCCGCTCCGCCGCCGACAATCTGGTGAGCCTGGAGTCGGCCATCCGTACTGCCTTTGCCCGCCGTCAGCACCTGGTCGCTGTCTTTTTCGACATGCGGAAGGCGTACGATACGACATGGCGTCATCACATCCTTTCTACGCTTCATGAATGGGGTCTTCGGGGCCCTCTGCCGATCTTTATCAGAAATTTTCTGTCGTATCGTACCTTCCGCGTGCAAGTCGCAGCCTCATATAGTTCCACCCACGTCCAGGAGAACGGTGTGCCACAGGGTTCTGTTTTAAGTGTCTGCCTGTTTTTAATAGCCATTAACGGGCTCGCTGCGGCCGTGGGAAATTCTGTCTCTGCTTCCCTGTATGCTGACGACTTCTGCCTTCCTTACAGCTCTACTGGCATTGCAGCTGTTGAACGTCAGCTACAGGGTGCTATCCGCAAGGCGCAGTCTTGGGCTGTAGCTCATGGGTTCCAGTTTTCGGAAGCCAAGACCTGCGTTATGCATTTCCGCCGGCGACGCACTGTCCACCCGGAGCCGCGGCTTTATCTTGCCGGCGAACTTCTTTCAGTGGTGGAATCACACAGGTTTTTGGGGGTGGTTTTTCGATGCCCGGTTAACTTGGCTGCCTTATATCCGGCAGCTTAAACAGGCGTGTTGGCGGCATCTAAACGCTCTGAGATGCTTGAGCCACACCCGCTGGGGCGCCGACCGATCTACCCTGTTGCGGCTCTACCAGGCGTTAATCCAGTCCCGTCTGGATTATGGGAGCCTGGCTTATGGGTCAGCATCCCCCTCTGCGTTGCGGGTGCTGGACCCAATACTACACAGCGGGATCCGACTTGCCACTGGTGCCTTCCGCACCAGCCCTGTGGACAGCATCCTTGTTGAGGCAGGTGTCCCTACACTGTGGTTACGACGCCAACAATTACTGGCTGCTTATGCTGCCCATGTTTTTAGCTTGCCCGGGCATCCAAATTACCGTGTCCTGTTCCCGCAGTCAGTCGTCCATCTGCGAGACCGTCGGCCCCGGTCGGGTTGTCCAATCGCCGTACGCGTCAAGGAGCTTCTCTGCGGGCTTGGGTTTTTCCCTGTTCCACCTCCTTTCCGGGCACCTCTGCGTACACCCCCATGGTGTGTTTCTCGCCCTTGCCTTCGGCTCGACTTGGCACAGGGCTCGAAGGACTCGGTCCCTCCAGAGGCCTTCCGCCGCCGCTTTTATTCCATCCTGGCCACGTATCAGGGCTCTGGAATTGTTTACACCGACGGTTCGATGGTTGCTGGTCGTGTCGGGTATGCGCTAACACCAGGGGACCATTCCGAGCAACTGTCCTTGGCGGCTGGCTGCAGCGTTTACACTGCTGAGCTGGTCGCCATCTTTCGAGCCCTAGAGTATATCCGCTCCTGCTCAGGTGAGTCCTTCGTTATCTGTAGCGATTCCCTGAGCGGTTTACGAGCTCTCGACCAGTGTTTTCCTCGTTCTCGTCTGGTGATGGCTATCCATGAGTCCCTGCATAGTCTCGCGCGTTGCGGCCGCTCTGTGGTCTTTGTGTGGACGCCCGGGCATGTCGGTATCCCAGGCAATGAAAATGTTGACCGCCTGGCCAAACAGGCCACCAGTGAACCCACTCTAGACATTGGCCTTCCGGAGACTGATTTGAGGGCAGTCTTCCGCCGCAAAGTTATCTCGCTTTGGGACGCTGAATGGCGCGGTCTGGCCACCCCTAACAAACTCCGTGCCGTCAAGGAGACGACGACTGTGTGGAACTCCTCCTTGCGAGTCTCTCGCAAGGAGTCTGTCATCCTCTGCCGACTGCGTATTGGGCACACGCGGATGACCAACGGCCACTTATTGCGCCGTGAGGTCCCTCCTCTCTGTCGGTGCGGCTCGGCATTGACAGTGGTCCACATTTTGTTGGACTGTCCACTTTTATCTGTGCTCAGGCAGTCGTTTGCACTGCCTGACTCGCTCCCTGCCCTTTTAACCGATGACTCTGCTATGGCTGACTTAGTTTTACGTTTTATTCGGGCAGGGGGTTTTTATTATTTAATCTGAGTGTTTCTGTTTTATTTTATTGTCTTGTGTTGATTCTGGCCTTTGGCCTACGGTTTTAAACTAAGTTTTTTAATGTGTTTTCGGTAGTTGGCTTTTCCTTTTTTTGTTCCTATGGTCGGCCAACCACCGTCACACTCCGTGTGATTTTATTTCGTTTTGTCTGGTCCTTGTCTATGTTTCTTTTATTCTGTGTCGTCTGTCTCCTATTTCGTTGAACATTTTTTATTCTCTGTGGGTAGTTTTAGTATTTTGGAAAAAGGTACCGATGACCTCTGCAGTTTGGTCCCTTTAATCCTTAAACCAACCAACCAACCTTTCACAATCTGGAAGGAAATGATGACTAACTGACAACCTCAGCTTCCGACAGGTGTTGTTGATATTCCTCGATGTGGACATCTGCACGGTCATCAACAGTAACTGTTCTTTCGAGAACAAGTTACAGTCTTCGTATATACTGGAGGGAAATGTCTCAGCCGAGTTCCAGTCTGCATCTGATAGCTACGAAATATTCAGCAGCTGATGGAACTTCAGTACCAGCAAGAAGACTATTTTGAAGAGCTGCTGAAGAAATTTCTGGTCAGAGAAGTAGATAAAAAGCAGAACATGCCAACAAATTACTTTTTTAAATTTCATAGACAGTAAATTTCATTCATATTATCCGTATTTTGAGTCTTTTTGTGTCTATTATTTCATATGCTGTAGTATAACTTTTTTTCCTAAGACTTTTCTGATGATATGTAAAATAATGTATTATTAAATTTGATTTTCCTCAATTTTTTATCAATCCAGAAAACCCACTCCTCACAGTTTTAAATAACACGTGATATTATTAAGTTACAATCTTAATTGTAATACAAAATTTTTGTCACTCGTACATCGAAATATCGATATTTATTGTTCGATTAATCACTGTTCTAGCGAATATCGATATTCATCATTCGAAGTCCCATCCCTAACTGTTCCATTACAGACGATAGGCACGAATCGTATGTTGTTAACACCGTACGAAATGACCGGAACTACTCAAACCAATGACAGCACAACTTATTGAAACCTTTACAGGCCGTATAGCCAATAACAAAGCATTACTCATGTAGCGAGCCGAGCGTTGGCGGAAATTTCCGAAAATGTGTCCCACGCGAAGCGCAACGGGATAACTTCAATCTCTCTTTCACCAATTTCCTCTGTGGGCCGGTTTGAAACCAATGGCTGGCAGGATCTGGGTCGTGGCCACCAGTTGCCGACCGCTGTGCTACAGATTCCTTTCTGTCAAAACGTGAAAAGTGGACATATATGACTCTGGTCATATGAATTCCAGACTTTCTTTTGCTAACGCCTTTATCCCGCATTATGCGCAGAGTTAAGTACGGAATTGGCACGGTTAATTTTAAGGGGTGGCCGGATGCCCTTCCTGCCGCCACCCCATACCCCCCGGGACGGAAGTAGTGTACCCCAGCTGTCTGCGTCTAGTGTAAATCGTGAAATGGTGTGAATGTGTTTAAAATGTCTGTGAGTCGTGTAAATGAGCAAGAACGTCGGGAGCAGCCCGGTATTCACCTAGTAGGATGTGGAAAACCGCCTAAAAACCACATCGAGGCTGGCCGGCACACCGGCCGTCGTCGGTAATCCGTCGGGCAGATTCGATCCGGGGCTGGCGCGCCTACCCAAGTCCTCGAAGCAGCGCGTTAGTGCTCTCGGCTACCCTGGCGGGTCAAATGAATTCCAGACTATAGGTTGTAAATAGCTATGAACATTTCAGTGGTAACGAAACAAATTATCAGCTTTTGGGGCACTCTGTATCTCTTAGGGTGGCTCCGCCTCCGAGCTTTGTACTACGAGCCGTCCTTGTTATGAGCTGTCCTCGTGCCAAGACATATTGACATCGGCGGCAGGAGGCCAAGACAAGTAGTCCAGAGCAGAGTGGAGTAGCGTAGAGCAGCGCAGCGAGAGACTCACCTCCCTGAGCACGATGAAGTTCTCAGCGACGCCGTCGAGCACCTTCTCGAGGTAGAGGAAGCAGCCGTTGCTCTTGATGTGCAGCTGGTTGAGCATCTCGGCGGTGTCGCGGCTGATGTGCTGCCGCAACGCGTCCTCCTGGTCGAGCCGCGCCAGGATGTACTGCTGGACGTCGCGCACCACCTGCGACTTGCGCAGGTCGTCCAGCGCGATGCGCCGGAAGCCCGCGAACAGGCGCGCCACCGCGCGGCTGTGCCTGCCACCACAGCAAACCCTCCTTTAATCCTTCACTCTCCCGACAGCCTCACATTACTCATGCGAGGTGGGTCTAAACTATTTTTTAAGGATATAGGTTACAGTTTCGCTGGGTATCAGTCTCTTCATTTTCTGCACTTGGTATAGGTCATTTCTTTGTTTTTAAATCAAACAATGGAAAATCCAAGATGGAATGTAACAATACCAGAGAAGGAAAGTTGCTACTCACCATATAGCGGAGATGCTGAGTTGCGATAGGCACAACAAAAAGATTCACACAATTAAAGCTTTCGGCCATTAAGGCCTTTGTCAGCAGTAGACACACATACACACAGGCGCGCACACACACACACACATAAACGCAACTTGCACACACGTCTGCAGTCTCAGAGAGCTGAGACCACACTGCGAACTAGTGATGGGGAGCTCGTGAATGAGTCGTTCAAATGAACGCTTCATTCCAGTGAAGTGTGAACTAACCACTCATTTTCAATGAACTGGTACTTCAAACTCTTCACAGATAGCACACTCCACACTTTTTTCTAGTTCACTCACTCTCTTCCCCTCCCTCTCTCCCACTACATCGGCGCGTCTACGGGTAGCCTACCGTTGGCAGCGCTTGCAGACAAGTGAATATTAAAGATACAAACGAAGAGGCTGGCTATTTGTTAAGAACACTGAAAGAGGGATTTTACCTGAAATCGTACCAATGACTACAGGTGACAGTTTACGTTTTGAATCTGGAGGGTTATTATTCTCAACAAAAATAAAATCTACTGGAAAACTTCTGAATAATTACTTAACGTAGGTATATAGACTTTATGACAGTGGTAAACATACTCATTCTATTTTGGATTAAATTTTAAAATAAACATAAAATTGGACTGCATTTCGTTGGTAGTCCTAGTTTTCAGTCCATGAACAACAAATAATGTTTCATTTGGCAGATAAAGACTTTCTTGGGCGCTTCCTGAGAAAATGTCGAGCAAAATTCAATGTAATACACTCCTGGATATGGAAAAAAGAACACATTGACACCGGTGTGTCAGACCCACCATACTTGCTCCGGACACTGCGCGAGGGCTGTACAAGCAATGATCACATGCACGGCACAGCAGACACACCAGGAACCGCGGTGTTGGCCGTCGAATGGCGCTAGCTGCGCAGCATTTGTGCACCGCCGCCGTCAGTGTCAGCCAGTTTGCCGTGGCATACGGAGCTCCATCGCAGTCTTTAACACTGGTAGCATGCCGCGACAGCGTGGACGTGAACCGTATGTGCAGTTGACGGACTTTGAGCGAGGGCGTATAGTGGGCATGCGGGAGGCCGGGTGGACGTACCGCCGAATTGCTCAACACGTGGGGCGTGAGGTCTCCACAGTACATCGATGTTGTCGCCAGTGGTCGGCGGAAGGTGCACGTGCCCGTCGACCTGGGACCGGACCGCAGCGACGCACGGATGCACGCCAAGACCGTAGGATCCTACGCTGTGCCGTAGGGGACCGCACCGCCACTTCCCAGCAAATTAGGGACACTGTTGCTCCTGGGGTATCGGCGACGACCATTCGCAACCGTCTCCATGAAGCTGGGCTACGGTCCCGCGCACCGTTAGGCCGTCTTCCGCTCACGCCCCAACATCGTGCAGCCCGCCTCCAGTGGTGTCGCGACAGGCGTGAATGGAGGGACGAATGGAGACGTGTCGTCTTCAGCGATGAGAGTCGCTTCTGCCTTGGTGCCAATGATGGTCGTATGCGTGTTTGGCGCCGTGCAGGTGAGCGCCACAATCAGGACTGCATACGACCGAGGCACACAGGGCCAACACCCGGCATCATGGTGTGGGGAGCGATCTCCTACACTGGCCGTACACCACTGGTGATCGTCGAGGGGACACTGAATAGTGCACGGTACATCCAAACCGTCATCGAACCCATCGTTCTACCATTCCTAGACCGGCAAGGGAACTTGCTGTTCCAACAGGACAATGCACGTCCGCATGTATCCCGTGCCACCCAACGTGCTCTAGAAGGTGTAAGTCAACTACCCTGGCCAGCAAGATCTCCGGATCTGTCCCCCATTGAGCATGTTTGGGACTGGATGAAGCGTCGTCTCACGCGGTCTGCACGTCCAGCACGAACGCTGGTCCAACTGAGGCGCCAGGTGGAAATGGCATGGCAAGCCGTTCCACAGGACTACATCCAGCATCTCTACGATCGTCTCCATGGGAGAATAGCAGCCTGCATTGCTGCGAAAGGTGGATATACACTGTACTAGTGCCGACATTGTGCATGCTCTGTTGCCTGTGTCTATGTGCCTGTGGTTCTGTCAGTGTGATCATGTGATGTATCTGACCCCAGGAATGTGTCAATAAAGTTTCCCCTTCCTGGGACAATGAATTCACGGTGTTCTTATTTCAATTCCAGGAGTGTACTTTCTTTATATGTGACAGGCTTCTCTGTTTATCTTTCCTTTGTCCCCTTCGACCATGCTCTATATAACTCAAATGCTAGAAGAGCGCAAAACGTTGCGTGCACGTTACTGCATAGTTCGGCCATCTGTTGGTAAAATTATGAAGTATTACGAAGCTTTATTGTACGAGCGAGGCGAAGCGAGCGTAGCCGCAGCTGAGCGGCGAACTGGGCAACTTCGCCAGGCTTCCGTACTTCATGAATGAACTACTTCATTTGAACGCTTCACGGCAAAGAGTGAAATGAATGAAGTAGTTCACGGGAATGAACGAGTTCGACCCATCTCTACTGCGAACAGCAGCACCAGTGCATGATGGGAGTGGCGACTGGGTGGGGGTAAGGAGGGGGCTGGGGCAGGGAGGGGGGGGATAGTATGGTGGGACTGGTAGACAGACAAGTGTTGCAGTTTAGACGGAGGGCAGGAGAGAAGGTGCGGAGGGGGAGGGGGTAAGTAGCGGAAAGGAGAGACTGGGTGTGGCAGTGAAATGACGGCTGTGTAGTGCTGGAATGGGAACAGGGAGGGGGCTGGATGGGTGAGGACAGTGACTAACGAAGGTTGAGGCCAGGAGGGTTACGGGAACGTAGGGTGTGTTCTACATCTACATACATACTCCGCAATCCACCATACGGTGCGTGGCGGAGGGTACCTCGTACCACAACTAGCATCTTCTCTCCCTGTTCCACTCCCAAACAGAACGAGGGAAAAATGACTGCCTATATGCCTCTGTACGAGCCCTAATCTCTCTTATCTTTGCAGTCTTTCCGCGAAATATACGTTGGCGGCAGTAAAATTGTACTGCAGTCAGCCTCCAATGCTCGTTCTCTAAATTTCCTCTGTAGCGATTCACGAAAAGAACGCCTCCTTTCCTCCATAGACTCCCACCCGAGTTCCTGAAGCATTTCCGTAACACTCGCTTGATGATAAAACCTACCAGTAACAAATCTAGCAGCCCGCCTCTGAATTGCTTCTATGTCCTCCCTCAATCCGACCTGATAGGGATCCCAAACGCTCGAGCAGTACTCAAGAATAGGTCTTATTCGTGTTTTATAAGCGGTCTCCTTTACAGATGAACCAAATCTTCCCAAAATTCTACCAATGAACCGAAGACGACTATCCGCCTTCCCCACAACTGCCATTACATGCTTGTCCCACTTCCTATCGCTCTGAAATGTTACGCCCAAATATTTAATCGACGTGACTGTGTCAAGCGCTACACTACTAATGGAGTATTCAAACATTACGGGATTCTTTTTCCTATTCATCTGCATTAATTTACATTTATCTATATTTAGAGTTAGATGCCATTCTTTACACCAATCACAAATCCTGTCCAAGTCATCTTGTATCCCCCTACAGTCACTCAACGACGACACCTTCCCGTACACCACAGCATCATCAGCAAACAGCCGCACATTGCTATCCACCCTTTCCAAAAGATCATTTATGTAGATAGAAAACAACAGCGGACCTACCACACTTCCCTGGGGCACTCCAGATGATACCCTCACCTCCGATTAACACTCACCATCGAGGACAAGGATGTATTGCAGGGAACGTTTCCACCTACGCAATTCAGAAAAGCTGGTGTTGCTGGGAAGGATCCATATGGCACAGGCTGTGAAGCAGTCATTAAGATGAGGGATATCATGTTTGGCGGCGTGTTCAGCAACAGAGTGGTCCACTTGTTTCTTGGCCACAGTTTGTCGGTGGCCGTTCATGCGGACAGACAGCTTGTTGGTTGTCATGCCTACATAGAATGCAGCACAGAGGTTGCAGCTTAGCTTGTAAATCACGTGAGTGGTTTCACAGGTAGCCCTGCCTTTGATGGGATAGATGATGTTAGTGACCGGACTGGAGTAGGTGATGGTAGGAGGATGTATGGGACAGGTCTTGCATCTAGGTCTATTACAGGGGTATGAGCCATGAGATAAGGGATTGGGAGCAGGGGTTGTGTAAGGGTGGAAGAGTATATTGTGTAGGTCTGGTGGACGGCGAAATACCACTGTAGGAGGGGTGGGAAGGATAGTGGGCACGACATTTCTGATTTCAGGGCACGACGAGAGGTAATCGAAACCCTGGCGGGGACTGTAATTCAGTTGCTCCAGTCCCGGATGGTACTGAGTTACGAGGGGAATGCTACTCTGTGGCCGGACTGTGGGACTTTGGGAGGTGGTGGGAGACTATATTTTTGTATGTTCAGTTTTATTTTCTGTGCAACTAACGGTTGTGAATGTTGTTCCATTAAATCTAGATAATTAACCTGGTTAATGTGTAACTGAGACTTCGAGAATAACCAAAGAGTGTGGATAATCCAAAAATACAAGTTTTTATCGGAAAATATACAGAGGGCGTTCAAAAAGTTTTGCACAGTCGTCTCTAATTTTTTAATTTTTGCAGGAGGAGAATGAAATTTTTGTGAACATACTTGGAACATTTACCTATATGTTGGTATGTGAAAGTATTTTCTTTTATTTACAGGTGAGTCATAATGTACCATGAAGTAGATGTCAGGTTGCGACAACGGCCGGTAATGGAATTCCTCTTCAAGCCCAGTGATGACTCTGCCACATCGATTCACGGGAAGTTGCCCCTTGTTTATGGGGAGGGCACAGTGGATCGCAGCAGCATCCAGCGGTGGTTGCAGAGGTTTAAAGATGGTGATTTCTCTCTACTGGACAATCCGCGTTGCGGTAGCCAATCGACGTCAGTGAGTGGCGTGAGTAAGGAGACCACTGATCAAATCATTAAAAATGACAGATGTGTGACAACACGACAGCTTGCTGAAATGACTCGTTTGTCATTGGGTAGTGTGGTATCACTGGTACAGTCACTATGGTACAGAACAATCTGTGCACGTTGGGTGCTTCGATTATCGACAAGAGAAATGAAAACGCTGCGGAAGAAAGCGTGAAAGGGGCTCATGAAGACCTTTACAGAAGAGTGGAAACAGAGTTTGGACGGCGTCATTACCCAGGATGAAACATCGTTGTTTTTCCCGAATCTGAGAGCAAAGCCAGTCCACGGAGTGGCTTCATCCAGGTTCCCCTCGGAAGAAGACACCGAGACTAACGAACAGCAGGCCGAAAGGTGATGGGCTCCTTCTTCTGGGATCACTGTGGTGTCATTTTCATCGAATTTTTGGAACCTGGCTCCACAATTAACAGGGACAGTTACTGTTTGTCACTGGACAAGCTGCGACGTGCCATCAAGACCCACAGACCACAGCTTCAGGGCCAGCTCATCACACTACACCATGACAATGCTAAACCACATACAGCCCTTATGACGCAGGAGAAAAATCAGGAAAATAGGTTCGAAAATTGCTCCTCCTCCGGAATTGTCTCCGTCTGATTTTTACCTCTTTGGTCGGCTGAAGGCCCACCTGCGCGGTAAAACATTTGGTAGTGAGAAAAACCTTATTTCCTGTGTCAAGCGATGGTGTAGAAGGCAATCCCCAGAATTTTCCAAAGTGCATTTACGTCATGGAAAGAACGTTGGGCCAGATGCGTCCCAGGTGAAGCAGGCTGCATTGAGTAGGCTCAATGTGTAGCTAAATGTTCCATATATGTTCAGAAAAAACTTCATTCTCCTCCTGCAAAAAATAATAAAATTATAGACCACTGTGCGAAACTTTTTGAGCGCCCTCTGTACAGTGTCCCAGGTTCGTTGTGACTGCTTGTGTGAAAATCCAAACTGCAATGCTATCTCGTGGCGAGTTCCGGCGTTATGATTGTTCTTGTTTCAACAACAGCCGTGTAGAAGATCGAAGTGCTGGCATCTCTGCAACAGGCGTTCTGGCCGCGAACGTAACACTGTGTGTCTGACGCTCGTCGGAAAATAGCGTGGAATAGCGAGGCAACATCAAGTTTTTTGAGCCCCCATCGTTTATGACTGAGGAGTTCTTGGATCACAGTGCTGGATCACCCACTGTATTCTCCGGATTTGGCTCCAGCCGACTCTGGTTGTTCCGCAAATTAAAGTAAGCTATGAAAAGACAACGTCACGACGCAGTTAAGCACGAAAACTGTACTGCAGCACTAAACCCAGTTCCGAAAAAAAACCCTTTTAAACGATTTCAGCTGTGTACTGATTCAGTGGGAGACCATTGTGAGTAAATAAAGTAATTTTGTAAACATAATGCACGACTTATTTTTCAGAGCCGCCGTCACAACGGAACTGGAACAGAGTGCATTCGCAAAACAAGCTAAATGTCAAATTTGAAAGCATTACTTAGGCGTTACACGCCGCAAACTGACAACTGATTTACAAAATTATTTTTGAATACACCGAATTTTGTTGTATTTCAGTTCTCGTTCGGGAAATAATTGGTCAATTTTTTTCTGATCCTAACGAAAGATCATTCTTTTCCGGAGAGTCTAAACATCAGTTAGGCAAATGAATTTATTCTTGCATACTATAACAACATATCAGCGCATTTCAGTGGTTCGTTATGCTAGATGACGGGCTTCTAGGTACCATCATCTTTGCTGTTCTCCTCTAACGAGCACAATTTGTTTTCTACATCCGTTTCACTAAACAGCTCAAATCGCGGCTCATAGGCATCGCTGTTTAACTACTCGCGGATATTTCCGTCGTCTACGCCTTCACAGACATAAGTTTAGATTCACTCTAATCGTAACCGAATACTTCAGGCTTCATTTTTTAATTTTTTTTCTAAAGTCACCAAACCATGCAAGCAAGCTAAATTATCTGCACACATATACTGTTATTGGGAGTTTGCTGTATTTTTCATCACAATATAAAATTTCGATATTTTTAAAAGTTATTTTATTTTATAAAATTTATTTATGTACAATTGAATACATGCAATTATCAGTTTAAGACCCAAAATATTAGTTAAAAAAATATTCGATGTATGTAACTCTTAGAACTACATACGTATGTGGCAGCCACGCTTGTTATTCATGACCTTATGTTTCTATGTTCCGTCCCTACAGTTAAATGGAAGGCAGTTTGTTTATTGCCATATGGGTTTCACTTCTTTTATTAATGAAGCATATCTTCAGTGGTTTGTAACACTACGTGCGGTTTGTAACACTATGCAACGCAACAAAGAAATTGCTACTGGGTGAAACTAATGAGTATCGTGTACTAGGGTGCGCTGATTCCCATTTTGTAATCAGGAATGTTGTAGGACTTCTGGGTTTAGAGTTATAGCTGAAAGTCATGTGGCCTTAAGAGCGTGTACATGGATTAATGTGTAGCTGCATCAACGAGCTGTGTTCAATGTACGCGCGCGCGTGCGTGTGTGTGTGTGTGTGTGTGTGTGTGTGTGTGTGTGTATTCTCAAGGTTACGCTCCTTTATGCGTTTATGGAAAGGTAAGAGTGCAGTAGTAAAAATGAACAGGCAGACTTGCACAAGTTTTAACCAGTCCGCGGCAAGTTCTAACTTGTCCGAGAGCTACAGCATGTAGGCAGGTTTCAACATATTTTGTAACAATTTCTCCTGTTTATCCATCAGTCCGATTCGGAGATGATTAGAGAATAGTTGTGTTAGTGTAGTTCTGTGTTTTATTAGTCAACAATCACAGTAACATGCATTTAAATGATTTCGTATAAGGCAATTCGTTAATTTGGTATATGGTGATTCAGTAAATGAAAGGTGAATAGGCATAGTTATGTGAATTGTCCAGACTGGTTTTGCTACATTTGTGGCAAGTATACGACATCCGATCAGCGCAAGAACATGACCAGATAGCTACGTATAGCTTTCAAATATAACTTCGGATGAGAAATCGGACATAAAAAAAATCCTGGGCTCCTCTTTCCTGTTGCACTGTTAATCCGACCTAGCGGAGTGGTCTAACGGTAAGCGAAATAGAATGCCTTTTGGTGTTCCCATGATTTTGCGGGACTAGAAAGATAACCATTGGGATTGCTATTTCTGCTTGACGAACATATCCGGGTACAGCTAGAAGAACAACACGCTTGGAGGTGAAAACGTGCTTCTTGGGCCGCGTCAATTCGTCGCGTTCTTACTGTATGTACTGGTGTGTGTCGGTGTTTTTTTTCCCCCCCTCAGCGCTATTTCTGGACTGTATCGCCCTGTGCTGTAGTTTCTCCTCACTGTTTCCACGGCTCTGATGAAGTAGCTAGCCCAAAACGTGTCATACACTGAAGGAAGCGGAAAGTTTTACATTGTGAACAATCAGTCCAGTATTTCTCTTCACCACATAACGTGTGAAATGATTAAACTTTCATCCCATTCACAACTGATGTCTATCAACAGCGTCAGCATGGTGTGATCCCCCACAAGCATGAATGCACTCACGTGTTCGTTGTGCAAAGAAAGCAAATGCCACATCGAGGGATTTCTTGACACGATGAAACACACACTGTGCCAGCACACGCCAGTCAAGGATTCGAATATCCTACAAGATGAAATTATTTCTCTGTAGCAGACTGTACTCTGATATGAAATTTACCGGCAGATTAAAACTGTGTACCGCACCAAGACTCTAACACAGGGCCTTTGCCTTTCGCGGCCAAGTCGATTATCGCACGAGAACGTCTGTGAAGTTTGGAAGGTAGGAGATGCGGTACTGGTGGGGGTAAAGGTGCGTTTATACCTGTGCGCCTTGCGGCTAGCCCCCGTGCGGCTGTGCTTCCCCACACACAGGTACAGGCACGTGTCTTCCAGTCTGGTACGGGCGGGGTCCTGCGCCTGGGGACGGTGGCCCGCGCAGACAATTCAGAGGCATGAGCGACTTTGCCTCTTCGTCCAATGGCAGCATGCGTCCAGTGCACACGAAAAACGCAGAGATGTAAACGCACCTTAAGGCTCCGAGGATGGGTCCTGAGTTATGGTTGAGTAGCTAAGCTGGTAGAGCAATTGCCTGCGAAAGGCAAAGGTTTCGAGTTCGAATGTCGGTCCGGCACACGACCCTCGTTACCTCTGCCGATTTTCTCTGGGGTTGGCCTTTAGAACTGCACGTCCCGAAACATTTTTCAACGCAGGACAAATTTCAGATTAGCTTTTACACCACTGGCCATTAAAATTGCTGCACCACGAAGATGACGTGCTACAAACGCGAAATTTAACCGACAGGAAGAAGATGCTGTGATATGCAAATGATTAGCTTTTTAGATCATTCACTCAAGGTTGGCGCCGGTGGCGACACCTACAACGTGCTCACATGAGGAAAGTTACCAACCGATTTCTCATACACAAACGGCAGTGGACCGGCGTTGCCAGGAGAAACGCTGTTGTGATGCCTCGTGTGAGGAGGAGAAATGCGTACCATCACGTTTCCGACTTTGATAAAGGTCGGATTGTAGCCTATCGCGATAGCGGTTTATCGTATCGTGACATTGCTGCTCGCGTTGGTCGAGGTCCAATGACTGTTAGCAGAATATGGAATCGGTGGGTTCAGGAGGGTAATACGGAACGCCGTGCTGGATCCCAACGGCCTCGTATCACTAGCAGTCGAGATGACAGGCATCTTATCCGCATGGCTGTAACGGATCGTGCAGCCACGTCTCGATCCCTGAGTCAACAGATGGAACGTTTGCAAGACAACAACCATCTGCACGAAGGGTTCGACGACGTTCGTAGCAGCATGGACTATTAGCTCGGAAACCATGACTGCGGTTACCCTTGACGCTGCATCACAGACAGGAGCGCCTGCGATGGTGTACTCAACGACGAACCTGGGTGCACGAATGGCAAAATGTCATTTTTTCGGATGAATCCAGGTTCTGTTTACAGCATCATGATGGTCGCATCCGTGTTTGGCGACATCGCGGTGAACGCACATTGGAAGCGTGTATTCGTCATCGCCATACTGGCGTATCACCCGGCGGGATGGTATGGGGTACCATTGGTTAAACGTCTCGGTCTCCTCTTGTTCGCACTGACGGCACTTTGAACAGTGGACGTTACATTTGAGATGTGTTACGACCCGTGGGCTCTACCCTTCATTCGATCCCTGCGAAACCCTACATTTCAGCAGGATAATGCACGACCGCATGTTGCAGGTCCTGTACGGGCTTTTCTCGATACAGAAAATGTTCGACTGCTGCCCTGACCAGCACATTCTCCAGATCTCTAACCAATTGAAAACGTCTGGTCAATGGTGGCCGAGCAACTGGCTCGTCACAATACGCCAGTCACTACTCTTGATGAACTGTGGTATCGTGTTGAAGCTGCATGGGGAGCTGTACCTGTACACGCCATCCGAGCTCTGTTTGACTCAACGTCCAGGTATATCAAGGCCGTTATTACGGCCAGAGGTGGTTGTTCTGGGTACTGATTTCTTAGGATCTATGCAACCAAATTGCGTGAAAATGTAATCACATGTCAGTTCTAGTATAATATATTTCTCCAATGAATACCCGTTTATCATCTGCATTTCTTCTTGGTGTAGCAATTTTAATGGCCAGTAGTGTATTTGTAACTAGCGACTCGGCCCAGCTTCGCACGGGTAGCATTAAGTAGCTATGGCCAAATGCCTTAACTGACGTAGCGTATTTTGTTTGAAGGTAGTGAATAAAATTCAAAGAACAACGTCAATTAGGGGAATGTCGTCACCTTCATCTAACTAACGAGATGTCAGAAGCACACGCCAGAAAAATTGTTTGAAGGCATGACTGTTGTATATTCCGTATTGAATTGGCGTTTGGAGTGACATCGCATGGCAATGATGCAAACAGTAGACTATGTCTACAACCAATGTAAATACTGTATGCGAAGCACGAGTGTATGTGTGACTGATTCAGTATGCATCGGAGGCTGTCTGCAGTGGCACAAAAATAAAAGAAAAAACACGCATGATCTACATGTTTAGTTTGCGTTACAACACACCTCTTATGAAGGTTAGTCCGCAGTTCGATGCATTGCTAAGATTCATTGCCGAAATCATTTGTCGTGGACACTTATAGCATACTTATTCGCTGTTCCACGCAAAGAATCGTATCCAGATCTAGGTTTGATTTGCAGAAAGCTGAAAATTGAAAGCTGAGTCGGCTGGAAGAAGGTACTGAATGTAGGCGAAATAAAGTTGCTGAAGTTTTTCAGAAAACGTTTTACTTGAAAATAAAACACCACGTATTTTGGATTCGCATTTTTTTTCACTGCGCAGTTGTTTTCAAACAATTGCAGGGAAACTACTGGTTAAAATATTATATCATTTCAAACTGTAAGTCTCGCATCACAGCCCGATGATGAGGTAGTTACCTTTCGCTACTGGTCATATTTATTACTATACTTCAAAGTTGAGTAACAAATTACCTTTTGTGCGAAGAATTTGCACTGAATTAAGGGTGCGAACTGCGACAGTTGTGCTGAAACGATGCAATCAATTGGATGTAACCTAAGCGACCTGCATATCCCTAACCAGTTATCCCGTCACGGAAAGTGGCGCTACAGTGTAATATCGAAGTGAGCCACGTTTTCTTAACGGCGAATCTCTACGTTATTGAGAGGGGGAAAGCTAGGTTAAAAACATAGTGAAAACTGACGCAGCTGGGATTCGGTCCTAAAAACGTTCAGTTTCTAGCCAAACATTGTTCCACTAGATGCGAATTTGGTCACGCTTTGTGCTGTCACGAGGTACTGCTGCGGCCTCGGGTATGCCGGCTGTTCCCTAAGTGGCAGTGGTATCGCTGACACAAATTTAATTCATCATAATTCAGAAAATCTGTACGAAGTAACCTTCCCTGTGAATCAATGTACGGATCAGTGAAAACCGGATCAAAATCCCTACAGCAGTTTTTGAGATTAGCTCGCACATACTGACAGCACACTTTTACGCAGGGCTTGCAAGCTTGCAATTGGCTCGTAGCACATTGGCTGCTGAGACAAGCCCCGCCCCCTTCAGAACGGTCAGGTTATAGCCTACAAAAGGAATTAACGTGTAATACGTTAATGTGTGGCAGAAGAGTCACGAAAGTTGATGGCGAGCCACTACCTGGACCAGCTACAGCCTCTTAGTTCACTTTTGTAAAAACTATTACAGTAGAGTCTCGATTATCCGATCTTCGGTTATCCGATCTTCTGTGTTATCCGACCCTTTCACAGCGCCGGACGTGCGCCAGCCGACGACGGGTCAGTGACTAACGTGTTGTTTGTTGATAGTTTATTGTCGCCGTCTGCTACTCCTCACTCCTCAGAGCTAACTTGGATCTGTAGTGGAGTGGACGTGTTGCACTTTGTTTATTGTACAAAATTGTGGTGAGGGCTTCAAAACGGAAAAAGGTGGTCGTTTCAATGGAAGAAAAACATAAAGCTTCAAAAACAACAGACATTGGTGAAACTTTATTAAAAGTGGCGCAAGATTATAACGTCGGGAAAGCAACAGTTGGAACTTGGAAGAGGAACCGCAATGAAATTGAGAAGTGGTGTTCTCAGCGAGCAACCTCGGCTGGTTTTGAAGATCGGAAAACCATGAAAAAATGTGATTATGAAAAAGTAAGTGAAGCTTTGTTCCTATGGTTTACTCAACATAGAGATACAGGTGTAGCCATGTCGGGACCTATTTTGCAGGAAAAAGCCTTAAAGTTTCGTAATGAACTAAACTAAGGTGAACCTGATTTCACAGCTAGTGTAGGCTGGCTCGATAGATGGAAGAAAAGATACGGAATTCGGCAACGTAATGACTGTGGTGAAAAGCTTTCAGCAAATTTTGTAGCTGTTCAATTGTTTAGGAATAAAAAAAATGGTTCAAAATGGCCTTGAGCACTATGGGACTTAACATCTATGGTCATCAGTCTCCTAGAACTTAGAACTACTTAAACCTAACTAACCTAAGGACAGCACACAACACCCAGTCATCACGAGGCAGAGAATTTAGGAATAAATTTCACAAGGTATTTGACAAGGAAAACTTAACAGGCGATCAAATTTTTAACTTCGACGAGACTGGCCTCAATTACAAAATGTTACTGGAAAAAACATTAGCGTCAAAGGCCGAAAAGGCAGCGCCAGGCTACAAACGTAGCAAAGAAAGAGTGACAATTCTTGCATGCAGTAACGCCACAACAAATTTGAAAATGAAACTGCCGGCCGGTGTGGCCGTGCGGTTCTAAGCGCGCCAGTTTGGAACCGCGTGACCGCTACGGTCGCAGGTTCGAATCCTGCCTCGGGCATGGATGTGTGTGATGTCCTTAGGTTAGTTAGGTTTAAGTAGTTCTAAGTTCTAGGGGACTGATGACCTCAGTAGTTAAGTCCCATAGTGCTCAGAGCCAGTTGAAAATGAAACTGTCTGTGATAGGTAAGCCAAAAAAACCGAGAGCATTTAAAAATATATCTAAAAATGCTTTACCGGTGAAATATTACAACCAAAAAAATGCTTGGATGAGCTCAGACATTTTTAAAGAAGGGTTTTTAATGAGTTCGTGCCACAAACTGAAAAGTTTTTGAAAGCCAACAACTTGCCCCGCAAAGCACTATTGCTTCTAGACAATGCCACTTGTCATCCTAATGAAGATGAACTTCGAGATCAAGATATAAAGGCCACGTTTTTGCCTCCAAATGTCATATTCTTATGTCAGCCTATGGACCAAGGGGCCTTAGACACACTGAAGAGAAACTACCGCAGAAACTTGCTTTCCTCTTTAATTAATGCTATGGACAAGGACAAAGACACGCTAGAACAGTTGCGCCGTATTAATCTGAAAGACGTAGCTTATGACGTGACCCAATCTTGGGAGAGTATTGGAGCGAATACAACTGCAAAATTCTCGAAAATTTTGCTACAGGAAAATCAAGAAAATTCTCCAGATGACGAAAATCTACATCAGCAGACCGAACCAGAAAATACTGTCCTGCTTTCATTGTTACGAAAAGTTCCGGGATGTGCTGACGCCACAGAAGATGACAAATGAATGGATTGTCCAAGATGAAGAATTTGAAGTGACAGATGAAGAAATAGTCAACACGGTAAACGAAAAAGAAGACGACGAAGAAGCGGATGTAGTGGAGGAAAGTGCGCCCAAGATTTCTCACAACGAAGGGCACAAACTGCTTTAAAATATGTAGAGCAACTGGAGGAAACATCGTCTACCAAGGTTTTACTTCTTAAGAGACTGCGTGATTTAGCGGCAGAAAAACGGCAAACAGCAGGCAAACAAAAGACAATCACTAACTTCTTCACACAGTACATATCTATTTAGCCTAATTTGATTTGTATTGTATTAAATGTTTAACTCATTTGGCCTACTTTAGTTTAATTTTTGTGTTTTTCGTATTATTTTCCGTGTTATCCGACCTTCCCGCTAAACCGAAGTTGCCGCGGACGGTTTAGGTCGGATAATCGAGACTTTGCTGTACAAGTCACTACGCACAACGCCGCACACGGATCAACACTATGATTACTTATAGTCACGGCGCAGAATGCTGTTACGGTCGGCAGCGACCGTAAACATTCCGGAGCGGCACGAAGTCAGCCGACTTCCAGCGATTTTAAGAGGTCAAGTAAACGTGCGCGGTCGGTACAGAGGTACGCGAAATGTGATTTTGATTTATGTACATAGAGAAGAGGAGAGATATGTTTCTCAAAACTCACCAGGAAGCTTGCAGCCTTGTATTGTATGTATTGTGTTGTATGTGAACCGGGGACCTAGAAACGACGGAGAGGCTCCGTCAGCGCCGCAGCGCCGCACCCCACGACGACTGCCACAGTCCACTTCACCCATCCGCCGCCCCACACCGAACCTAGGGTTACTGGTGCGGCTCGGCCCACGGTGGACCCCCCGGGAACGTTTCACACCAGACGAGTGTAACCCCTATGTTTGCATGGTAGAGTAATGGTGGTTTACGCGTACTTGGAGAACTAGTTTGCGAGCAATCGCCGACATAGTGTAACTGAGGCGGAATAAGGGGAACCAGCCCGCATTCGCCGAGGCAGATGGAAAACCGCCTAAAAACCATCCACAGACTGGCCGGTTGACCGGACCTCGACACAAATCCGCCGGGCGGATTCCTGCCGGGGGGACTAGGTGCTCCTTCCCGCCCGGAAAGCCGTGCGTTAGATCGCACGGCCAACCGGGCGGGCCTACAGGCCTTAATATGAAAGCAGCGTTGGACTGACCTGCGAGCGGTGCAGACGAGGGCGAGCCAGTGCGGGAAGAGGTGGTGCGTGGCGGCGAGCAGTTCTGCCACGGTGCGCGACGGTCCCCCGCCCCCGCTGCCGCGGCGCGCGCTGCTGCTGTTGCTGCCGCCCCCGCCGCCCCCGCTGCCAGAGGCCAGCGAGGAGCCACCGGCGGAGGAGGTCTGCGCCTCGTCGATGGAGTCGACGAGCAGGAAGAGCGCGTGCCGCGGAGGCTCCAGCTCCAGCAGAGGGAACAGCACGGCGCGCTTCAGGGCCTCGTCCGGGTCGCGCTCCACGCTCTCCGGCCGCAGCGCCGCCACGATCTCGGGGTCCGTGCGCACCTGCGGGCACGCCGGCGCACGTCCGCCCATCAGAACACCTTTCTGGGGAAGCAGCAGTCTCAGGCTCGACAAGAGAACAGCTTATGTCGAAAAACTGCACACACTGAGGTGCCGGAGGTCGTGGGACACCTCCTAATGTGACGACATCCTTTCGTCGGACGTAGTGTAGCAACTCGACATGCAGAAACCTTGAACCATGGTGCCTCTGCAGGTGCCCATAATTGCGAAAATCATTCCGGTGCAGGATTTTGTGCACGAGCAGAGCTCTCGATTATGTCCCATAAATGTTCAGTGGGATTCATGTGGGATGATCTGGGTGACCGAATCATTCGCCCGAACCGTCCAGAACGTTCTTCAACCAGTCGCGAACAATTGTGGCCCTGCGACATGGCGCATTGTCATCCATAGATGTTCCATCGTTGTGTGGGAACATGCTGTCCATGAATGGCTGCAGATGGAGCAATAGGACCGGGTACATTCCATGTAAACACAGAGCACATCATACTGAGTCACCACCAACTTGCACACTGCTTTGTTGACATCTTGGGTTCACGGCTTCGTGGAGCCTGCTCCAGACTCGAACTCTAGCATCAACTCTTACCAACCGAAATCGGGACTCATCTGACCAGGTCATGGTTTTCCAATCGCCAAGGGTTCAACCGATATGGTAACGTGCCCAGGAGAGGCGCTGCAGGCGATGTTGTGCTATTAGCAAAGGCATTCGCGTCGGCCGTCTGCTGCCATAGACCATTAACGCCAAATTTCGCCATCCTGACGCATGTGTTCGTCGTACGTCCCACGTTGATTTCTGTGGTTATTTCTCGCAATGTTGCCTATCTGTTAGCACTGACAACTCTGCCCAAACTGCGCTGTGTTGCCTGTGGTGAGCTCTCGATTTTTAAGTGAAGGTCGTCGGCCTCTGCGTTCTCCGTTGTGGGAGGTAATGCCTCAAATTTGGTACTCTTGGCACTGTGGATGTCCAAATATTGAATTCCCTGATGATTTCCTAAACAGAAAGTCCCATGCCTCTAGTTACAACTACCATTACGCGTTCATTGTCTGTCAGTTCCCGTCAACTGGCCATGATCTCGTCGGGCACCTATTCACACGAATGACATGAGTACAGACGACAGCTCTGCCAATTCACTGTTCTTTTATACATCTGGATTTATACTCCGCTAGCCACCAAGCGGTGTGTGGCGGAGGTCACAATTCACGCCAAAGTCACATTCCCCTCCCCCCCCCCCCCCGTCCCCCTCTGTTCCACTTGCGGATCGCGCGAGGGAAAAACGACTAAACACCTCAGTACTAGCTCTTATTTCCCTTGTCTTTGAATAATGATCATTATCCGATTTGAAAGTTGGTGGTAATAATATATGCTCTACATCCTCGGTGAAGATCGGATTTCGGAATTTAGCGACCAGCCCCTTCTGTTTAGCGTCGTCTATCTGCAAGTGTGTCCCACTTCAAACTTTCTATGAGATTTGTAACGCGCCCGCGATGGCTAAATGTACCAGTCACGAATCTTGCCGCTCTTCTCTAGACCTTCTCAATCTCCCGAATCAGCCCCAACTGGTAAGGGTCCCATACAGACGAACAATACTCTAAGACTGGAGGAACTAACGTATTGTAAGCTATTTCCTTTGTTGAAGGACTGCATCGCTTCAGGATTCCACCAATAAATCTAGAGTTCGCCTTACCCGTTACTTGTGTAATCTGATCATTCCATTTGAGATCATTTCAAATAGTCACAACCAGGTACTTGACTGATGGTACCGCTTCCAAGAACTGATCATTTATTTTGTACTCATACATTAATGGGGATTTTCGCCTTGTTATACGCAGTAGGTTACACTTACTAATATTGGGAGATAACTGCCAGTCATTATACCACGCATTTATTTTCTGCAAATCCTTATTGATTTGTTCACAACTTTCGTGTGATACTACTTTCCTGTAGACTAAAGCATCATCGGCAAACAGCCTAAGGCCGCTGTCAATACCATCAACCAGATCGTTTATGTGAATCGTAAAAAGCAGAGGACCTATTACGCTGCCCTGGGGCACACCTGAAGTTACTCTTGTTTCTGTTGAAGTTACCCCGTTCAGGACGACATACTTTTCCCTGTCTGTTAGAAAACTTTTTATCCAACCGCATATGTCATTGGATAGACCGTAACCGCGCACTTTTTGTAGCAAGCGCCAGTGAGGAACTGAGTCGAACGCCTTTCGAAGGTCGAGAAATATGGCATCAACCTGGGAGCCGGTACCTAGAGCCTGTGTTTATATCATGCACAAAGAGGGCCAGCTGCGTCTCGCATCACCGCTGTCTCCTAAATCCGTGCTGGTTTCTGCAGATGAGCTTCTCAGAGTCTAGAAAGGTCATTATGTCTGAACACAAAATATGTTCCATGATTCTACAACAAATCGGTGTCAGTGAAATTGGCCGGTAATTATGTGCATTCGATTTTCTACCCTTTTTATAGATTGCTATGACCTGGGCCTTCTTCCCGTCCCGGGGAACTTTCCACCGTTCCAATGATCTTTGATAGATAACGGATAAGAATGGTGATATATTTGTAGCATAGTCAACATAAAATCTTACGGGGATACCGTCTGGGCCAGATGCCTTTCTGGCGTCTAAGGATCTTAACTGTTTTACAATCCCAGATACACTAAACACTATGCCAGCCATCCTTCCGTCTGTTCGATAATTGAAAACGGGAATGGTGCTGCAGTCCTCTATCGCGAACGAGTTTTTGAAAGCTATGTGGGTAGCCAAATCATTCGTTCGAATTGTTCCCAATATTCTTCAAACAATTGTATTCCGGTGACATGGCGCATCATCGTGCGGAAACGTGTAGTCCAAAAATGGCTGCAAATGGTCTCCAAGCAGTCGACCGCAGTTCCAGTCAATATTAGGCTCAATTGGACCAAAAATGGTTCAAATGGCTCTAAGCACTATGGGACTGAACATCTGAGGTCGTCATTCCCCTAGACTTAGAACTACTTAAACCTAACTAACCTAAGGACATCACACACATCCGTGCCCGAGGCAGGATTCGAACCTGCGACCGTAGCAGCCGCGTGGTTCTGGACTGAAGCGCCGGGCTATTCCTTGTAAACATAACCCACAGTGTTTGGAGGCACCACCAGCTTGCACAGTGACTTGTGAACAACTCTGGTCCATTGCTTCGTGGGGTTTGCACCACACTTTAACCCTTGCCTCAGCTCTTACCAGCTCAGGATTTTCCATTCGTCTGATGTCCAACCGATATGATTACGAGCCCAGAAGAGGCGCTGTCGTGCTATTGGCAAAGCCACTCTCGTCGGTCGTCTGGTGCCATGGCCCATTAATGCCAAATTTTGGCGCACTGTCCTAACGGAAACATTCGTCATAGGTCCCACATCGATTTTTGCGGTTGTTTCAAGAAGTGTTGCTTGTCTATTAGTACTGACAACTCCATGCAAACGCCGCTGTTATCGCTCGTTAAGTGAAGGCTGTCGGCCTCTGCGTTCTCCGTGGTGACAGGTAACGCTTGAGATTTGGTATTCTCGGCACACTCGTAACATTGTGGATCTCGGAATATTTAATTCCCTAACGATTTCCGAAATGGAATAAACCATGCGTCTAGCTCCCACCACCATTCCGCGTTCAAAGTATGTTAATTCCTGTCGTGCAGCCATAATCACGCCGGAAAAATTTTCACATGAATCGCCTGAGTACGAATGACAGCTCCGCTAATGCACTGCGCTTTTATACGTTCTGTACGCGATACTGCACCCATCTGTACATGTGCATATCGCTATTCCATGACTTGTTATATACATTTCGGTACCTATTTTGATTTAACCTGTTTTTGTAATTTAGCACCTATGGTGACCATGTTATAGTGGAAATCTAGGTCTGCCATTTTTGCGAGTGGCTGCTGTTCATTTTTTAATTTGGATACTCAACGGTCTCCGTGGACACAGGCACCCAATGGATTCCAATTCAGTTAAGCTGATAGACTATTTTGCAAAGACACCATAAGAATGAGAGTCTGTAAGCGGAGAAAGATATTTTAGAAGCTAATTTTGCTCAGCCCAGTCGCTTTCACACGGAGCAGAGGACTAGCTTGTAGGCAACACACACTGCATACATATGCACAGACAGCCATCTCTCAAGGGGATATCCAATACGAGATGACGATTGGCATCGCCACGGAGTGTCAGTGAAGTTTTTGTCGCTAGCAAAAATCGTACCCCATGATGTGAGGTATCAGCCTTAAATGTGGTGAAAGACTTTGAAACATCCTTTATATGAAATGTGGAAAAACACAAAATTTTGCAAAAATTACAGCGAATTTGACAAAAAATAATATGGAATTTGGAAAAGCACCAAATTTAAAAAAAAAACATAATTTCGCCAAAAAAAGCACCAGACTGGGAAAAACAGTGAATTTGGCAAAAACTACACCGAATTCAGTAAAAACAACCCCGAATTCGGCAAAAATAACAGTAAATAATAAACTAACAAAATATGGTAAAAACACCGAATATTGCAAGAAAAAAGCAAGACCGATTGTGTCAAAAAGATGGAATTTGGAAAAACAATGAATTTGGCGAAAAAGTTACAGACAATTTGGAAGAAGTAATCGAACTTGACAAAAAATAGGACCCAATTTTGCAAAAAGTACCACTGAATTTGGCGAAAAATAGCACCGAATATGGCAAAAAAATCACTGAATTTGGAAAATTGTAACACAAAATTTCACAAACAATAACACCGAATTTGGAAAAAAACACCAAATTCGGAAAAAAATCACTTTCGCTGGCAAAAAGATTACGGAATAATGCTAAAATATATCACAGAAACAGTCAAGAAATCTATCAATGTGGTTAAAAAGGAACAATGAATTTATCCAAAAAACATCAATGAATATGGAAAAAAGTATCACTGAAAATGCCAAAAATGACGTCGAATTCTTAAAAAAAATAAATGAATAAAAAAAATTTGGTAAAAGGTAACACTAATTTTGGCAGAAAATAACATCGATCATCGCCATAAAATCAAACAATTTTTTTCCTTTCCTTAGTTCGGAGATACAGTAGCGTGCGAATGTGCACGAAACCAGTCTTCGGACTGACGACCACAACAGTGAGTGACAGACGGCGGCGCGGCGCCGGACTCACCTTCTCTGCGTAGCCGTCGGCGGTGGCGCCGAACGCCTTGGGCAGGTGCGGCGACGAGGGCGAGGTGGCGGCGTCGGCGGGCGCGGGCGGCGGCGGCTGCGAGCGCGCCAGCAGCTGCGCGACGAGCGCGCGCACGAAGTTGGCCGGCGCCAGCGTCGCCTCGTCGGCCGCCTGGCAGAAGTGGAAGGCGAGCAGCCGGCGCCGCAGCGCGCGCTGCTGCCGCCCGGAGGGGCCCGCGCGCGGCCACACCAGCTCCCGGCACAGCGCCGTCTTGCCCGTGCCCGGACCTGCCGCACCGAGCACACACACCGCTGCTTCACCTCGCACGAACGCTGCCGCTTTAAGGCGCGAGGCCCGTTGCAATTGAGACGCGTATAGCACGTGTGAAGTGACACGATATTACAATGCGACGCACGCGTTCAGCACGCGCCGTGCACTCCTGAACATATTGAGACGCGCACGAAGAGTGTGCCCTTCAGGCGGAGAGACGCGCACATGCCACAAGCTAGTTACTCGCTTACGGCTTGCCAAACTGAGAACGTGTGATACGCGAATAAATTGTGCTTGTTAGAGTTATACGAGGTGCATTCAAGTTCTAAGGCCTCCGATTT
This sequence comes from Schistocerca cancellata, assembly GCF_023864275.1. Taxonomy (NCBI): domain Eukaryota; kingdom Metazoa; phylum Arthropoda; class Insecta; order Orthoptera; family Acrididae; genus Schistocerca; species Schistocerca cancellata. The sequence goes on from NC_064634.1 coordinate 407,049,706, forward strand.
TTTTTCTCCGGACTCGAAAGAGATAGAAACATGGATTTGTTTTAAAATGAGGCCGCGTTCATTGTCAATGCGTCCCAGAGATGGCAGCACCGTACGGCAGATGGAATTTTACCGCCAACGGCGAGAATGAGAACTGTTTTAAATACTTAAAATGGCGCCTTTTTCCTTACTTGAACAGCGTGCAATCATTCGTTTTCTGAATTTGCGTGGTGTGAAACCAATTGAAATTCATCGACAGTTGAAGGAGACATGTGGTGATGGAGTTATGGATGTGTCGAAAGTGCGTTCGTGGGTGCGACAATTTAATGAAGGCAGAACATCGTATGACAACAAACCGAAACAACCTCGGGCTCGCAGAAGCCGGTCTGACGACATGATCGAGAAAGTGGAGAGAATTGTTTTGGGGGATCGCCGAATGACTGTTGAACAGATCGCCTCCACAGTTGACATTTCTGTGGGTTCTGTGCACACAATCCTGCATGACAACCTGAAAATGCGAAAAGTGTCATCCAGGTGGGTGCCACGAATGCTGACGGACGACCACATGGCTGACCGTGTGGCATGTTGCCAAGCAATGTTGACGCGCAACGACAGCATGAATGGGACTTCCTTTTCGTCGGTTCTGACAATGGATGAGACGTGGATGCCATTTTTCAATCCAGAAACAAAGCGCCAGTCAGCTCAATGGAAGCACACAGATTCACCGCCACCAAAAAAATTTCGGGTAACCGCCAGTGCTGAAAAAATGATGGTGTCTATGTTATGGGACAGCGAAGGCGTAATCCTTACCCATTGCGTTCCAAAGGGCACTACGGTAACAGGTGCATCCTACGAAAATGTTTTGAAGAACAAATTCCTTCCTGCACTGCAACAAAAACGTCCGGGAAGGGCTGCGCGTGTGCTGTTTCACCAAGACAACGCACCCGCACATCGAGCTAACGTTACGTGATAACAACTTTGAAGTGATTCGTCATGCTCCCTACTCACCTGACCTGGCTCCTAGTGACTTTTGGCTTTTTCCAACAATGAAAGACACTCTCCGTGGCCGCACATTCACCAGCCGTGCTGCTATTGCCTCAGCGATTTTCCAGTGGTCAAAACAGACTCCTAAAGCAGCCTTCGCCACTGCCATGGAATCATGGCGTCAGCGTTGTGAAAAATGTGTACGTCTGCAGGGCGATTACGTCGAGAAGTAACGCCAGTTTCATCGATTTCGGGTGAGTAGTTAATTAGAAAAAAATATCGGAGGCCTTAGAACTTGAATGCACCTCGTAGTTGGGTTCCGAGGAGGAGGAGATTAGTGTTTAACGTCCCGTCGACAACGAGATCATTAGAGACGGAGCACAAGCTTGGGTGAGGGAAGGATGCGGAATGAACATCCCGGCATATGCCTGAAGAGATTTATGAAAATCACGGAAAATCTAAATCAGGATGGCAGGAGACGGGATTGAACCGTCGTCCTCCCGAAAGCGCATCCAGTGTGCTAACCACTGCCTCGGTTCCGAATCTGATTCAGAAATCAATACTGAAAATGAAGTGTTGCTTTATTCACTAATGAATTAAAATTCAAATCACCATGCACAATGAAGAGCCAAAGAAACTGGTACACCTGCCTGATATCGTGTAAGGCCCCGCGAGCACGCATAGGTGCCGAACACATGATATGTGACCCGTGCGTGGCTCGTGTCACGCCATCATGTATTTTACACCCTGTTTTTAACGTACTTCCACCTCACTACGTTAATTACATTACTACTGTCACTGAGCTGCTGCTTTGCCTGACCGTGACCGGCGCTAGCAGCGCGTATTCATATACCCCCTATCGTAATATCTTTGCTCGACTCCTATTACTTCCCGGTCGTAGTCTGTCGTGAGGGAGTTCGGGTCGCGAGTTCGGGCTGCCAGTCAGTTGGAACGCATCTGGAGTGCAGTCCGGACCTGCCAGTCGAGGAGTTGCAATGCGGCACTAGTGCAGTCGGGTTGGGGCAGTGAGGTCTGCGTCGACATGGCTCGCCCGACCACTGCCGCCACGCATCACTTGAGCCGGGCCACGGTCTTGGTGGAACGTCGGTCGGTCGTCCTACCGTCCGCCGGGTTTTGCTCGCCTATCGTTCATGAGTCGGCTGTGTGTGTGTGTGTGTGTGTGTGTGTGTGTGTGTGTGTGTGTGTGTGGGAGCGCGCGCCTCGACTCCTCATTTGTCTTCGTGCGTGCTTAGTTACTGTTGGGTATCGTTCAGGCCTTTGTCAGGTTGTGTGTGTAGTTGGCATAATTTCCACTGACGACTATTTTAGATGTTGGCGGCATTCTCAGGGTAGTCAGTCGGTTGCTGCGGACCAGGGAAAGTATCTCCGCGGGGTGCAGTCGGCTGGGTACGCTGGCGCAGTGTACCTGCGCAGTGTCGGAGCGTGTGTGGAGATGTCCGATCGCTACGAGCTTCGTGGTTCACCGACTCACGACGTCAAAGTTGAGAAGTGGTTTCAAGTACCCAAGCCACGTCCATTCATGTTGTGTGGATCGTTTCAGTGGTTCGCTGTTGGGGAGGTTTTCCTGTGAGCAACACGGAGTGTTCGTATTGCTGAAATTTAGCCCCTATGTGGTCGAATTAACTGTATTGGTTGACTACAATTCAAGTTCACCAGCGGAATTTTCTGCCTTGTGGCCGTTAGTGTTCCGGTTACCTGCCCTGTCCACTAACATAATTTCAGACCGTGTCCTTTCCTCACCTGTTGTTGCTGTCCAACACGGTGTGTAGTTTTCACAGCTTAATACATATACATATTTGATTGTGGAAAATTACACGTGTAACATTTTGTGTTTGAATTCTTATGTACCGATTGATGGCAAGCAAGTCGTTTGTCAGTCGGTCCTTGGCTGTCCCTTGGTTGGGTTTCTACGGATCAAGTGTAGTTGGGCTCAACACCTGTCTCACCTAAGTGAACGAGGGCAGACCGACCCCCTGGAGGCTTCTGAGTGCTGTTGTCTTTACTGTCTGTTTAACTGTCTGTTTATAATCTATCACAGCCAATGATTAAAAAATCCTTGATTTTATTGTGTTTTATATAAATAAGTTTGAATTTAGGCAAGTGGTTATTTGCTGAAAGGTTGTTGCATTATGTTGTCTTTTCTCTTAGTCCGGTTTCAGCTACTTAAAAACTTAAGGCGTATGGTTTTTTTTTTTAAATTTTTGGAAAATTAATTGTGGGCTTCAGCCTTGGAACCTTATTCTTAAAATTACCTTTCAAGCTTAAACATTGCGGCCTTCTGCCTTTGAAAGGTTATAGTAATTTATTTTAAAATCTTGAAAATTTTATTGTGGGCCTTCGGCCGTTGGTGTTGCATCTTGTTTATGTTTGTCTATCTGCCCTTGCCTTGAGGCTTTCAGCCTAGTTGTGATATATATTTATTTTAATTATTTTATTTGTAATTGTAACTGCGTGTTTTCAGTCACTTTAAATTTACCTTGTTAATTTTTAAGATTTCTTGTTTGGAGGCCTTCAGCCGTGAAATATTTGGAGTTTGAAACTCGTACTTGTAAAAGTTCGGCTGTGTGTCGCTTTGTTTGTAAATGTGTTATTAAATTACAATTTTAAGGTGAAACTGACCCCAACCTTATTTGGCCCTTTCCACAATCCTAATCACCTGTTCTGCCCGGCGGGTTTAGTGGGCGTATCAATATGGACTCTACAAATGTCTGAAGTACTGCTGGAGGGGATCGACACCACGAATCTTGCAGGGTTGTCCATAAGTCCGTAAGAGGGCTGGAGATCTTTTCTGAACATGCCGTTGCAAGGCATCCCAGATATGCTCATTAATATCCATGTCTGGGGAGTTTGGAGGCCAGGGGAAGTGTTTAAACTCAGACGGGTGTTCATGGAGCCACTCGGTAGCAATTCTGGAAGTGTGGGGTGTCACATTGTCCTGCTGGAATTGCCCGTCGGAATGCACAATGGACATGAATGGATGCAGTTGATCAGAGAGAATGCTTACGTACGTGTCACCTGTCAGAGTCGTATCTAGACGTATCAGGGTCCCCTGTCATTCCAACTACACATGCACCGCACCTTTACAGAGCCTTCACCAGCTTGAACAGTTCCGTGCTGACATGGAGGGTCCATTGATTCATGAGGTTGTCTCCATACACGTACACGTCCATCCGCTCGATACAATTTGAAACGAGACTCGTCCGACCAGGTAACATGTTTCCAGTCATCAACCGTCCAGTGTCGGTGTTAACGGGCCCAGGCGAGGAGTAAAGCTTTGTCTCGTACAGTCATCAAGGATACACGAAAGCCCATGTCGATGACGTTGCGTTGAATGGTTCGCACACTGACAGTCATTGATGGCCGAGCATTGAAATCTGCAGCAATTTGCGGAAGGATTGCACTTCTGTTCCGTTGAACGATTCTGTTCAGTCGTCGTTGGTCTCGTTCTTGCAGGATCTTTTTCCGGTCGCAGCGATGTCGGAGATTTGATGTTTTACTGGATTCCTGATATTCACGGTACACTTGCGAAATGGTCGCACGGGAAAATCCTCACTTCATCGGTACCTCGGAGATGCTATGTCCCGTCGCTCGTGCGCAGACTATAATACGAAGTCCAAATTCACTTAAATCTTGATAACCTGCCATTATTGCAGCAATAACCGATCTAACAACTGAGCCAGACACTTTTCTTATATAGGCCGACTGCAGCATCGTATTTTGGCTGTTCACAATCTCTGTATTTGAATACGCCAGCTTAAACCAGTTTCTTTGGTGCTTCAGTGTAAATATACAGATCGTTTCAAAAAGAATATACGCGTTACAAATTAGTATGTGATCAAAACTACGGATAGCTGCTCCTCGACTTGGTTATTGGAGCAACGAATACATTCTCTAGTTTATATTCATTCACGCTAGATGTCGGTTGTCTTCTGTTTGCTTGATTACCGTCACATGTTGCAAAATGACTACCCCATAGCAGGCATCATGTTGTATTTTCGAGTTTGCGTAGTGTAATTCCGTGATTACAGTGTAAACACGATTCGGGTTCATGTAGCAAACTGATCCTTCAAGTAGATGGAACGAACATTCGCAGATGTTATCGGCAGTTTGTAGACACAGCACCTATATGTAAAGGAAACAGTTCTCGTCGCCCTTTTGTTTCCGACGGAAATGTGGCACGAATTCAAACCGCTTTCCAACGTATTCCTATAAAATCTAATCGTCGTGCCAGTCGGGAATTGCAACCGTCAGCAACAACAATTTGGCAGGTTCTGAGACGTCGGTAGGTTTTGAAGCTGTACAAGTTACAGATGCTGCAGGCTCTACGTCATGACGACAAACGCAAAAGTGTGGCATTTTCTGACAAGCTTCAGAATGCTACTGACAATGGTAACACTTTTGTGCAATGCATCGTGCTCACTGATGATGCGCCTTTCTGTCCGCCTCGATAGCTGAGTGGTCAACGCGACGGAATGCCATGCAAAAGGGGCCCGGGTTCGATTCCCGGCTGGGTCGGAGATTTTCACCGCTCAGGGACTGGGTGTTGTGTTGCCTTCACTATCATCTCATCCCCATCGACACGCAAGTCGCCGAAGTGGCATCATCTAAAAATACTTGCACCAGGCTCCCGGCCTACATTTCATTCCATGCGACTTTCGACCTTAGAGGGAAAGTAAACAGAACGTTCGAATTTGGGGCGTACAGTACCCACATGCACACACTGAACATGAATGAGATTCATCCAATGTGTTTTATGCGATATCTCACTGATCTGTTTACGGTCCATTCTCTTTTGATGGGAATACCGTTAACGATCAGATCTATGTTCAAAATGGTTCAAATGGCTCAGAGCACTATGCGACTTAACTTCTGAGGTCATCAGTCGCCTAGAACTTAGAACTAATTAAACCTAACTAACCTAAGGACACCACACACATCCATGCCCGAGGCAGGATTCGAACCTGCGACCGTAGCGGTCGCTCGGCTCCAGACTGTAGCGCCTAGAACCGCACGGCCACTCCGGCCGGCCAGATCTATGTTGCTATGGTACAAAACTGGTTGTTTCCAAGACTGACCGAAGAAAATTTCATTTTTCAACAAGACGGGTACCCCTGACTCGAGTCCTTAAGTCCGTGAATATCTGAATGAAGCCCTACCGAGCCTTTCGGTTGGTCGTCAAAACGTCGGCGACTTAGCACGCTTCATCTGGCCTCCACGGTCACCTTATTTGACGATCTGTGACTTCGTCCTGTGGGGTCCATTAAGGACAAAGTTTACGCACCAAGACTACTACAGAATATACAGCAGTTCAAGAACCGGGTCCGTACTACCATAACATCAGTGACTATGGACACGCTTACCCGAGTATCGGTGGAGTTCGAGTATCGAAATGATATTGTTCGTGTCGCCAGAGGAGGGCATATTGATGATCTGTAATCTAAACGTGAGAGATTCATAAATACGTGTCCAAAGTTTCATAGTTGTACGTCTTACAGTTTAAAACTACATGCGTTCGAAATAGGCACTGCATATTCTCTTTGAAACACCCTGTATTTTGTTTGAAAGGAAAAGCTGTGGACGATTTCAAACTACGGCGAAAATGAGTAATGCTGTTTTTACAAATTACTTCAGAATGACTAGAACGCACTTCTCCGAATTATATGGCATCATACAGCACGCCATTGACTCAAATGAATGTAGCGCACAGAAGCCGATTGCAACTGAACATAAACTGAGGCATTTTTGAGGCAAGTGATGGACACTGACATTGATTCTTTTCTTGGGATCTGAAGACATTGTAAGGCAGCAGATACAATTCCAGTGGATAATGGCTCACCAGTAATTGGACTGTGTACTGTTCTTGACAAAAGAAAAACAAAACTCAAAACTACACTCCTGGAAATGGAAAAAAGAACACATTGACACCGGTGTGTCAGACCCACCATACTTGCTCCGGACACTGCGAGAGGGCTGTACAAGCAATGATCACACGCACGGCACAGCGGACACACCAGGAACCGCGGTGTTGGCCGTCGAATGGCGCTAGCTGCGCAGCATTTGTGCACCGCCGCCGTCAGTGTCAGCCAGTTTGCCGTGGCATACGGAGCTCCATCGCAGTCTTTAACACTGGTAGCATGCCGCGACAGCGTGGACGTGAACCGTATGTGCAGTTGACGGACTTTGAGCGAGGGCGTATAGTGGGCATGCGGGAGGCCGGGTGGACGTACCGCCGAATTGCTCAACACGTGGGGCGTGAGGTCTCCACAGTACATCGATGTTGTCGCCAGTGGTCGGCGGAAGGTGCACGTGCCCGTCGACCTGGGACCGGACCGCAGCGACGCACGGATGCACGCCAAGACCTTAGGATCCTACGCAGTGCCGTAGGGGACCGCACCGCCACTTCCCAGCAAATTAGGGACACTGTTGCTCCTGGGGTATCGGCGAGGACCATTCGCAACCGTCTCCATGAAGCTGGGCTACGGTCCCGCACACCGTTACGCCGTCTTCCGCTCACGCCCCAACATCGTGCAGCCCGCCTCCAGTGGTGTCGCGACAGGCGTGAATGGAGGGACGAATGGAGACGTGTCGTCTTCAGCGATGAGAGTCGCTTCTGCCTTGGTGCCAATGATGGTCGTATGCGTGTTTGGCGCCGTGCAGGTGAGCGCCACAATCAGGACTGCATACGACCGAGGCACACAGGGCCAACACCCGGCATCATGGTGTGGGGAGCGATCTCCTACACTGGCCGTACACCACTGGTGATCGTCGAGGGGACACTGAATAGTGCACGGTACATCCAAACAGTCATCGAACCCATCGTTCTACCATTCCTAGACCGGCAAGGGAACTTGCTGTTCCAACAGGACAATGCACGTCCGCATGTATCCCGTGCCACCCAACGTGCTCTAGAAGGTGTAAGTCAACTACCCTGGCCAGCAAGATCTCCGGATCTGTCCCCCATTGAGCATGTTTGGGACTGGATGAAGCGTCGTCTCACGCGGTCTGCACGTCCAGCACGAACGCTGGTCCAACTGAGGCGCCAGGTGGAAATGGCATCGCAAGCCGTTCCACAGGACTACATCCAGCATCTCTACGATCGTCTCCATGGGAGAATAGCAGCCTGCATTGCTGCGAAAGGTGGATATACACTGTACTAGTGCCGACATTGTGCATGCTCTGTTGCCTGTGTCTTTGTGCCTGTGGTTCTGTCAGTGTGATCATGTGATGTATCTGACCCCAGGAATGTGTCAATAAAGTTTCCCCTTCCTGGGACAATGAATTCACGGTGTTCTTATTTCAATTTCCAGGAGTGTATATGAACCGTGCTGCGGATCGCGTTGGTTGGCATTGTTTAGTTGGTATAGTTACGGTTGTCGTCTTCTTCTTGTGTTCATTGGCGTCACTCCGTTTGCAAGCGTTGGTTGGCATCGTTTAGTTGGTATAGTTACGGTTGTCGTCTTCTTCTTGTGTTCATTGGCGTCACTCCGTTTGCAAGCGTTGTCTGTACACTAGTGGCAGCAGCGGCGGTTATCGATATCTAGTGACGGTGGTACTATCTTTGGGGCGACGCTGTGGTGTTTCCGTGTCGTGCGAGTCGGCAGTTCCGTTGATGACGGATGAGCAGCCAGGTCCGCGCAGCGCGCGAACATGCCGGGACCACTCGCGACATGCATGCACTGCCGGATAGAAGGGCTGTAGTCGCGAGGGGTACAACCTTGTTGTCAACCGGACCCAGGAAGTTTAAGATGAGTGGGCCTTAACTCAAGTAGTCAAACCCCCACCATTTTGAGATCTCGCCATTTGCTTGCGTGTTGCTGCTCGCAGTGTCGCCGAGACGAAGAGCAGCGAGTGGAGTGTTTGGGGAAGACGAACCTAATTAGCCTTCCTCCACTTCTTATTATGAATTATTGCATTCTGTATGTTACTATTTGTGAAGTTCAGTCAGTGGTATTTTTCCTGCCTAGTGGCCGCTAACACCCCAGATACCTGCCCTGGAGCTTAGGGTATGTTAAGGCAGTGTACTTTTCCTCGCATTGCCGCTGGTGTCCAGTAAGGCGTGTAGTTCGACAGCTTCCTTGATTTGTGGGCTGGGTGGTGCTTTTTTTTCCCTACTCTGGTAGTAGTGGTTCCTTTCTGCTTCTGGATGCTCTAAACACTGGAGTCTTAAGACGTAGTGAAGACCACCGGTTCCGGCTTGGGTGTGTTATTCCATCGTTGCATTGGTCATTGCACGTTAGGTAGATTCGGCAAATGATTATTAGTCATCCAGAATGAGATTTTCACTCTGCAGCGGAGTGTTCGCTGATATGGAACTTCCTGGCAGATCAAAACTGTGTGCCGGACCGAGACTCAAACTCGGGACCTTTACCTTTCGCAGGCAAGTGCTCTACCATCTGAGCTACCCAAGCACGACTCACGACCCGTCCTCACAGCTTCAATTCTATCAGTACCTCGTCTCCTACCTTACAAACCTCACAGAGGCTCTTTTAATGGCCAGTACTGTATATATATGACGATGGTATCTGTATATCAACGCCTGTATGCAGCTAAGGGTATTCATTTCATTGTATTGATTTAATTGCAAATTCATTCTAACGATATGCACGGTCACCGATGGTATCTGTTCTTTCGGACATCAGAACAGATACAGAAGAGCTTCTGTGAAGTTTGGAAGGTAGGAGACGAGGTACTGATAGAATTGAAGCTGTGAGGACGGGTCGTGAGTCGAGCTTGGGTAGCTCAGATGTTAGAGCACTTGCCCGCGAAAGGCAAAGATCCCGAGTTCGAGTCTCTTTGTCCGGCACACAATTTTAATTTGTCAGGAAGTTTCATTATTGGTCATGCGTTTAAACTGCCACTAGTCTGAGTTAGCAGCCCTTGAAGTGAATGCAACTCTTGGCTGCCTGTCTCACCTCTTGCGAACTTTTGAGGCACTTTCCCAGGTCGATCCTTGGAGCAACGTCTCCGGACCCCCCTCCCCCGTTTCCCTCTTGGCTTGATTAGATTTTATGATTGTTTGAAAATATATATATTTTTTAAAGGCTGTAATTTCAAGTTTTAAGATGTTTAACTGGTTCTTAAGAGGATTGTTAGTCAGGCTTTCAGCTGTGAAACAGTTTTAAATTATCACTTCAGCCGAGAAATAGTTGGATTTGTTGTCATTAAGGCCTTCAGCCGTGGAACTCTTACTAATTTATTGTTACCTTATATTTACTGTTGTTTCCAAATAACGTGATGTGATTGATTACGGCCCCGTCCGCAATCGCAACCCAATCCTGCCTTCCTTGGTACCACGTCTCACTATACATATGTAAATAACTGAAAAGTATAATGTACTAAAGAAAAAAGATCGACAGCTAGAATGGCGAAAACGAAACGCTACTCAGCGAGAATGAAATTCAGAAGCAGTGCAGCATTTTTCGCACGGCCAATACTGCTGTTGCTCATATGCGTTGTGCCAAAGGGAGGGCATGGGGGGACCGCTTGGCCGCTACCTGCCTCACCTCACCCACGGCGTCGCACGGCGCGACAAACTGTGCCACAACCACACCGCCACGCGATCTGGCATAGGCGCGAGTCGCGCCACTATCGTATCGCGGACCAATCTGAGCGGTCCCACGTGAACCAGTTAAGTAACAAAAATGCGCGCTACCCTGTGCCGCACCACACACGCTATGCGCGTCTCAGTTTGCGTCTAGTGAAATGGACTATGGGGCGTTTATTCAGCAGCAAAGGTAATTTCAGGGGTCCCATGTAATTGTAACAGGGCAGTTACTATAATTAGAAGGAAGGTCAGCGTTGGCCGTAATTTTGATGATTTATTAAGTGTGTACGGAATGAGTTTTTTGATGAAAAAATCGATTTTTAGGTAAATGCATTTTCGAAAAATGTTAATACCATGTATAAAATATTTGGATGACGTGAATAGAACTATTTTAAATAATTTTTTAAAATAATTTCGACACACGATGTTCCGCACCTTATATATGAGACGCGAAACATACTTGATATAGACAGCCTTGCCAGAGATATAATTGAGCACAAGAGAGTTAGCTTTTCTGTTGGCTACACTGCTAGACAGTTGACAATAGATTCTGCACCATTTGTATTGTTTCCTTTGTGAGTACATCCATGTCATTGTTGTGAAAGTCGTATGTGGAAAAGTCATTGAGATTTCTTTCCTTCAACATGCCAAGACCTAGTCTGAAGGTATTTAGAAAGCGTGTACATTGGCGCAAGACAGTAAAGTGTACTAAAAATTCGTCTGATTCATCTTCATCAGTATCTGATGTACCAGTAGCGACTAACCTCAACACTGGTAGTGATACATTGAGTGATGCTGCTGCCACTACACCAGAAAGTGCTTCAAGAAGAAAACTAGCTGGAATTGAAGAAGAATACAAGAAACTAAATGCTGGGACTACAAAATATGAGGTAATTAACGTCTCTTTATTATCAGACGTTTTGGAGAACAATGTGTGCTGCAAACAATGTGGAAAATGTGGTGTTTCATTGAAAACAAACTTACATGTAGGGCTTGCTTGTGAATTAGAGTTGATGAGCAGTTATTGCAAACACAGTGTTATTTTCTTCAATTTCTCACATGTTACTGCAGATACAGGTAAACTATACGATATAAACATTAGACTGGTTTATGGATTACGGTGTACAGGAAAGGGCAGGGGTGCAGGTGCCATGTTGTGTGGTGTGATGAACCTCCCTCCTCCACCTTCAAAATTTAACAAACACATAATTGCAATAGGCTCTGCTGTAGAAGATGTGGCACAGGAAAAAATGAAAGATACTGTTGAGGAAGCAGTTGTTGAAAATAATAATAGCAGAGACATGTCCATAGTTTTTGATGGAAGCTGGCAGAAGAGAGGCCACACATCTCTGAATGGTGTAGTAACAGCTACAAGTGTGGACACTGGTAAGGTAGTTGATGTGGCAATACTTTCCAAGCATTGCATATGCAAGGAGAAAATGAAAAATAAACATGAAGAGGAGTGCATGGCAAATTCCTATGGGTCAAGTGGTGGTATGGAAGTTGCTGGTGTAAGAAGTATTTATCAACGCTCAGTAAAATGGTACAACGTTAGATACATAAATTATCTTGGAGATGGTGACTCAAAGGCTTTCAAAGAAATTGAGGAACTGAGACCCTATGGTAACGATGTGAAAATTTCCAAACTGGAGTGTGTTGGCCATGTTCAGAAAAGGATGGACTCAAGACTTCGACAGCTCAAGGCTAGCATGAAAGGCAAGAAACTGAGCGTTGGAAAACTTTAGATGGGAAAAATAGACTGACAGATGCTACAATAGATCATATTCAGAAGTGCTATGATCTAGCAATAAGACAGAATAGAGCAGATATAGAATTAATGAGAAGAGCAGTCTGGGCTCTGTTTTTTCATACAGCTTCAAACAATGAGAATCCCCAACATGGGCTATGTCCAAAAGGAGACGATAGTTGGTGCAAGTACAACAGAGGCAAGGTAACTAAGAAACAATACAATCACCCTCATAACCTGCCACCTGCCATAATGGATGAAATAAAACCAATATTCCGAGACCTCGCAGATATTAGTCTACTAAAGAAATGTCTTCATGGACGGACTCAAAATCAAAATGAGTGTGTGAACCATGTGATATGGAATAGACTACCTAAAACTATGTCTGTGGGTATAAACACACTTCACTTTGGCGTTTATGATGCTGTTTCATCATTCAATCAGGGCAATATAACAAAGTGCAAAGTTCTGCAGAAGTTGGGGCTCTGTGTAGGACTACGAACTGCCGCAGCTATGCTTTGTTTGGACAAGGAACGGCTCAGGTATTCAGATAATGCCATAAAAGTATATTCAAAGATGGCTAGACAGCATAGCAGAGCCATCAATAGGAAGCTGTTGGACGATTCTGATGATACAAGCTATGGAGCAGGCTTGTACACAAGTAAAAACTTTGAAGCTAATTTCCCGTAACTTTAGTTTTTTTATGTGTAAGGTACATTTTCTCAGGGCCTATTTATAGTAGAAAGATGAAATTTTCTGTAGTTGTTCCTTAAGACCTTCTAATATATCTGAATTAAAAGATATGTGGAATTATTTTGTATTAATGGATGTAATTTTAAAACACTTGTTAACATGTATAACTTTTTTTAACATTTACAAAAAATAAAATATCTGAAAAACTATACATTATTTTTCAAAATTAATAATTCAGCATAAAAGCAGAACATATCTCTGCGTTCTGTGAAAAAATCAAGAGTATTGTCCAAATAACAAATGAGAAAATGTTCCTAACTTTTAGCTCAATCTAACATTGTAAGCATAGGGCGTTCCGTATACCCTTAACAGCAAATCGATTTATTGTGATCGTTTCATAGCTTTGTTACTGCTAATAACTAGACACCAGTGCCTACGAGCTTTAATTTGTACGCTAAAGCACTGAAGATGATCATTATGTGATAGAAAATCGATTTCTCTGTTAATAAATCATCAAAATTGCAGCCAACGCTAACCTTCCTTGTAATTTTACTTATCATATTGTCGTTTTGCATACAGCACTCTATGGAGTCGCCAGTCAAGGACAGTTACTGATTACAATATATACACTATCAGATCAAAAGTATGCGGACACCTATCAGTGGACATTAACACGCGGTGTGTGCACCCTTCGCCTACATAATAGCTTGAACTCTGCTGGGGACACTTTTAGTGCGGTATCTCAATGTCTGTGGAGGAATGGCAGCCCATTCTTCCTCAGGAGCCGAGACTAGAAAGAAATGGTGACTTGGGACGCTGTGGTCTGGAGCGAAGTCGAGGTTCTAACTCAACTGAAAAGTGTTCCATTGGGCTCATATCGGGACAGGAGAGTCCATTTCAAGAACGTGGTTGTCCATAAACCATTGCCTCACAATTGCTGCTTTATGACAGGGTGCATTGTCATCCTGATACAGTCAGTCTCCGAACTGTTCCTCTATTTATATGAAGATAGTATCTGTTCTTTCGGAGATGTCCGAAAGAACAGATACCATCGGTGACCGTGCATCTCGTTAGAATGAAATTGCAATTAAATCAATACAATGAAATGAATACCCTTAGCTGCATACAGGCGTTGATATACAGATACCATCCTCATATATATACAGTACTGGCCATTAAAATTGAGACACCAAGAAGAAATGCAGACGATAAACGGGTATTCATTGGACAAATATATTATACTAGAACTGACATGTGATTACATTTTCACGCAAATTGGGTGCATAGACCCTGAGAAATCAGTACCCAGAACAACCACCTCTGGCCGTAATAGCGGCCTTGATACGCCTGGGCATCGAGTCAAACAGAACTTGGATGGCGTGTACAGGTACAGCTGCCCATGCAGCTTCAACACGATACCACAGTTCATCAAGAGTAGTGACTGGCGTATTGTGACAGGCCAGTTGCTCGGCCACCACTGACCAGACGTTTTCAATTGGTTAGAGATCTGGAGAATATGCTGGCCAGGGCAGCAGTCGAACATTTTCTGTATCCAGAAAGGCCCGTACAGGACCTGCAACTTACGGTCGTGCATTATCCTGCTGAAATGTAGGGTTTCGCAGGGATCGAATGAATGGTAGAGCCACGGGTCGTAACACATCTGAAATGTAACGTCCACTGTTCAAAGTGCCGTCATTGTGAACAAGAGGTAACCGAGACGTGTAACCAGTGGCACCCCATACCATCACGCTGGGTGATACGCCAGTATGGCGATGACGAATACACGCTTCCAGTGTGCGTGCACCACGATGTCGCCAAACACGGATGCGACCATCATGACGCTGTAAGCAGAACCTGGATTCATCCGAAAAAATGACGTTTTGCCATTCGTGCACCCAGGTTCGTCGTTGAGTACACCATCGCAGGCGCTCCTGTCTTTGATGTAGCGTCAAGGTAACTGCATGGTTTCCGAGCTGATAGTCCATGCTGCTGCAATCGTCGAACTGTTCGTGCAGATGGTTGTTGTCTTGCAAACGTCCCAATCTGCTGACTCAGGGATCGAGACGTGGCTGCACGATCCGTTACAGCCATGCGGATAAGATGTCTGTCATCTCGACTACTAGTGATACGAGGCCGTTGGGATCCAGCACGGCTTTCCGTATTCCCTCCTGAAACCACCGATTCCCTATTCTGCTAACAGTCATTAGATCTCGACTAACGCGAGCAGCAATGTTGCGATACGATAACCCGCAATCGCCATAGGCTACAATCCGACCTTTATCAAAGTCGGAAACGTGATGATATGCATTTCTCCTCCTTACCCGAGGCATCACAACAACGTTTCACCAGGCAACGCCGGTCAGCTGCTGTTTGTGTGTGAAAAATCTGTTGGAAACTTTCCTCATGTCAGCACGTTGTACGTGTCGCCACCGGCGCCAACCTTGTGTGAATGCTCTGAAAAGCTAATCATTTGCATATCACAGCATCTTCTTCCTGTCGGTTACATTTCGCGTCTATAGCACGTCATCTTCGTGATGTAGCAATTTTAATGGACAGTAGTGTAGTTAAGGCTCACCGGCCATTTGACCATCTTCTGTGCGGATGCACAAACAGTGCCCGAACTCTTACTGGATCGGTAAAGCCGCGAGTAGTGAGTGTAATGGGCAGGGGCACTACGAATATAGTGCGGGACAGTAAGTTGGGAATGTGGGTCTCACGGGAGGCGTGCCAGAGATAAGTCCCTGCAGTCGCACTATCCTCTCTGTCTTTGGTGGCTCAGATGGAGGTACAAGAATATGACGGCAAACGTCTGGTGTCTGTTATAAAGGAAGATCTTGAACTCCCTAAGGATGCGTTTAGAAGGCTCGAACTGACAAAAATAACAAGGCAGTGAAGGACTTTGCGATGTCGCTGTTCAGGACTGCTCTTCTGTCCACTTAATTTACCCTGGAAGGAACACACATCAAGGATTTACTGGATGATTAATTTGGGTCTGGGAAATGATGATGAGGAACCTCAGGCTGCAGAAGAAGAAAATGTGCATGCTGAACTGCCACCAGTTTAAGGTGACAGTGAAGGTGCTACATGTGTGCTACTGCTAAAGACTGAATATGATTCGTCATTCTTTGAACGCTGTAATTTATGACTGCTATTATCTGTCGCCTTATTTATGTCATTTCATTGTAAGCTAGCCATTTTTGTTACTGTTTTTGTGGAATAAAAAAAAAGATGGATACAGTGTCTGCCATGTAAGCAGGAAATCCAGGGTTCGAGCCCCGGTCGGGGCACACATTTTGAACTGTCCCCACTGACGTGTATCAGCGCCTGTATGCAGCTAAGGGTATTCACTTCATTGTATTGATGTAATTGTAATTTTGTTCCTCGATTGTACGCAGAACACAGCGTTCTTAAACGTGTTCATATCCTTCGGCATTTAACGATTTCTTGATCGCAGTCAGAGAACTACGCCCTAACCACGAGAAACACCCCACACCACAAAACTATCGCCCCCGTACTTCAAATGAGGCCAAATAAAGGCTTGCAGCCGTTAAACGAATCCAAACCCTACCAGCGGATTTGCATACGGTACAGTGTGATTCATCAATGCGAATCCCTCGTTTCCAGTCATCCTCAGTTTATTGGCGTCGGACTCAAGCGTCGTTTAGCAATCACTACAGAAATTTGTGGCTTACTGGTAGATACTCCACCATCGTACCCCATTCTTTTTAACTTCATACGTGTAATCATTGCAGCTGGACTGTCGATGTCACTTTTTAACTCATCTGTGATTCCTTACGCTGATTTCATGCATTTTTTTCAGCCACTCTCCGCAACGCTCGACGGTCCCCTGTCTGTCAGTACCGAGGAGGGTTCAAAAAATAACGCAACACATTTTTTCTCGGCCAGTTTCGGTTGACAGAGTGCGGAATTTGTTATGGCACATGTTGGAATATTCCCACTTCAGCCCCTACCCTTTCATGAAGTTCCGATAGGTCGTAGCGCTGTACGTAGCCTTCAAAATGACGTCTGTAACGGAGATGCGTTCCAGGCAGAGAGCTGTCATTCAGTTTCTTTTGGAGGAAAGCCGGAGCGTCGAAAGATATTCATAGTTGCTTGCGGAATGTCGATGCAGACCTGGCAGTGAACAAAAGCACCGTGAGTCGCTTGGCGAGGCGCCTATCATCATGACAAAAGGTTCACGCAAAACTGTACAATCTCTCGCGTACTGGCTGGTAGTAGACAGCTGTGACTCTTGCAGTGCTACCTTGAGGAAACGACTTCAGCGGGTTCGTCATCACAAAAATGTAAACGAACTTCTCCTTTTCCGTTACAAAGCAAGCCGTCATCCAAGTCTGCGCATCCGAGAGCAGCTCACAAAACTTCGCTGGACTGTTCTTCCTCATCCACCCTACAGTCCGGATCTCGCGCCATCCGGATTCCGTCTGTTTGGCCCAACGAGAGATGCACTCCGCGGTAAACTGTACGTAGATGCTGGGGACTATATTTTATTGATGCAGGACGACGTAGGCTTCGAAGTCGACCAGTTGAGTGGTGCAATGTGGGCTCACTCACCCACTCTCATCTCATACTTTCCCCTCTTTGGGGAAGTGCGTGAGGGAGTTGTAGCCTTTCGGATTTTACTCCTCTGTGTACTTGTGTGTGTGATTTTTTGCTGTCTGTGAAATGTGATGAATGTTCTGTATGTGTCTGGTACTTGCCTGAGGTTGGCGTGATGTTTGGTAGTATGTGGGAGGGAGCACTATTAGGGACTGGATATTGGGATTTTCTCTTCGACTTAGTAGTCGAAGATCGTCATTGGGCGTTAGTACTTATCGCGGGACGGGTCATACCGACCGAGGGAGTGGATGAGAACGTTTCCTGATATGGAAGAGCCCTCATAGAAGGCCCTTGCCAGATCTTGGAAACGCTTTCTCAGGAGTGGGATTTCAGCTGCGGCGTACAGCTCATCAGTAGGGAATCCGAGGGGTAGATGCAGTGCTCCCCTGAGGGCGCGGTTCTGCAGCCTCTGGAGTTTGTCCAGACATGGCCGGATCAGGGCCTGATACACATTCACTCCTACAGAGCAGGATACGGAGCTGGTTGAGTTGAGGATTGGGTACAGGATGGACATTCTGGCGCAGACTTTCCTGTGGGGTTTCCACGTAAGACGAGAGTCCAAGGTACTTGGCGGTTCTGCACCAAGGGAGTTGGGTTCCGTTTAGGTGAAGATGGAGGGATTGGGGGGGGGGGGGAGGGGGGAGGCGTTGAGGAGGTTAACGCCTTCCGAGCCTCCGGGTAATCAGCATAGCCTGCGTCTTTTCAGAGTTGATGGTGATGCGCCAGCAACGGGCCCAAGTTTCTGTGTCATCTAAAACCCTCTGCAGCCTACGTATGAGCAGGTCCTTGTTCGAATTTCTCGTGTAAAAGGCTGTGTCGTCTGCGTACTGTGCGGTGTGCACCAGGGGAGCCGTTGGTGTGTCCGCAGTGTACAGACTGTACAAGACGGGCCCCAGGACTGATCCCTGTGGCACTCCAGCAAGACTACGCCTTTTGGTAGAGGTGGTAGTTTCTACTTTGACAGAGAAAGTCCTGTTCGTGAGATAGCTTTTGATATGCTTAACTACGCTCCCGGGGAACCCTTGTGTGTAGCCGGCCGGAGTGACCGTGCAGTTCTAGGCGCTACAGTCTGGAGCCGAGCGACCGCTACGGTCGCAGGTTCGAATCCTGCCTCGGGCATGGATGTGTGTGATGCCCTTAGGTTAGTTAGGTTTAATTAGTTCTAAGTTCTAGGCGACTGATGACCTCAGAAGTTAAGTCGCATAGTGCTCAGAGCCATTTGTACCATTTGAACCTTGTGTGTATAACTTGTAGAGTAGCCGTCTATGCCTTACTGAGTCAAAGGCTTTGGATACTTCTAGTAGCATTATCCGGCAGTAGCCTCTGTGGTTGAAGCCGTCTGTGGCTGCTTCAACCATTCTCATGTTCTGTTGTGGGGCAGAGTGGTTCTGCCGGAATCCGAATTGGAAATCCGGCAGAAGTTGCTCTCTGGTGATATGTTCCTGTATGGGTATTAGCTGGAGGCGCTCATAGATCTTGCTGAGAGTGGCAAGAGGCTAATCGACCTGTAGTGCTGCGGGAATAGAGGGTCTTTCCCTGGTTTGTGTATCGACAATGCGGGCATGCAGGCCATCCAGTCAGGTGGTGCAAGGCGATGACGTTGAACGCAAAATATGTTCAAAAATTGGGTTTCCTAGTCTAAAGATTGGAGAATAATACGGGGTATTAGAATCCTGAATAAAGGCAACCTGCTTTCAGAAAAAAAAGAGTTTTGCGTTACTCATCGAACGCCCCTCCCACCTCCCCTCCGTAAGTGAAGTCTGCCTGGCTTGGTTTAGCTGTGGTTGTTCCTTCGCGTTTCCGCTTCACGGTCACACCACCAACAGTCGACCTGGATACCTTTAGGAAACGTGCAAGGGATAAGTCCCTGCAGTCGCGCTATTCATCTGTGTCCTCGGTGGCTCAGATGGATAGGTCTGCCATGCAAGTAAGAGATCCCGGGTTTGAGTCCCGGTCGCGGCTCACATTTTCAGCTGTCCCCATCGAGGTATATCAACAACACCCGTCGGCAACTGAGGGTTTCCATTAATTATCATTTATTCAAGAGAAGCTGCACGGTCTTCAGTGGTATCTGTCCTTTCGAGAACAGTTACTATCTTCATATATAGGGTGTTACAAAAAGGTACGGCCAAACTTTCAGGAAACATTTCTCACATACAAATAAAGAAAAGATGTTATGTGGACATGTGTCCGGAAACGCTTAATTTCCATGTTAGAGCTCATTTTAGTTTCGTCAGTATGTACTGTACTTCCTCGATTCACCGCCATGATTTCATACGGGATACTCTACCTGTGCTGCTAGAACATGTACCTTTACAAGTACGACACAATATGTGGTTCATGCACGATGGACCTCCTGAACATTTCAGTCGAAGTGTTCGTACGCTTCTCAACAACAGATTCGGTGACCGATGGATTGGTAGAGGCGGACCAATTCCATGGCCTCCACGCTCTCCTGACCTCAACCCTCTTGACTTTCATTTACGGGAGCATTTGAAAGCTCTTGTCTACGCAACCCCGGTACCAAATGTAGAGATTCTTCGTGCTCGTATTGTGGACGGCTGTGATACAATACGCCATTCTCCAGGGCTGATTAGCGCATCAGGGATTCCATGCGACGGAGAGTGGATGCATGTATCCTCGCTAGCGGAGGACATTTTGAACATTTCCTGTAACAAAGTGTTTGAAGTCACGCTGGTACGTTCTGTTGCTGTGTGTTTCCATTCCATGATTAATGTGATTTGAAGAGAAGTAATAAAATGAGCTCTAACATGGAAAGTAAGCGTTTCCGGACACATGTCCACATAACATCTTTTCTTTATTTGTGTGTGAGGAATGTTTCCTGAAAGTTTGGCCGTACCTTTTTGTAACATCCTGTATATAGTTAGAGGCTGCCCAGCCATTGACCTTCGTCTGTGCGAATGCGCACAAGTTGCTCGAACTCTTACGGGAATCGTCGCCTTAGTGTGCTCGAGTAATGAGTGGATGGGCAAATACCTATTAGGTACATTACGTATGTAGATTGTGGACAGTTGGGAATGTGGGTCTCACGGGTAGCGTGCAAGGGATAAGTCCCTGCAGTCGCGCTATTCACCTGTGTCCTCGGTGGCTCAGATGGATAGAGCGTCCGTCATGTAAGCAGGAGATCCCGGGTTCGAGTCCCAGTCGGGGCACACATTTTCAGCTGTCCCCATCAAGGTATATCAACAACACCTGTTGGCAGCTGAGGCTTTCAATTAATTACCACCTTTCGGAGGACTGAAATGTTCCTGATGAATTGTTCAATGACTAGTCCACGTTCGAAGTCTCTGAGCTCTCTTAACTAATCCATTCTGTTGTTGCTCCATCTCTGCTGACAACACGATAGTCCCCGACTCCTTCCGTGTCACAGGTATCCGGATACTTCAGATCAGACAGGGTTTGAGGTGGAGAGAGAGAGAGAGAGAAAGAGACAGACGGCTGGCTGTACTCACCGCCCACGATTACGGTGCCTCCAGAGCCCGCGCCCTTGCCGCCTGCGGAGGCCCTCTGGTGCTGCTCCAGCGAGTGCGCCAGCTTGGCGAACGCCCACTCCCTGCAGAAGAAGCGCTTGCTGCCGCCGGCGGGCGGCGCGTCGCCCACGCCACCCCCAGGCGCCGCCCCCGCCCCCGCAGCCGCAGCCGCCACCGCAGCAGCCGTGTTGCCCTCGGGGGACGACATCTCACTGGTCGGTAGCAGGCGCCATGGCAAACCTCTCGTGTCAACACTGATCCTCAACTGGAAGGTTTCTAGATTCTCCCCCTCCTCGTAACCACCTTAAAAGAATAACACAAAAAACACGCCTCTCTCGGTAGCAAAAAAGTGTGTTATTAACTGGCGATCGAGTTACTCTACACAGCTCTTGAGACGGATCAAAGTATAAATATACTGTGGACGACAATTTGCGGTGAACAGGTATATTCCCTATGGTAGTCTTCAACGACGCTAATTACTATCACTTAGATATAAACGAGGAACTTTTCTTGCTGTGTCTTTCCCACTGATCACGACAGTCTGCAAATAACCGTGACAGAGAACTGAGGAAACGCTCCTCTCACGTCCTGTTATTTGAGGATCCTGTCCACACTAAGGCCACTAATTACTCTAAGACTCACAGCACCTGAAGTGAATGGTAGGCCATTCGGTAATACTGCCTGACACTTGGGAACTTATCTCGACTACTGCTTTGGCTAGAAACAGGTAACTCCGGGAGCGTCAAAACAAATGTTTCTCTCTCTCGATCAGCCTTGACACTTCCCTAAATAGATAAACGCTTTGGTATTGTGGGTAACTCGCGAAGCACTCCGCCTAGAATCGTGTTGTCACAAAAGACGCTAGAGTCCTCGCTCACTAGGCTCGGCCATACACCTCGCCGCTCGGTGAGGTTCCAGAAAGGTGTCGACCAGTTGGTCGCCTCTGAGGCTACGTCCCGCAGAAGAGCCCGGGTGGACCCAGCGCCGGGTCCGTGGAGCAGAGACACGGCAGAGGAGACGGCATGCCCCTATCTGGGGACGCGGCAGCATCTGGCGGCGGGCGAACTGCCGCCGCTGCAGCGATGTGTTGTCTGGGCACAGGCGTTGCTGGTCACGGTACGCATCAGGTCGGCATCCATCTTCGGCACAGTTGTCTTCAGTGGCCCGACGTCATCATGCCCAGTCTGAAAAGAAGTAAGATTCCACTAAAAACACGCACTGACATCAAGGTCTTCTACTCCAACATTTCCTTTCACAATAAAAATAAACTCTGAGCTGTGACCTGTAATGTAATCAAGCAAATTCTGCGATACCAGGAGAGATCGGTATCTTCATTTACAATAAATAAATTCATATTGCACGTATTTAAAACAATGTTGAATTATTTTGCATAATCTTTGTAAATTCATTTCTATTAATTTTTGCTAAACGTGTACCAGTGATTCTCTCCGTCGAACATATAATGGGGGGTAGGACGTCAAACGGGACGACTTGGAGCAGGAGAGGTACCAGAGGACATTTTAATTTCCACTATCTATACTTTTACGAATGACTTCATAAAACTTTGTCAGAATGGCCAGAAAGGATTCAGGATCTACACTCATAGCAGTGGAAGTTCAAAAATATAAGAAAATCTTTTTTTTACATTTAAAAGTTGACTTTTTTTCACTTACCATTGGCTGCATTTGTTGCTATAGGTACACTTCATAAGTAAGGGAGATTCTTCGATGAATTTTGCACAGCATACAAACCATACTTACAGGTGTATGAAACTCTAGAATTTTCCAAATCTATTGAAAACTGTGGTAATAATTGAGGTAATTAACTATAAAATTTGAGTTTTTTCTAAACACGAAGTTTAAAATATAACAGCACATTCATTTTTTCATAAATTAAATAATTTCTAGTTTCATACACCTGTAAGTATGGTTTGTATGCTGTGCAAAATTCATCGAAGAATCTCTCTTACTTGTGAAGAAACGTGTACCTGTAGCAACAAAATGTCAACTTTTAAATGTAAAAAAAAAATATTATTTTCTTATATTTTTGAACTTCCACTGCTATGAGTGTAGATCCTGAATCCTTTCTGGCCATTCTGACAAAGTTTTATGAAGTCATTCGTAAAAGTATAGACAGTGGGAATTAAAATGTCCTGTGGTGTCTCTCCTGCTCCAAAACGGCCCGTGGGAACGTGGGAACGTAATCGTCCAAATTGGACGATGGATTAATGGAAACCGTCTCCGCTCCGTAGGTGGTGTGAGGCGAGTATTGGTTAAAAAGAGACAGGGAGCAGGAGAAAGATAGCGGATAATGGACACATGAGAACTAGTAATAGGTGGAAGGACGTGAGTAACGGAAATAAGTACGAGATGGAGAGAGACGCCTATGGTAGCTGACGAGGAGAAGGCGTGAGAAAGAGCTGAGTGTTTTGGAATAAGTGGTTCGTCAGGAAAGAGAGAGAGATAGGGAGTGAGTAATATGGGAGTTTACTATTTTTGTTAAATCCAGCAGAAATTGCTGATAAATACACATAATTAACTTCCCATTTCACTGACGCTCTTTACTCATTTATGTGAATCTTAATTTATACAAAATAGTACTCGGTGGAACTGAACTGCTCCAAATAGTGCAAGACACCAACGTATCTCCCATCGCCAGAATATGCGACTACAATCTTTTTCCTTTATTGTACAGGTAATGTGATAATTGCTGCTGCTATGTAGCTAGCAGATGAATGAAATAACATCAGGCTTAAACAAATAAACGCGATGAAACGTTGTTGGACGGGTGATGAAAGAGTAGTGTTGGTATGGAAAGCTGCGCGCCTGGCTGGTTGTATACGCCGCGTGCCAGTGCCGCTGTGCGGGTTGCCGCTCGATGCAGCGCCAGGCGTCAACCCCACGCGACATTGTCTGGCTCGATACGGCTGCTCCGTACACGGTACGTGCCGCCTCACAGAGCGCACACGTGTGTCTCTGCGCAGCAGCCACCGGTCGGGACGGAATACAGCACTACAGGACTTACCCGATGCTCTGTCATAACGCCCTAATAAACAGACCAGGAGGTACCATTCCGTCACCACACGTCATCCACGGTTTCGTTTTCAATTTGTGGAACGAAGTGAGGAAAGTGATTACAGTTTGCCACATGTCTTCCCCATGGTTAGATTAACGTGGCTGTTTCACCTGATAACGTTCCTGACAGATACTCCTAGGCATTTCTGGCTTATGATCAATTCCATTGACTGGTGGCCGATCCCTCCACAGAATTGTCTGAATGATAACTCTTTCGCCATTTGATTGATTATTATTTTCCTTATAGATATACTTCTAGAATTTCCATTTTGGATCCTTTTTCAAGTGATTCAGTATTATATTTCAGAAATTAGTTACATTTCATGTCATAGTACATCGCTGCTACAGCCAATTTTCCGTCACTTGTATCATAGTATAATTACCATTCCCCTTGTCCTGTTTCTTTCATCTGTGATTCAGCATATTTGTTATTTGACCTTACAGAAATCATCTTGTTAATGCCACTTACATGGTTGGTTTGAGTACCAAGTGCAAGCATCATGTAGGCGGTCAAAAATTTGTACTGAAGCCCTCCCTCAAATTCTGCCGAAATTCTGTGAAGTTGAGAAAGTAGGCATTTAAGCTGTGAAGCTACATCATTAATTGTGCCCGGATAGCTAGGTTGATGAATCGATGGCTTTCGGTGTTCAACTGAGTTGCTGAATCCATTTTTATGCACAATGTTTGGAATGCCGACATCGCAGCATTCTTCAGGTGGTGCGGTCTGTGTTATGTGTACTCCAATCTGACGGTGAAGTCTTGTTGCTAGTGAGTCGCTGTTTATAGGCGACTTCGACTCCCAGTGCCCGCTACGCTCTTTGATTCTTATTTTTTTTTCACAGCTTGCACTGTTAATTTGTGACGCACCCACGCTCTTACCGTTTCCCGGTTCTAGTGGATGAAATGGCCTGCGATATCTTAATAAATTGAGTGCTGGTCCCCAAGTATTGTTTAAATTGAAAACTCCGCCACTGTCCATTAGGTTTTCGGATATATAGGCCGCGAGTACCATCTACAGCTCAAAGCACCTGAGTAGATGGCTGGGGCCAGTCTTCGAAATATCGTAACGAAAATGGAATCTATAACTAGGCTGAACACACGAAAGCAGCCTATTAATCAAACGCGAGGAAAAACATGATAGATCCCAATTTGTTTGACAACACTACCGTCCACGAAAAGGAGGTTTTTAGGTTAGAGTCTCGGTGGGGTACACGGTTCAAATAGCCTAGAAATATGAAAACATGGAAAATTCCGCTGAAAGCTGTATAAGAAACTAAGATACATAGCAACCTACGACGCCAACCAAGGTTTGCGATTTCACTTTCTTTTCGGTTTCCGTAGTCCGACCAGGACTCGATCCGCGATCTGTTACCAGGCACGCGGTTTACCGCTAGGCCATCAGAATTGACATGAAAACGTAACAGTATGTACAGCATTAAATTATTAGCGAGTGTTGTAGAGAAAGCTCTCGCCATGTGTAATTCTTTGGAATGAATTGGTGTTTTCGGAACGACGGCCACTAGGACGTGTAGATTACACTGTACTGTGGTTGGCTGTGATCTTGCCAATGTCGGCATATTGTACATACAGAATAGAAAATAAATTATGTGCAACAGTAAATTGTATTTATAGTTGAACAAATGCTATACACTGAAGAACTCTGGCAATATTTACAGTAAGCAATAATTGCCTAGACAACGACAGAAGAAAATTTCTAACCGAAGATGAACATACATACATAGTATTTGGTAATTCGTTTCCAACTGTCCAATATCGCACGAAATCTCGCGGCCAGTCGATAGGAAAACGCTGATATTTCAGTCTCTTGATGTGAGACAAATATCTAAATTTATCTTTAGCGTTTTTATTTTTCATTTGTGTAGCGAACTGTATATTGTTGCAGCAGTCGAGCGGTCTTTTAGAAGTCTCCCATCAACTGCACGTGAGCTCAACTGTCTCTTACGTAATGCACAGTGAAGCATATACTCAGTCATCTGCTTATGACACAACCAGTACTTCATGCATTTTACGTAACATTGGTTATGAAATGTGGTTTAACACCTGCGGACGGCAGAACGGGTACACGGCTTTTTTTTTCTTTTTCTCTCCTCTCATTTCCCTGCTTCGGTAAACACAGGATTTTTACGCACATACGCTAACGTAACTATATTGCTCGGCAAAGCAATCTGTAGCTCTAGCTGTCGTGGAAATTGACTTTCTCAAGTGACTATATATAGCAATGTTCCTATTGAAGGCAGTCCAGTGCAGTTAACAATGAAATCCCAACGCCACAGCACAGCAGCACGCCGCTAGAGGAACCAAAGAAATGGTGCAGCCCACTAACAAAACGGAGACCAACAGCGCCATCTTGTTTATGATCCTGTAACGGCGTGCTACGGTACTCTCCTGCTGGGACTTATTTGCTTATCGGGACTGCAAACATGTACCTAGAACCAATAACAATTAATTACTTTACTTTTTTGCAGGTAATGATTAAAAGTTTATTATTATGCTCGTAACGGGACGAAATGGTAAGACGTAAAAGTTGCTACAACAGGATCATAAGGCAGTGTGTTGCGCTGTTAGGCAACTCGCACACGAAGCGGCGTAAATAACGCCCGTTACCGACTCGAGTTGGTAACCGGTCGAATGCGTATCACTTCTTGTGCCGATAAACAGGGCTCCGAGACTCGCGACTGCGAAAGTGGCTCTTTGGCAAGCGAACTGAGTTGGGTCGTCACCTCGAACAAAGTTCTGTGTGTGTTAAATTCAAAGAAAAACGAGCAAATTGTGACGACTAGCTTTCAACGGGACGGATAAACATCCCATTTTATACAACTGCAAGCTCCCAGGCAACTACAGGAAGGATTTGCCAGAGAAAACGCGGTCAGAAGCATGGAAGAATTTCTTGTGGACTGTATGTCGTGTACTGCATGTTTATTGTTCACAATAAAGTTACTGGTCCATCAACGGGAATACATGTACAAATAATGGAAATCACGCCTGGAGTAGTCTTTTGTGTCAGTAGCAGGCTGTGTCGTATAAAATCACATTGTCAAGTGCAAACGAACAGTGGAAACAACGGGAAACGACTACAAATCTCCGATACGCGTAAAAGCAAAGGTGTCCACATATAAATGACAATGTGCACAAACCACAATCACATTACCCTATGTATATATCTCAAGATTTTTCAAAATAAAAGTAACATTGTGTTAAGGCGGAAGAAATCAACTGAGGCAAATCATTGTAGCATTGTTCAGGCCTTCTATAAAAAGCTATGACTTTCGACTCTGTCCGTTACAGCACATTGGACGCTACATATAGTCTTCAGTTTACGTTTCTTCTACGGATGAATCCTTAATTTTCTTCGGTTTCTCACTCGTATGTAGCAACAATAGAAAAATACATCTTCCTCTGTGCTCGACATGCCGAATATAACCAGAAGATGTTGATGCTACGAAGAATATTCGCCCTCTCCCACGCCCGCACGCGGCGCCTGCTGTTTCTCACTTCAGAGTTTCGCCGTGTGCAGAACCGCGCTGCCAACCAGTCTGCAACCAGCTGCCAATATACAAGGTGGAGCGAATAACAGTGGCCCGAGAGAGAGAGAGGATTACGACTGGACGTGATTGTACGAGATGCTATCCAAAATTTTCGGGACTGGTGGTGTCATCTGTTGCAAATCTTACCTTTGGGCTAATGGTCACCATCACCCTCGAAGTAGTTCCCATCCGCACCTACATACTGGTCCCAGCGCTTCTGTCTTTGGTCAAACGTTTTCTGGAAGTCCTGTTCTTTGAGGGTGTTTATCACCGCCAATGATGCTTCTTGAATCCTCTCTACGAGGTGCATTCAAGTTCTAAGGCCTCCGATTTTTTTTCTAATTAACTACTCATCCGAAATCGATGAAACTGGCGTTACTTCTCGACGTAATCGCCCTGCAGACGTACACATTTTTCACAACGCTGACGCCATAATTCCATGGCAGCGACGAAGGCTTCTTTAGGAGTCTGTTTTGACCACTGGAAAATCGCTGAGGCAATACCACCACGGCTGGTGAATGTGCGGCCACGGAGAGTGTCTTTCATTGTTGGAAAAAGCCAAAAGTCACTAGGAGCCAGGTCAGGTGAGTAGGGAGCATGAGCAATCACTTCAAAGTTGTTATCACGAAGGAACTGTTGCGTAACGTTAGCTCGATGTGCGGGTGCGTTGTCTTGGTGAAACAGCACACGCGCAGCCCTTTCCGGACGTTTTTGTTGTAGTGCAAGAAGGAATTTGTTCTTCAAAACATTTTCGTAGGATGCACCTGTTACCGTAGTGCCCTTTGGAACGCAATGGGTAAGAATTACGCCCTCGCTGTCCCAGAACATGGACACCATCATTTTTTCAGCACTGGCGGTTACCCGAAATT
Organism: Schistocerca cancellata; assembly: GCF_023864275.1. Lineage (NCBI taxonomy): Eukaryota > Metazoa > Arthropoda > Insecta > Orthoptera > Acrididae > Schistocerca > Schistocerca cancellata. The sequence goes on from NC_064634.1 coordinate 407,078,270, forward strand.
TTTTTGGTGGCGGTGAATCTGTGTGCTTCCATTGAGCTGACTGGCGCTTTGTTTCTGGATTGAAAAATGGCATCCACGTCTCATCCATTGTCAGAACCGACGAAAAGAAAGTCCCATTCATGCTGTCGTTGCGCGTCAACATTGCTTGGCAACATGCCACACGGTCAGCCATGTGGTCGCCCGTCAGCATTCGTGGCACCCACCTGGATGACACTTTTCGCATTTTCAGGTCGTCATGCAGGATTGTGTGCACAGAACCCACAGAAATGCCAACTCTGGAGGCGATCTGTTCAACAATCATTCGGCGATCCCCCAAAACAATTCTCTCCACTTTCTCGATGATGTCGTCAGACCGGCTTGTGCGAGCCCGAGATTGTTTCGGTTTGTTGTCACACGATGTTCTGCCTTCATTAAACTGTCGCACCGACGAACGCACTTTCGACACATCCATAACTCCATCACCACATGTCTCCTTCAACTGTCGAATTTCAATTGGTTTCACACCACGCAAATTCAGAAAACGAATGATTGCACGCTGTTCAAGCAAGGAAAACGTCGCCATTTTAAGTATTTAAAACAGTTCTCATTCTCGCCGCTGGCGGTAAAATTCCATCTGCCGTACGGTGCTGCCATCTCTGGGACGTATTGACAATGAACGCGGCCTCATTTTAAAACAATGCGCATGTTTCTATCTCTTTCCAGTCCGGAGAAAAAAAAATCGGAGGCCTTAGAACTTGAATGCACCTCGTAGAGTGTCGAACGGACGACCTTCCAACTGGAGTTGAAGTTTTGAGAATAGCGCGAAGTCGCAAGGTGCCAAATCTGACGAGTACAGTGGGTGGGGTACAACCGCCATGTTGTTTTTTGCGAAAAAGGTCCTGATGAGCAAGGACGTGTGACAGGGCGCATTGTCGTGATGCAGCAGCCAGTTCCCTTGACGCCAAAGTCCGGGACGTCGTCGCCGCACGTTTTCACGGAGCCGTCGCGAAACGCCGCAGTAGTACGCGGAATTCACTGTTTGGTTGGGTGGGACGATTTCTTTGTGCACAATTCCATTGGTATCAAAGTAAACGGTGATAATGCTCTTCACTTTGCTCTTCACCTGTCTCGCTTTTTTGGGTCTTGGAGAGCCGGAGCTCTTCCACTCAAACACACGCGTACGGCTCATGCTCAGTCCCCCAAACACTTGTTCAACCATTGCAAGGGTCTCCGTGTTTGTGTCTCTCGTCACGGAAATGGAACTGCATAATATTGCGAAAGGGTATGCCATTTCTTTTTGCGTTAAATTGTGTGAAAACGCGACGAAAACTTACGGTCAGATTCAGAAGGCTTTTGGAGAGGAGGTTGTGTCAAGAGCTCAAGTTTTTCGTTGGCATAAAATGTTTAGTGGAGGCAAAACTAATGTTGAAGATGAAGACTGCAGTGGACGACCATCATCCTCACGGACGGGTGTCAACTTGGCCAGGGTGAGTGAACTCGTACAATCTGATCGAAGATTATCCGTGAAAATGATTGCAGAACAACTGAACATCAATCGAGAAACGGTTCGTCTAATAATAACTGAAGATCTTGGTATGAGAAAGATTTGTGTAAAAATGGTCCCCAATAACCTCACACCACAACAGCGAGAAACACAGAAAAATGTGGCAGCCGATCTGTTAGAGCAAACGGAAATCAATCCAGAGTTGTTGAGTCGTGTTATCACTGGTGATGAAAGTTGTTTTTTTCAGTACGATCCAGAGACAAAACGCCAAAGATAGCAAAGGTGCTCAAAGGGATCACCCAGATCAAAAAAAGCTCGCATGTCAAAGTCAAAAGTGAAATGCATGCTTGTATGCTTCTTTGATTCCAAGGGAATTGTTCATAAAGAGTGGGTGCCTCCTGGACAAACAGTTAACCAATATTACTACAAAGAAATTTTAGAAGGACTTCGTAAAAGAGTTCTTCGTATCCGTACCAACATTGCTGATAATTGGATTCTGCATCACAATAATGCGCCATCCCATACTGTTCTGTCAGTACAGCAATTTTTAACCTCAAAACAAATTTCAGTACGACCACGGCCACCTTATTCACCAGATATCGCTCCGTGTGACTTTTTTCTATTTCCAAGAGTCAAAACGGCGGTCAAGGGACACCATTTTCAAACAACACAAGATGTCCAAAAAGCTGTGACGAGGGTCTTGAAGGATATTACAGAAGATGAGTTCCAGAAATGTTACCATCAATGGCAGAAGCGCTGGAAAAAGTGTATGCAATCAGAAGGGAACTACTTTGAAGGAGACAACACTAAACTTGACTAAACCGGTAAGCAACATTTTTTTCACATCAGTCTATTTATTGTCGCACCTCGTATTTGATCGCTACCCACTTCCATCCTCGTTACCTGAACTCGCCTCGATTCGGCTGGTAGATTAGTATAATATTCTCTTTAAAACTATACAGGGCCTTCAGATATCTATTCAGAGACGACCGAAAGCTGTTTTGAACGTCAACGAGTATCCTACACCGTATTAGGCTCGGCAGTGTGTTGTGGTTTTGGTGTTTCCATGCTTTTGTCCAATCCAAGTACGTACAGCGAGATTGGACTGAGAAAAGTTTGGGACTTGTACGGGCACTGATAACCAGGCAGTTGAGCACCCCACAAACCAAAAATCATCATCATCATCATCATTATCATCATGTGGATTTCCTCATTTACGGCCCGTATCGCCGGTGGAATAAATCCCCAATCGTCTCTGCTCAGATAATGATATACTTTCATTATCGTGTAACATTCCAGCAACACCACAATGCGGCATTCGTCGCACGGTGGATAGTGTTCACAATTTTTTGACCCATCGGTGCACGTGGATTGGGACTCAAAATTATCTCGGTTAGACTGTACTGCACAGTATTTCGCACATGTCAACAGCATTAAACACACACCATTACATCAAAGCTGCCGTCTGGTGAAATTTTCATCGTTCTAGAAAAGACTGTGGATATCTACATATCGTAGGAGAAGTTCTTCTTTTAAAGGTTACCTGCTCTTAACGTGGACTGTGAGCGTCGTGTTGGGACGTGAAAAACCGAGCCCTAATACCAACGCCGGTTTCACTCACACTGCCGAGGTAACGCCAACGACACACAAACAGCGGGCTATACTATTAGCGGAACAGCAGTTGGGACCATGTTACGCAGTTGGCAACATTTTCTTTTTTTTCTGGCCCATCAGGGAAAAATTTAAAGCAGTTTCCGCGCAGCAACACCCGTTTCCATGAAAACGGCGTACGCAATTACGAAGGGCAGTTTGTGTTGTGCGCAATATCAACGCACATCGCGGCTCTGTGAATGTGCGGCACACTGCAATTTCGCAGCCAACATCGGTCACTGTAAAACGCCTCAGCCTTTCTTCAAAGCAGCCTGTAGTATTTTCGCTATGTCGTCCAGCTTACAGACAACGTTTTTCTAACAGTTACAACTACTCTGAATTAATGTTACATAGTAAATACACTACTGGCCATTAAAATGGAGATAGTGTCTTTATTTTAAAATTAGTCTCACGAAGCCAGTTTCCTTTAAAATTAGTCTCACAAAGCCTGTAAGGACATGTACACACCTCCGATCCTTGTGCTCCCCAGAAAAAAAAAATTGTATCCGCCACCGCACCGCGCTATATTTTACGGCAATGTCTGGCTGCAAAGGTTAACATTTCTGCAATGTGGATGCAGTACACATCAATACTTTAGTACAGCCCGGTGATATTTCTGACAGAGCGGGCTATTGCAAGTAGCAGCTGAGGTGTGGCTAAAATGTGGTCGATGTTGTCCACTTCGGGTGGAGATATCTAATCTGTCATCTGGAAAATTCTTCCCTCTCGCTATCAGCCTTGTTTCCCCTTTTTCACACCAACAGCACTGCAGTGCCAAGTCGTGTAATCTGAGCGGTGAAACAATATTGGAAAGTTGGCACAAACAGAGGCATCCGATTTGGTTGCTGTCTTCTGGAATGTAGACGTGGGCAAACGAGAGAACCATGTGTTTCATAGATGTGATACGTGAACATCCAAACTAATATACACACTTAAAATGGACGTTCTCACTGCCATCGTTGTGGTTCAAATGGCTCTGAGCACTATGCGACTTAACATCTGAGGTCATCAAGTCCCCTAGAACTTGGAACTACTTAAACCTAACTAACCTAAGGACATCACACACATCCATGCCCGAGGCAGGATTCGAACCTGCGACCGTAGCGGTCGCGCGGTTCGACACTGAAGCGCCCAGAACCCTCGGCCACACCGGCCGGCCCATCGTTGTGGTACATGACCTACGTATTCTGCATACACTAATCAGCAAGAACATTATGACCACCTACCTAACAGCCAGTATTCAACCTTTAGCACGGATAACAGCGGCACACATCGTGTTATGGAAGCAAAGAGGCCTTGGTAGGTCGCTGGAGAGGGAGAGAGAGAGAGAGAGAGAGAGAGAGAGAGAGAGAGGGGGGGGGGGGGGGAGCGGGGATGAATTCTGAAGGCACATTCAGTCACATGCCAGATTTATTCGATCGCATCCAGATCTGGTGAGTTAGGGGGCCGGCACATCAATTGCAACTCGCGTGTTCCTCTAACCAGTCCATCACACTCCTGGCCTTGTGACATGGCCAATTATCATATTGAAAAATGCCATTACCATCGGGAAACATAGTCTCCATGAAGTGGTGTATGTGGTGTGTAACCAGTGCACGATACACCTTGGCCGTCATGGTGCCTTGCAGAAGCGGCACTGAACCCATGGATGCCTACTTGGACGTTCCCCAGAGCATATGGAGCCACGTCCATCCCGCAGCACAGATGTCAAGGAGCCGTTACCCTGGAAGACAATGGATTTGCGCCCTCCCATCGGCATGATGAAGAAGGTATCAAGATTCATGAGACCATACAACTGTCTGCCACTGCGCCAGCGTTCAGTGCCGATGGCCACGTGCTTATTTCCGTCGTAGTTGCCAATGTCGTGATGTTAACATTGCCACATGCATGGGTCGTTGGCTGGAGAGACCCACCGGTTGGAGTGTGTTCTGTGTGTTCTGACACAATTTTACTCTGTCCAGCATTAAAGTCAGAGGTTAGTTCCGTCACAGTCCGTCGCCTATTCTATATGACTTCCCAGTTACGAGTCGCCCAATCCCACGACGTCTGGACGTGGTTTCAGCACATGTTGAAGACACTCACCACGCACTCCTCGAACACCCGACATGTCGTGCAGTTTCCGAAATGCTCGTGCCGAATCTCCAGGTCATCAAAATTTGCTCTCGGTCTAACTCAGATAGATCGCGTGCCTTTTCATTCTACATACGGAGAGCAGGCTCACTGACAGTACACGCACCTTGCGACGTCAGGTGACGCTGCTATCGCCTGGACGGGTTTGTGTCGTCAGTAGGTGGCTGATAAGGGTGGATATGAAACCTAAACCTTTCTCAAGCTTCAGCACCTGTGTTTCCATTTTCAAGGGCAGCAACTTGTCAACTCTCCTTTTTTCTATTACTGTCTTTGTATACATTTATTTGCAAGACGCAAAGTTCTCCTCATGGGTGTATCGTTCTAGTAGTAGACGTATCTTACTTAAGAAGTTCATGTTTCTCCCATTGTGCTGCACAATTAAATATTAAACATTATTTTAAACTTAATGATTTTCTAGAGTCCTTTCAGCAAACCGTTGCAAACGTCGCACTTTGAAGATGTCCATTAGACTTCTGCGTGAATTACCCGCAGGCAAAAACGGAAGATTGATCACAAATCCGGTTGAAAATCGGTACTTACACTACTGGCCATTAAAATTGCCACACCAAGAAGAAATGCAGATGATAAACGCGTATTCATTGGACAAATATATTATACTACAACTGACATGTGATTACATTTTCACGCAGTTTGGGTGCATAGATCCTGAAAAATCAGTACCCAGAACAACCACCTCTGGCCGTAATAACGGCCTTGATACGCCTGGGCATTGAGTCAAACAGAAGTTGGATGGCGTGTACAGGTACAGCTGCCCATGTAGCTTCAACACGATACCACAGTTCATCAAGAGCAGTGACTGGCGTATTGTGACGAACCAGATGCTCGGCCACCATTGACCAGACGTTTTCAATTGGTGAGAGATCTGGAGAATATGCTGGCCAGGGCAGCAGTCGAACATTTTCTGTATCCAGAAAGGCCCGTACAGGACCTGCAACATGCGATCGTGCGTTATCCTGCTGAAATGTAGGTTTGCGCAGGGATCGAATGAAGGGTCGTAACACATCTGAAATGTAACGTCCACTGTTCAAAGTCCCGTCAATGCGAACAAGAGTTGACCGAGACATGTAACCAATAGCATTCCATACCATCACGCCGGGTGATACGCCAGTATGGCGATGACGAATACACGCTTACAATGTGCGTTCACCGCGATGTCGCCAAACACGGATGCGACCATCATGATGCTGTAAGCAGAACCTGGATTCATCCGAAAAAAATGATTTTTTGCCATTCGTGCACCGAGGTTCGTCGTTGAGTACATCATCGCAGGCGCTCCTGTCTGTGAAGCAGCGTCAAGGGTAACCGCAGCCATGGACTCCGAGCTGATAGTCCATGCTGCTGCAAACGTCGCCGAACTGTTCGTGCAGATGGTTGTTATCTTGCAAATGTCGCCATCTGTTGACTCAGGGATCGATACGTGGCTGCACGATCCGTTACAACCATGCGGATAAGATGCCTGTCATCTCGACTGCTAGTGATACGAGGCCGTTGGGATCCAGCACGGCGTTCCGTATTACCCTCCTGAACCAACCGATTCCATATTCTGCTAACAGTCATTGGATCTCGACCAACGCGAGCAGCAATGTCGCGATACGATAAACCGCAATCGCAATAGGCAACAATCCGACGTTTATCATAGCCGGAAACGTGATGGTACGCATTTCTCCTCCTTACACGAGGCATCACAACAACGCTTCACCAGGCAACGCTGGTCAACTGCTGTTTGTGAATGAGAAATCGACTGGAAACTTTCCTCATGTCAGCACGTTGTAGGTGTCGCCACCGGCGCCAACCTTGTGTGAATGCTCTAAAAAGCTAATCTTTTGCATATCACAGCATCTTCTTCCTGTCGGTTAAATTTCGCGTGTGTAACACATCTTCTTGGTGCGGCAATTTTAATGGCCAGTAGTGTAGTTGATAACTGGTCTTGTGAATTCTCGGACGGGCTCCATTCATGATATATTCAAAAAACCTTAAAAATTAAAAAAATCTTTTAACTGCCTGGATGGCGTGCATAGATACACATTAAAATGTGATGACTAGACTAGTTTCAACTTGTAATGCAACCATTCTCCGATCATGTTTATACGAGACGTAAGCTGAAAAAAACTGGATGTATCATGGAGTATCTTGCACTTGTGTAAGAGGTAATTTCAATGAACAACTTTTTGGTTGTGACAGCAAAACAAAAATGCGACTGATTCTACGCCATTGGTTATAAAATCAGACGTAATACATGAAAAAGTCGTTGTTACACCACGTAGTATGTTTTTGCCGCCTAGATACATAGCATACCGACGAACTTTTTACGTTCCACGACTGTGGTGCTTCCAACGGTGATAGTAGAAACAGATGTGTCTCAAAAAGCGTTTTCGCAGTGTCAGTGTAGATACAGGTCTTGCTGAATATAAGCTCACCTCCTGAGCCCCTGAGTCATTGTATGTGACATGGCTGTATGTTCCTGCACGTTCAGGCGAACAATACGTCACTCTTCTCGGGCGCTATCGCGTGTGAGATCTTGCATGACGTTGAGCCTCCCTTTCTAAATTCCCCCCCCCCCCCCCTCCGGTACCACATCATTCTTCACAGAAGACAGTCGGAATCCCACGACTGCGAGACGCAATATTTCAGAATAATGAATTGCACTCTCGATAGGCCATGATGCTGCCTCTGTAGAATTCTGGTATGAGTACTTACTGTATAATGTTTCTCCTTGTTTCATGAGTCACAACCCGCGACAGCTCGTGTAAATTTTACCACTGTGCTACCATACAGTGGCCTATAGCCTTTTGACTTATAAGGCTAGTAATCATAGCTAAATTGAGTATATTAATTTTATATATATAAACTGATCTGAGTAAATGTATTTTAATTTTATAATTAATCGTTTAACATTGCAAGGAATAAAAGGAACTGAAAAAATTATGGTGACAGCCCGAATCGAAACCCAGCAGACGAACTGCCAGTCAGTGCGCTTGACCACTGTGTTACAGAGCTGCTGCTTGAAAGCCTCTTGTACTCTGCGCGTAAATCTTTAAAGAGCGTTTTACCTTTCCCTACATCCTACTCAGGAGAAATATGCTAGAAACTTGAAAGGGGCGTATACGTGCTTCTATTCACATGGTTTGAGCCGAATCAGTAAGCCTTGTCCCACACCATTCTGTTATTGGATTTCCACTTGGGAGTAGATCATCTTAACTCAAAACTGTACTTTCTCCTTCAGATATGTACTGTAAAATGGCCTTTCATACTAAATTTCCTCATGTAAGTGCTTTGTTTACCATCAATAACCTTTTGACTTGGAAGGATGCTACTTGAAAATAAACTGAATACATTAATTTTATGTATATCATTGAACCGTTTAAATATATTTAAATTTTATAACTGATAGTATAACATTGCGAAGAATAAAATAAAATGAAAGAAGAGATTATGATAGTAGTGGGAATCGAACGCGAGCTAAAGAATTGCCAGTCAGTGCGCATAATCACTCCCCCCACAGTGCTATTACATAAACTAGACTTCAAGAATCTTTCATACTCTATTCTCCACAGTAGGTTACACGCACTTTCAAGGAAAAATACTGCTCTAGTGCTGTGAGCAACATAGCACTCATAGTGCCGGAAGCGATGATGTCACCTCCGAACTTGCGCTGTGAAAAACAAACAGTTGCGTCCCTTCACCGAGTTGATCATTGGGCGGCTGTCCACCATATCAGCACTCAACACTGGTTTCTAGTTATCGCAGAGACAAAAATAGCTTTTCATGCGCTTTATTTGCATACCAGCACGCATTTGAAGAGTAATGGCGTAATTTCAGTGCCATTTCCGGCACGTATTCGAAGAGAAATAGCGTAATTTTAGCACAATATCTACACTGTGCTATAGCACATTAGCACACGATAGCCGGCCGGTGCTGGTCATAACACGATCTTCTCGCAAACAAACAACATTAAAACTCGATATCAGAATCAGAAACACACTGTGCAATCAGTCTTTGTATACAGAATGCAAATGGCGTTACTCCTACGTAGTCCAGCGGTTGGACTGAAATGCTAATATACTGGCGGAAAAAAAAAACGCAACACCAAGAAGGAGTTGTGCGACATAAACGAAAGTTGGTTGACGCGTTTCTACGTCTGAATGATGAAGTCTACTCAGATTTCGCGACAATTGCATAAGATTGGCGCTAGTGGCACCGCTATGAGGATGCACATCAGGTTTGCTTTTTAAACACACTGTAACGTTCGTGAAAGTTAGTTGCCTTTGAGCTTGGACGTAGTGACTTTAGGTTAGCCTACAATTCCTTTAAAGCAACAAAAACGCCATCGTTAGTACCTCACCGAACTTGAAAGAGGTCGTATAATAGGGCTACGAGAAGTTGGATGTTCCTTCTGCGATATTGCAGAAAGATTTCAAAGGAATATAGCCTCTGTATATGATAGCTGGCAGCAGTAGTCACGGAAATGTGCGGTCGCAAGAAGACCGCGCTCCGGACGGCCACGTGGCACTACCGGAGGGAAGACCATTGCATTTGGCGCATCGCTCTGACGCATCGTGCTACATATGCAGCAGCAATCTGAGCAGCAGTTGGCACCACAATGACAACGGTTGCTTCAAGGGCAGCTCTCCGCGCCAGACCCCCTGTAGCGTGTATTCCACTGACAGCAAAGCCACCGCCATCTGCGACTTCAGTGGCGTCAAGGGAGACACTGGAGAGCAGGGTGAAGGTCTGTTGTGTTTTCTGATCAAAGCCGGTTCTGCCACGGTGCCAGTGATGACCGTGTGTTGGTTAGAATGAGGCGAGATGAGTGCCTGCAACCAAGCTCTCTGCGCGTTAGACACACTGGACCTACATCTGGAGTTACTGCCTGTGGTGCTGTTCCGTACGACGGTAGATTATCCAACGCAACCTGACTGCAAAATTTGTACGTCAATCTGGTGATTCGATCTGTTGTGCTGCCATTCACGAACAGAATTCCAGGGGACGTTTTCCTCCAAATTAGCGATCGCCCACATACCGCTGTTGTAACTCAACAAGCTCTTCAGGGTGTCGACATGCTGCCTCGGCCTGCTCGATCACCAAATCTGTCTCCAGTTGAGCACATACGGGACATCATCGGGCAACTCCAGCGTCGTCCACAAATAGCATTAGCCGTCCCTGTATTGGACGACCAAGTGGAGCAGACGAGGAACGCCTTCCCACAATCAGACGTACTGTATATATACGACACAATTCATGCAAATTTGCATTCTTGCCTTCAAAATTTTGAGGTTACACCAGTTATGTACCAGCGTTTCACACTTACAATGGCGTATCTCGTGCTTTCAATAACCTGTGGTCTTTCAATGTTAATGACTTAAATATGTTACTTAGAACTAGTAAATACATCAAAAAAGGTTTTGCATCACCTCGGTTCCGAAAGTTCCGGAACCTTTACAGAAAATTGGAATAGAGATCAATATTAAAATCATTTCCGCCCTCTTTATTGCTCATGAAAACCTTACATACCATGTTGTACCACCATACAGCGAGACCTTCAGAAGTGGTGGTCCAAATTGCTTTAAACACCGGTACCTCTAATACCCAGTAGCACGTTCTCTTGCATTGACGCATGCTCGTATTCGTATACTACACTATTCACAAGTTCATCAAGTCACTGTTGGTCCAGATTGTCCCACTCCTCAACGACGACCCGGCTTAGATCCCTCAGAGTGGCTGATGGATCGCGTTGTCCATAAAGGTCTTTTCAGTCTATCCCAGGCACGTCTGGAGAACATGCTGGGCACTCTAGTTGAGCGATGTCATTATCCTGAAGGAAGTCAATCAAAAGACGTGCACGACGGGGTTGAGAGTTGTCGCCCATGAAGACGAATGCCTCGCCAATATGCTGCCGATATGGTTGCACTATCGGCCGGAGGATGGCATTCACGTATCGTAGATCCGTTACGGCGCCTTCCATGACCACCAGCGGTGTACGTCGGCACCACATAATGCCGCCCCAAAACAGCAGGAAACCTCTACCTTGCTGCACTCGCTGGACAGGTGTTCAGCCTGACCGGGTTGCCTCCAAACACGTCTCCTACGATTGTCTGGCTGAATGCATATGCGACACTCATTGGTGAGAACTTGATGCCAATCCTGAACGGTCTTTTCGGCATGTTGTTGGGCCCATCTGTATCACTTTGCATGGTGTGGTTGCAAAGATGGACCTCGCCATGGACGTCGGGAGTGACTTGGTGCATCAAATGGCTCCAAGCACTATGGACTTAACATCTGAGGTCATCAGTCACCTAGACTTAAACTACTTAAAGCTAACTAACCTAAGGACATCACACACATCCATGCCCGAGGCATGGATGCGACCGTAGCAGCAGCACGGTTCCGGACTGAAGTGCCTAGAGCCGCTCGGCCACTGCGGCCGGTTCGTTGTTCATCATGCACCCTATGGCGCACAGTTTGAGTCTTAACACGACGTCCTGTGGCTGCACGAAAACCATTATTCAACATGGTGGCGTTGGTGGCAGGGCTCCTCCGACTTATAATCCGTAGGTAGCGGTCAACCACTACAGTAGTAGTCCTAGGGCGGCCTGAGCGAGGCATGTCATCGACAGTTCCTGTCTCTCTGTATCTCCTCCATGTCAGAATAACATCCCTTTGCTTCACTCCGAGACGCTTGGACACATTCCTTGTTGAGAGTCCTTCCTGGCACAAAGTAACAATGCGGACGCGATCGAACCTCGATACTGACCGTCTAGACATGGTTCACTACAGACAACACCTTGCTAGTGGAATGACTGGAACTGATCGGCTGTCGGTACCCCTTCGTCTAATAGGCGCTGCTCATGCGTGGTTGTTTACATCTTTGGGCGGATTTAGTGAAATCTCTGAACAGTCAAAGGGACTGTGTCTGTGATACACTACCCACAGTCAACGTCTATCTTCAGGAGTTCTGGGAACCGGGGTGATGCAAAACTTTTTTTGATGTGTGCATATTCCCGAAATTTTATTACTCTGGATTAATTATTTTTTGTGTCACTATTTTTTTCCGTCTGTGTAATATGCATGTCCGAGCATGTAGTACACTTCAAAGCAGTGTGACGCCACTTTCATGCTGCTGCACGTTTAATACATAGTAGGGTACAAACGTGACGCGCCACCTCAGACGTAGGCTTGGGGCCTTTTTGGAGGGACCTCCGCTCCTCCTCGGCCGCCGAGCGCTGCAGCAGGTGCCGAGTTCTTCTGGGGGCTGTTTCGCCGAGATCTGGGGAGATACCGGATGGCGCTGATTAGCGGAGACTTAATTACGGCAGAGCGTGGGCGGTGCGCGGGGCGGGGGCGGGGGCGGCACCTGGCTTGAGTAATGGCGGCAGACGCGCTGTGACCGCCTGCCCCCGGGCTGGCCGCTTCATTACTCCGGAGGCGGCGTAATTAGCCGCGCCCACGACTCGTCCTCCGACGCCACTGCAGGTGCTCGCGCAGAAGACCACCACTCCAGCGTAATTTCCTTCTTTCCTTTGCAGCCCGCCGAGATTGCCAGGGTTGTCCCACGACGTGCGACTGTCGGTCGGTTTGAGCCAGAAGGCAGAGTATGATTTCACTTGTACATATCTTGTTTGCTAACGGTACTGTTTATGTCGTTACAAGTGTGTATCATAACTGATGCTTAGGAGATTGTGCATGGTGAATTACGCCAAAGAAGAACGACAAAATATAGTGTAGTTTTATTTTAAAAATAACAGCTGTATTTCTGACGCAAAGAGCGTATCGCAACCATTTCCAAGTCAGACACGGACCGTCAGCGACGATGATTCATCAACTAATGGCACGCTCAGAGGAAAGGGTTCTGTGATGAGCCTTCCGCCTACTGGCAGACCACGTTCGGCTCTCAACAAAGAGAACGTGGAAAGAGTTAGGGCCAGAGTCGAAGAAGAACCAGAAACACCGACGAGAAGACGTTCGATGGAATTTGGGATGTCCTGACCATCCTTAAGCAAGATTTTAAAACACAATTTAAAGAGGATTCCATACAAAATGAAGATAGTGCAGCAAGTGATACCCGTGGACCACGAACTTCGCCGAAATTTTGCGATTTGCGTCCAAGAATTAGCCAGAGAAGACAATGAATTTGTTCATCAAATTATCATGTCCGAGGAAGCTCATTTCCATCTGAACGGCTTCGTCAATAAACAGAACTGTTGGTTCTGGTGTACGGCAAATTAGAGGATAATTCATCAGCGCCAACTGCACCTTATCAAGCATACAGTTTGGTGTGGGGTGACCTCGCAGGAAGTTATTCGTGCCTTATTTCTCTGAAGCTGATAACGGTGACAAATTGCCAATTATTAGTGAGAGATATCGGGACATGAATGACAATTTTTTACGTCCTGCATTAGAAAATCGTCCGGAAATGTGTGTTTCAGTAGGATGGGTCAGCCCCCCCCCCCCCCCAATCCCATAAAACCAGAGCCATAATGAACCTTCTGACGCAAACGTTCGGTGAGAGGAAAATTTCAAGAAATTCCATATTAATTGGCCGCGATGTTCCCCCGACCTTACGGGCCTCGATTGCTTCCTGTGGGGATATCTTAAGGAAAAATTTGGAAATTTGTGGTACGGTCTACGGGACCAAACTGCTGAGGTCATCGGTCCCTAGGCTTACACACTACTTAATCTAACTTATATTAACTTACGCTAAGGACAACACGCACATACATGCCGCGCGAACCGTGGCAAAACACCTAAGACCGCGCGGCTATCTTAAGGAACGTGTGTACAGGAACAATGCTAAGCTGTGTGCTTCATCCGAGACAAACAGGTACTTGAGTGCTGATTTTCCTATTTTGTACTCTATTCAGAGCCTACTAACTTGTCGAACTATCGGTCATATTGGCATAACCTGTGAAAACAATCGTTTGCAGTGACGTCAGCATTATCTTACAAGTCTCTTGAAATTTGACCTTATAAATGTTTATATAACAGCAACCCGTATGTGGCCACGTGATACTGTAGCTCACAAAGAAACATACTGAGGTGTAAACAAACGATTTTGATGAAACTTGGCGAGTATGTACAGGGATCAAAATTATAATGAACGACGGCGTTCAGCGAGAGAAACACAGTTGGTAACGGAACTTTTTCCATGTAGCCCTCGACTGCCTTTCCCTCGGTATAAGAAACGTGCACCCAGGTTGAAAGATGCAGTAAAGGGGACAGTCAGAGCAGTGTGCACAGGGGGTAGGGGGGGGGGGTGGACCAGCAGCATCCGAAGTGGGGCAGAGGTTACAGCAGCTAATTCGTATTCGGGAGGAACGTTTGAGATCCGTATCTCCATTCAGGTGCTTCCCTGCGTGGGTGCTAGAGCACAGCATTCTGCAAGAGGGGTCCGCTATCCGCAGGTGCTCTGTGGGCTACGGTAATTTCTAGGATTACAAGACCACACAAACTACAGAGCTACACTCCTGGAAATGGAAAAAAGAACACATTGACACCGGTGTGTCAGACCCACCATACTTGCTCCGGACACTGCGAGAGGGCTGTACAAGCAATGATCACACGCACGGCACAGCGGACACACCAGGAACCGTGGTGTTGGCAATCGAATGGCGCTAGCTGCGCAGCATTTGTGCACCGCTGCCGTCAGTGTCAGCCAGTTTGCCGTGGCATACGGAGCTCCATCGCAGTCTTTAACACTGGTAGCATGCCGCGACAGCGTGGACGTGAACCGTATGTGCAGTTGACGGACTTTGAGCGAGGGCGTATAGTGGGCATGCGGGAGACCGGGTGGACGTACCGCCGAATTGCTCAACACGTGGGGCGTGAGGTCTCCACAGTACATTGGTGTTGTCGCCAGTGGTCGGCGGAAGGTGCACGTGCCCGTCGACCTGGGACCGGACCGCAGCGACGCACGGATGCACGCCAAGACCGTAGGATCCTACGCAGTGCCGTAGGGGACCGCACCGCCACTTCCCAGCAAATTAGGGACACTGTTGCTCCTGGGGTATCGGCGAGGACCATTCGCAACCGTCTCCATGAAGCTGGGCTACGGTCCCGCACACCGTTAGGCCGTCTTCCGCTCACGCCCCAACATCGTGCAGCCCGCCTCCAGTGGTGTCGCGACAGGCGTGAATGGAGGGACGAATGGAGACGTGTCGTCTTCAGCGATGAGAGTCGCTTCTGCCTTGGTGCCAATGATGGTCGTATGCGTGTTTGGCGCCGTGCAGGTGAGCGCCACAATCAGGACTGCATACGACCGAGGCACACAGGGCCAACACCCGGCATCATGGTGTGGGGAGCGATCTCCTACACTGGCCGTACACCACTGGTGATCGTCGAGGGGACACTGAATAGTGCACGGTACATCCAAACCGTCATCGAACCCATCGTTCTACCATTCCTAGACCGGCAAGGGAACTTGCTGTTCCAACAGGACAATGCACGTCCGCATGTATCCCGTGCCACCCAACGTGCTCTAGAAGGTGTAAGTCAACTACCCTGGCCAGCAAGATCTCCGGATCTGTCCCCCATTGAGCATGTTTGGGACTGGATGAAGCGTCGTCTCACGCGGTCTGCACGTCCAGCACGAACGCTGGTCCAACTGAGGCGCCAGGTGGAAATGGCATGGCAAGCCGTTCCACAGGACTACATCCAGCATCTCTACGATCGTCTCCATGGGAGAATAGCAGCCTGCATTGCTGCGAAAGGTGGATATACACTGTACTAGTGCCGACATTGTGCATGCTCTGTTGCCTGTGTCTATGTGCCTGTGGTTCTGTCAGTGTGATCATGTGATGTATCTGACCCCAGGAATGTGTCAATAAAGTTTCCCCTTCCTGGGACAATGAATTCACGGTGTTCTTATTTCAATTTCCAGGAGTGTATTTGGACAGGGGAGCTGAAGTGCAGTGAAGTGTGTACGTGCGTGTCAAGAACAGCACAGCCTAGACTGTACGATGATATCAAATACAATCCTATCAGGGCTCATATGTGAGAAACGATCATCATCATCATCATCATCATCATCATCATCATCATCAGGTCTATTGGTTGGATGTCAGCTCTCCACTTGGATCTGTTAGAAGCCAATACATTTATTAACTTAAGGATTCCTGTATTATGTATAACTTGTTTTAAAAATGCCAGTCACGGTCGTACTCAAGCTATATTTCCTTGTGATGTTCCTTCGAGAACATTTACAAGGAAATGCTTGTATTATGTGAGCAATCCACCTGTGGTTTCTCCACTCTATTATCCTCCAAAATCACCTTTCTTCGTCAATAATTTACAGGATGGCCTGTATATTTCCACAAAAAAATGGCTCTGAGCACTATGGGACTTAACTGCTGTGGTCATCAGTCCCCTAGAACTTAGAACTACTTAAACCTAACTAACCTAAGGACATCACATACATCCATGCCCGAGGCAGGATTCGAACCTGCGACCGTAGCGGTCACGCGGTTCCAGACTGTAGCGCCTAGAACCGCATCGCCACTCCGGCCGGCTTATATTTCCACAAAATGTATTGTTACCGATATGTCTGGTGGCACGAAGGACGTGTTTTGTGTTATGAACGGCTTCACAGGGATGTGTCCTTCGCAGTTGACATTTGTTGCGAAGAAATGAGATGCCTTGCAGTCGCAGAGTAATAAATGCGACCTGGAAGACAGCACCACGGAGCTTGGTTGGCAAACACGCCTACTGCATGTCTTCTATTCTGGCAACTGCATGTGTTTACCTTTCTCCCCTCTTATCGATTAACCACAAAGAAAGTTTTGTTTTGGCGATTGCGCTTTAAACCGGGCTTAACTCAGAATCAGCAGTCGCTACATGCGTGGGATCGAAAAACTACCTGCGCACCATTAGACAGTTTTCAGTAATAAGGTGAAATATATTGTTTACAATTTGTCTGATATTTGTATCTATTTTGTACAATAACATAACGAGAAACACTATTAATATGCACTATACTAATACAACTGATGTCTCATCATAATACAGGGTGAAAGTTATTGAACTGTATGAAATAAAATCGTCATAACTTTTAAACAGTTTGCATTAGGACATAGAAACTGCACTGTTAGCCGCGGGGCATGATGGAAATTATCTGTATGGTTTGGTTTCGCGACGAAGTCCACTTTCATTTGGATGTGTTCGTCAATAAGCAAAATTGGCGCATTTGGGGTACTGAGAAACTGCATTACGCGATCGAGAAGACTCTTCGCCCTCAACGGGTGACTATATGGTGTGCAATGTCCGGTTACAGAATAATTAGTACGATATTCCTTGATGCCACGGTGACTACCGAATGGTACGTGGACGTTTTGGAAGATGGTTTCATCCCCATTATCAAGAAAATGTGGTGTGAAATCTTATGGGACTTAACTGCTAAGGTCATTAGTCCCTAAGCATACACACTACTTAACCTAAATTATCCTAAGGACAAACACACACACCCATGCCCGAGGGAGGACTCGAACCTCCGCCGGGACCAGCCGCGCAGTCCATGACTGCAGCGCCCAAGACCGCTCGGCTAATCCCGCGCGGCTCCCCATTATCCAAAGAGACCCTGATTTCTACAAGAAGTGGTTCATGCAAGATGGAGCTTGACCCCAGCAAAGAAGGAGTGTGTTTGATGTCCTGGGGACCGCATTCTGGCTCTGGGGAACCAAGGGCCACTGGCATGGGCCTCAATTGGTCGGCATGTTCTCCCGATCTGAACACATGTGACTCCTTTTTGTAGGGCTATATTAAAGACAAGGTCTACAGCAATAACCCAAAAACCATTTCTGAACTGGAAACAGTCGTTCAGAAGGTCGTCAACAACATCGATATTCCAACACTTCAGAGGATCATGCATAACTTCGCTATTCGTCGGCGCCGCATCATCGCCAATGATGAAAGGTATATCGAACGTGTCATAACCTAAATATGAATATCTGTAGTGACGTTTACATCTTGAATAAAGTGTGTGGACGCCGTAGTTTGTAACTAATTATCGTGTTTTTCATATTGTTCAATAACTGTCTCCCTGTACCAACAACAATCTTAATTAAATGCGAAGTCCTTTGTCATATTCAAGTAGCTTTACCAGACTACAATGTAAATACGGCAATGTGCCTATGAGAGTAGTTGCTGAATGAAACACAGTTAACAGAGTATTCATTGATACGATTTCAGTAACAGATTTCTGTATTTTCAGTAGCGGTTCCTCAGTATTTTATGTTTCTTTCCTCTAGATCTCCCCGTTACTGAATGTAGCGAGACGTCTTATTGATGACAAAATTTCTAGAGATATCGTTCTGAGTGCGATATAGCCGTTTGTAGTTCTGTGACAGAGAAGCTAAAATGCTACTCTCCATCCAGTTTAGTATTAAGAGTTACTGCGTCTTACTCTCTACAGTGCGTCTACATTTTCATGGAGCTAGTAACCAACTGCACCATTCATCGCCTCCCCATTGCCCATGAGATGGCTGATACAGATAATTCGCAATGTAGGCAACGAGATTGGTTGTAGTTTCTGTCTGAAAGTAATCTCCCCTGTCTGTAAACATATGTTTGATAAATCGATGACACACACCAAAGTGGAATTCATTTTTTGACTGGTATACCACGAATACATAAAGTGAATATTGCAAGATAATTCACTGTCATTCTAGAAAGTAGCAAAACTATCACAGCGTCAGCAGACATATTCCACTATCACAGTCGTAGCAGGACGCTTATGTTTCTACAGTCAATGTCTCTGTTAACAATTTAGGACTGCACCTTGTGCACCAACGATGCAGCAGCGTAATTACTTTTCCGACGACGTCGTGAGGAGTATTCTAGTATTTATGATGAGGGTGAAGAACTGAAAGTTGCACAGACTACTGCAATACATACGAAAGAAAATAAACGTAATCCGCTGAGTTAGAGATCCATTTCATTGACATCGACTTGTAGCACGACGGGTGAACAAATACTTCGTTCCAACGTCATGAAATACCCCGAACTATATTACCTATTAACAACAAACCAGTACGCATTTGGAAAGTATCACTCTTATGAGACACAGCTGGCACTTTATTCGCACGGCGTATTGCGTATAGGGGGATCTAAAATCTATTCCGTATTTATAGAGTTCCGAAAAGGCTTTTGATATCATCCGTCATAGGCGGCTTCCAACGACACTGCTTTCCTGTATCGTCTCAGTTGCGCACCTGATTCGTGATTGCCTGCCTGAAAGGTCAGAGTTCGCAGTAACTGACGTAACGACACCTAGTGAAACAGAAGTGATAAGAAACTTCCTGGCTGATTAAAACTGTGTGCCGGACCGAGACTCGAACTCGGGACCTTTGCCTCTCCCGGGCAAGTGCTCTACCATCTGAGCTACCGAAGCACGACTCAAGCCCGGTACTCACAGCTTTACTTCTGCCAGTACCTCGTCTCCTGCCTTTCAAACTTTACAGAAGCTCTCCTGAGAACCTTGCAGAACTAGCACTCCTGAAAGAAAGGATATTGCGGAGACATGGCTTAGCCACAGCCCGGGGGATGTTTCCAGAATGAGATTTTCACTCTGCGCACACTCCGCTGCACAGTGAAAATCTCATTCTAGAAGTGATAAGTCTGATCCCGCAAGTAAGTGATGTAGACCTTCTGCTATTTCTAACTATTTAACAGACAAGTAGAACATTTCTCTTAGATTTGTGGCAGGTAATGCTCAGAAGAGCAAAGCGAATTGCAAAATTGTGTTAAAAATATATTTTCATGGTGAAAAACGTAGTAGCTGTTGGTCCTAAACAAGAAAATGTGTGATGTTCTCCTCATGATTACTAAGAAGGTTTCGTCAAGCATCGAGAAAGTAAAATAAATTTGAGATAATGTTTGTTATGACTTATCCACTATTTCCGCCTTATGAAGTTACCATATGATACTTCAAATCGCCATCATTCCGCACTGACGTAGGTTTATGGTGACAACCTTAAATCTATCACGGCAAATGCCTGGATAAGTCCTTTGAAAGGACACAGACTACTTCCTTCCCCATCCTTCCCAGTTCGGGATTCTACTTCGCGTCTAATCTCATTTTCAATGAGACGTTTTACAGTAATTCTCCACCCTTTCTTTTAGCCTTAATTGTCGCACATAGCTTAATTGGTCGTCACACTTGCCAGTTATCGGATAAACTGCCATTGGCCATAGTAGTAAATCGCAGAAACGTCCTTCGTCAACGCCTGTTTGTCTTTCTGAATGTGATGATTAATTTATCTCAAAACTATCGTACTTGAAACAATACAACTTGATTTTTTCGATAGCACTCACTCCATACAGGGCACAGATGTTTCGGAGTGTCTCAACTGCTTTCACACTTTTACTGGAAACAGAACAAAATGTTACAAATGTTAGATTTTACTCAGTTTTCTAATGCATAAACGACATTCCCTATAACGTCTAAAATGAGAAATATTCAAGTTGTCATGGCACGAACTGTAGAACAAACTTGAACAAAATAAGACCGTAGATAAATACGCTTATAGCAACATGCCACACAAAATCTTCCGTAGGATCCTGAAACATGGTACTATATCATACGCAACATTACATGATTTTATACTTGCTAATTCGAGCTCAGAAAAGTCCGCTCTAGATCACAGTCTCTATGCCCAATGCGTCGCGATCACTTGGCAGCACGTAGGTCTGTATCAAGCGGACGCTGGCTGATGGCTCTGAAATTGCTCTTATCATGACATACACTCAACAGCACTTTTACAAACTTATTCCCACAACATTTTTCAATTACTGGCTGGTTATAAAATCAACGAGGCTGTCTCTGGCCTACTGTCAGACTGACCTCTTAGCAGACAGAATCAATACGGCTTAAAAAGAAAGGAAAATGTTGGGTCTGACATCACGGCTTTCCGTCCGCACTGCGTGACGTTGACTACTAGATCGCGAACACGTTATTCACAACAGCAGCTCAAGTGGAAGTCAATAATTCACGTGCCGTGTGCTGCGTGCCCCTTCATGACAAAAACGTGATGCAAACATGTGAAATTCCGTGGTTGGTTGGACTGAGGCTAGCTTTTTAAATGAACACATTCTGGTATATTAGTTCTATTTATTTATATCACAAGAATTGCGTCAAATGAAATATTTCAACCTAAAGAAATTACTACACTACTACTTTCACAATATGAATCTTCATTATATCAGCAATTTGACTGTATTGTTGTTTATTTTATTACGACCTAGGTTTCGGCCTTTTATGCCATTTTCAACTGTTTGAGTTTATGTCATTAACATATATCGCAGGACATTAAATAAACAACAATACAGTCAAATAGCGGTTTGTTCATTTACAAGTTATAGTATAACTGTTGCTCAAACATAAAAAACTGAGGCTAGCTTGTGACGGCTAAGGTGTAGGTTTGATTCTCGCTGGAGGGCTATAGTTTTAACAGCCACAAACATACACTCTCTATATCCAGTAACTCCAAATAAAAAACGCAGGACTGTGCCGTGGTCCAAACTCAACATTAAACACGTCAATTCTCTACTGACTGATACAGAGTTGGTTTAGTTTTGGCTGACAGAGGCAGAAGTCGCTGCATGCTATCTCTGGTAAGCTTTCTTACAGTAGTAATGTTATTTTAGTTCATGAACCAACCCTCACTGAAGGTCGTAGGACCTTAATATCTTAGTTTAAGTGACCTTGAGAGTTTGAAAATATTGGCACTGGACTGGAAGTCTAGTTCCGATTCCAATATTTCTTTGGATTTGGTACCCTTCGAGAGGATACTATCCCATCATTCCGTTGTTTCCTCACGACGCCAAACTCCTCCAGGTCTCTACGAAGAGCACGATCCTAATTACTAGTGAAAGGGAATTCGATAGCTGATAACTCTATGTATGGGGCGAACAATGATTATATGCGCGGGGTTGGAGTCCCAGGCAGCACAGAACTACTCGTTGCGTTGCTTCTAGCCGAATATGAGCTCATCTCGCTATTGATGAAGAAACAATGAATATTTTATGTCTATTCGCAGCTATAAGACAATAGCGAAAGGTGCCTCGTTCGAATCCCTGCCAGGCAAAACCCATTGGTATCGTCGTTTCAGATTCCAATATGACGCTATTGATGAACAATTCATATAGATACTGGGTTCTACTCCCCGTCCATCACCACAGCTTTACTTCATGGCGTTTCACACTTGTGTGCCGCACTTTATTAAATACCTTTCGTGGTTGTTTCTAAGGAGCAATGAAAGCTTCATGGGACTCCCGTCACAGTGGTAAATGTATCGTCATTTATTTACAGGTTCGGACATTGGGCCTTGTAAACTGATACTGGTGAAAATTTTGATATTTTACGGCTCTTTATGCCTAGTCGCGTCTCTATCAACACGCTAGTTTCATTTGGGTAACGGTGGGTTCAAATTCAGATCACGAACAAAAACTAGTCATGTCATTTAATGGGTATGAAAGGATTTCTGAAGTGTACTTATTATAATGAAGTTTAATTTACAAGCGTTACGGACTGTCTCATCTCTTATAACGTGTTTTCTAATATTTGTTGTATTGCGATATTAATTCACATCTGGACTGACTGCCATAATGAGCAGTGTTCTCTCGTGGTAACCGTTGTGCATAGTCAAACGACTGTACCCCACACTTTCAGCGTTTAGAGGACCTGCGACACAGCTACGTCATGTTGGCTGCATTCAGCAGTGCCCCCCCCCCTTTTTTTTTTGTCAAGTGTACCTGGTGCGCCAATGTCCAAGGGCTTTTACGTGGTCATTTCCGGTTGGTTTTCCCCTTGCTACCTGCAACCGTCATTCGCTGCAGCACCGGGAATCCAGGATCCCTTCACCTTCAAACTTTCTTCTTTCTTATTGAAGCTGAGCAGGCGGGTTAGATAGCTCTTCTTTAGAGCCACAACTTCCGTGTCGGCTAATTTTACTAACTGGTCGGTATCACACAGCGCTTGTTCTGCCAAGACCGATTTCTCCACCGGCCTCAACCTGCAATGCCGCTTGTGTTCTGTTATCCTGGTGTTGATTGATCGTCCAGTCATTCCAACATAAATTTTTCCGCATGTACATGGAGTGCAGTATATTCCCGAAATTGCAGGTGGGCCCCTTTTTTCCTTTGCCGATCACGGACTCTCTTTGATCTTATTTGTCAGTTTATAAATAGTCTTAAGCAATGCTTGCGAACTATACGGCGGATTATGACCGTTATTCTGGGAATGTATGGCTGAAAGGCCGCACACGGCATTTCTTTTTCCAATGTGTCACTTTGCCGAGTGTTTGACTCTGTGACACCTCTTATGTAACTGGTGGAGTACCTACTGCTCCCCAGAACGCTTTCCATGTGTTGCATCTCGCGCTTGGGGTGCTGCGGCTCACATATCCGTCTTGCTTGCGTTAACAGTGTATTAATCATGCCTCTTTTCTAGCTCTGGTGGCGATTTGACAGTTTGTGTATCGGTCCGTATGTGTCGGTTTTCGACACACGGTGTCCCATGTTTTCACCATCCCTTGTGATCAGAACATCTAGAAATGGTAGCTGCTTCTACTTTTCTAACTCTATGGTAAATTTATGTCGGCATGGAGGCTGTTCAAGTGTCTTAGGAAGTAACCTAACTGCTTCTCGCCATGGCTCCACATAGCGAATGAATCATCAGTGTATCGGTACAACAGCTTAGGTTTACAAGTAGCCAAGTGCAGTGACTGTGCTTCGAAATGTTCCATGAAGACGCTGGCCAACAATGGACTAAGAGGACTACGCATGGTGACGCCTTCCAGCTATTCGTAGAAGCTGCCGTACCGCGTGAAATGAATGAATGTCGTGTGACTAGGGCCTCCCGTCGGGTAGACCGTTCGCCGGGTGCAAGTCTTTCGATTGGACGCCACTTCCGCGACTTGCGCGTCGATGGGGACGAAATGATGAAGACTAGGGCAACACAACACCCAGTCCCCGAGCGGAGAAAATCTCCGATCGGGAATCGAACCCAGATTGACATTCTGTCGCGCTGACCACTCAACTACTGGGGGCGGACCCGCGTGAAATAGTTCGCGCTGAGACATGCATGAAAGAGCTTGTTGATGTTTTGAGGGAAAATAGAACCGATGCGCTCCAGAGAGTCACTGAGTGATACTTTACTAAACAAAGAAAGAACATCAACGCTTACCAGGATGTCGTTTGATCCAAGTTTTAGTTTCTTCAGCTTCTCAATGAAATTCGTGAGTCCTTTACGAGTGTGTCAGTCTTCATCACGTGCGGCTGGAGCAGAGAGACCAGGTGTTCCACTAGTTTATAATTCAGTGAGCTAGGAATGTTAAAATCGGTCTGTGGCTACTAGACACTTCTTGTAGAAAATAATGAAAATAGCACTACCTGTCTCTGGACTGTATTCAAAACAAACACTAGCACTAGTGGCACTATGCCTGACTAAAGGGACTCTGTCTGACTGTATTCAAAACAAACACGACATCTATGGAACATTGTTACTAGCACTCGACAATTAAATCTTCCTAAAAGCAAAAACACACGTCGCTCAGTTGTAGAATTTTGGAACACGTATTATGTTCGAGTATAATGACTTTTCTGGAGACTAGAAATCTACTTTGTAGGAATCAGCATGGGTTTCGAAAAAGACGATCGTGTGAAACCCAGCTCGCCCTATTCGTCCACGAGACTCAGAGAGCCATAGACACGAGTTCCCAAGTAGATGCCGTGTTTATTGACTTTTGCAAGGCGTTCGATACAGTTCCCCACAGTCGTTTAATGAACAAAGTAAGAGCATATGGACTATCATACCAATTGTGTGATTGGATTGAAGAGTTCCTAGATAACAGAGCGCAGCATGTCATTCTCAATGGAGAGAAGTCTTCCGAAGTAAGAGTGATTTCAGGTGTACCGCAGGGGAGTGTCGTAGGATCGTTGCTATTCACAATATACATAAATGGCCTTGTGGGCGACATCGGAAGTTCACTGAGACTTTTTGCGGATAATTCTGTGGTATATCGAGAGGTTGTAACAATGGAAAATTGTACTGAAATGCAGGAGGATCTGCAGCGAATTGACGCATGGTGCAGGGAATGGCAATTGAATCTCAATGTAGACAAGTGTAATGTGCTGCGAATGCCTAGAAAGAAAGATCCCTTATCATTTAGCTAGAATATAGCAGGTCAGCAACTGGAAGCAGTTAATTCCATAAATTATCTGGGAGTACGCATTAGGAGTGATTTAAAATGGAATGATCGTATAAAGTTGATCGCCGGTAAAGCATATGCCAGACTGAGATTCATTGGAAGAATCCTAAGGAAATGCAATCCGAAAACAAAGGAAGTAGATTACAGCACGCTTGTTCGCCCACTGCTTGAATACTGCTCAACAGTGTGGGATCCGTACCAGATAGGGTTGATAGAAGAGAGAGAGAAGATCCAACGGAGAGCAGCGCGCTTCGTTACAGGATCATTTAGTAATCGCGAAAGCATTGCAGAGATGATAGATAAACTCCAGTGGAAGACTTTGCAGGAGAGACGCTCAGTAGCTCGGTAAGGGCTTTTGTTGAAGTTCCGAGAACATACCTTCACCGAGGAGTCAAGCAGTATATTGCTCCCTCCTACGTATATCTCGCGAAGAGACCATGAGGATAAAATCAGAGAGATTAGAGCCCACACAGAGGCATACCGACAATCCTTCTTTCCACGAACAATACGAGACTGTAACAGAAGATAGAGGTACTCAAGGTACCTTCCGCCACACACCGTCAGGTGGCTTGCGGAGTATGGATGTAGATATAGATGTAGGTCTTAATGCAACATTATTCTTATGGATCTTTGGTAATTCACACGGCCGAGGTGGTACAGATTACCAAGGATCCATAAGAACAATGTTCCGTTAAGGCCTGTGTGGACGTGCGCGTATGACCAGCGTTCCCACGCAGGCTCGCGTGCACGGCGGGAACAAAAAGCTAAGTATGCGGTCGCTTCCTGCTGTTGCGACGCATTAACTAGACCCGCTTCCAGTGACGTCATCGACAAGTGCTGCTGCTGCTCCGACCTCAGGCGTGGTCTCCGTACTGTGGCCGCTTCCTCGCGTCCGCCTACATCACCGTCTCCATACATTCTCCGGAAAACGCTGTGAAGTGCATGACAGAGGGTACTTAGCATGGCACTATACAGGGAGAAAAGTATTTAAACCGACAAACTCTGGGAGGTTGTAGGGGACATCAAAACAAATATTTTTCCCTAATGTCATTTTTTCCTACGAGGATTATTTGAACCGGTGGAGGCCGTAATACGCTCTTCAGTTGTTAGAGGGCGTATTACGCGCTTCAGTTGTAGGCAACTGCTGTCCACCAGTGTAGTAGTGCATTGTCTCTGTTTACTAATGGAGCGATACACCTGGAGTGAGTACACCGATATGGTTGGTGCGTACTATGTAGCACACCACAACGGACGAGCTGCACAGCGGGTTTATCAACAACACTATCCAAATCGCCGTATCCCGCATCTTACGACCTTTGCTGCTGTGTACCAATGTCTGCGTGAGAGCAGGTCATTTAGCAGATTACGTGGGCAGGGACGCCGTCGCATGGTAAGAACGCTGCAATTTGAGAAAGCTGTCTTGCAGCATGTGGAGCGGGATCCTTCAATCAGCACTCGTGCAATTGCACGTTACATGGGGACGAATCAGACGAATGTAGGAATAGTCCTTCGAGAGCAATTGTTACGTCCACTTCACTTACAGCATGCCCACAACCTGGAATCAGTTGATTATCCACCCAGAGCACAATTTTCGCAGTGGTACCTGGAACAGTGTGAAATGCCTCCTACATTACCATCCTCTGTGTTGTTTACCGATGAAGCAACTTTCGGGCGTGATGCAGTCTTCAACATGCACAATTCGCATGTTTGGAGTGAGGATAAACCACATGCCACAGTTACTAGCGCTCATCAAGTGCGGTTCTTCGTTAATGTGTGGGTCGGTGTTGTTGGGGACTGTTTAATTGGGCCGTATCTGCTACCCAGGACATTAAATGGCAAGCACTATTACAAAAATGCTCGCCAGAGCATTGCCAGAATTGCTGGAAGACGTCCCGCTCCCTACAAAACAACAGCTGTGGCTCCAACATGACGGGGCGCCAGTTCATTTCAGTCATCATGTGCGTCGATTCCTGACTCTTGAAGAGTCAGCCAGTTCAGGACCGGTGGTCTTGTACAGTGGCCTGCTCGATCCCCAGATACGTCTCCTTAGGACTTTATTGT
Source organism: Schistocerca cancellata (assembly GCF_023864275.1). Taxonomy (NCBI): domain Eukaryota; kingdom Metazoa; phylum Arthropoda; class Insecta; order Orthoptera; family Acrididae; genus Schistocerca; species Schistocerca cancellata. The sequence goes on from NC_064634.1 coordinate 407,105,810, forward strand.
GTTTGGAGAGATGCGCAACCTTGTTTACGCAACTCCTGTTGCATCAGAAGAGGATCTGGTTGCCTGGATAGTAACAGCAGCAGGAACAATTCAGAATACTCCTGGGGTTTTTGCCCGTGTCAGACCGAACATGACCCGAAGGTGTAACCTTTGTTTATGTGTCAGTGGAGGCGTTTTTGAAAATCTACTGTAATTGAAATTGGGTTGTGTCAATGTGTTGTCTCTTGGTCATAAAAAAATGGAAAAGTGTTTGTTGGTTTAATTAATTTGCCGCCAGAGAAATCTTCCTCTACCGGTTTAAATACTCCTCATAGGAAAAAATGACATTAGGGAAAAATATTTGTTTTGACGTCCCCTACAACCTCCCACAGTTTGTCGCTTTAAATAATTTTCACCCTGTAATTAGGATTTCTTCCGGTTAAAATTGCGTACGAATGGAGGGAAAGAATTCTTAAATGCCTCTGGGCGCGCCGTAATTAGTCTAAATCTTGTCTGCATCTCTAAGAAAGCGACACGTATGAGCAGTATTATATCTCTGTATCTGTCACATAATACTGGTTTTTGAGACTCTGTAATTGGGCTTTGCGTCTGTCTTGAAGAGTCAGCCAGTTCAAGTTTTTCATTTCCTTGATCTTCTCCGATGAATCAATCAAGACTGTGACCATGGCGATGACGTTCTTTGTATACGTTCAACATCGCTGTTAGCCCCATTTGGTACGAGTTCCGTACACTTAAGGCGGTATTACACGTCATACATAACGCGTACAAGTCAGGTACTGACGGCCAGCCAACTAGCGGCAGAACGGATGAAGCTACGATTTTGGCAGACAGTTTATCCGCCGGAAAGTAATAGGATTCGTTCTACTCTGCAGTGGATTCGCGCATGTACAGTAGAGCCGATGTATACACGCATGCGCAAAACGCAGCATTTCGAGTTGGCGTTCTGCTTTTTATATTTTTGACCTGCAATCAGCAGACGACATATACGTGACCTCTTGAGAACTCTTGTTGGCTGTTTCGCGAGTTATTTCCACATTTTTCAGTTATTTTTTATAAATGCGTAAATAAAACAAATGAGAACTGTGTTTCTTATATAGCCATTGAAAAGCGATGTATACCTAATGATAGCTTCTTACTCTATAAATGAAATGGAACAAAAAACTTATAGGCGTCCTTATTGAGGCTTATAGGAAGGAAAGGTACGTATGTGATCCTCTAGATACGCTGTACTATAACAATTACATGTACAAAAAATTCTGAGCTTATATGTTTTACGCGAAGGAGCATATACTTTTACTTTCGGTATGTGCACATATCACCCCAATTGCTGAACGTACCGAAGTGATTGTTTTGACTGTATCTTTTCTATTATTTCAGCATGACAGGAAGGATGTGACTCCTTTTTGTGAGGCTATATTCAAGACAAGGTGTACAGCAATAACCCCAAGACTATTGCTAACCTGAAAACAGCCTCTCAGGAGGTATCGACAGGTTCGATGTTCCGATACTTCAGTGGCTCAAGCAGAATTTCGCTATTCGTCTACGCCACATCATCGCTAATGATGAGAGGCACAACGAACATGTCATAACATAAATCCGAATATCTGTAGAGACGTTGCCGGCGCGCGCGCTGTTCTAGGCGTGCAGTCCGGAACCGTGCGACTGCTACGGTCGCAGGTTCGAATCCTGCCTCGGGCATGGATGCGTGTGATGTCCTTAGGTTAGTTAGGTTTAAGTAGTTCTAAGTTCTAGGGGACTGATGACCACAGCTGTTAAGTCCCATAGTGCTCAGAACCATTTGAACCATTTTTTTTTTTTGTAGTGACGTTTACATGTTTAATAATGTGTGTGCTCGCCATAGTTTGTAACTAATTTATGTTTTTTCTTCATATAGTTCAATAATTGACACCCTGTACATTTTGTATTCAGCCGTTTCGTTAAGGGTGCCCTTAGCAGCGAGACATTACTTAAACGTACTCTGGGCCCCAATGACGATATTTATGCTGATAACTGAAATCTTCCAGGGGATTTTGTCTGTTAGGCCCCTTATTATGTTGGTTCACTCGAGAGAAGTTGTAAGGGCTAAATTATTACTAAACTTTCCGCTCGAGAGTGAACTACATTTAATGAAATTCAAACCTCATTTTATGAAAGGCAGCCGCCACAGCGAGTGACTGAGGGCATTGTGTGTACCACTGTCCTGTTCTTCGAGTGGAGTGGCGCAGTGGATTACACATTGGATGTGCAGTCGGGAGGACGGCGGTTCAAACCCGCGTCCACTCATCCCGATTAAAGTTTTCTGTGATTTCCCTAAATCACTCCAGGTAAATGCCGCGATGGTTCCTTTGAAAGAATACGGCCGATTTCCTCCCCCATCTTTGACACAATCCGAGCTTGTGCTCCGTCTCTAATGACCTCGATGTCGACGGGAAGTTAAACGCAACCCTCCTTTCCTTCCTGTTCCAACCGCGAGTTGTGTGCAGAAACTCGTGCACTTAGCTTAATTTTACCTTTATGGTCTTCTCAGTCAGCAATAGCCATCCACGTTAAGAACACTGGGTCCTCATTCTGTGTTTAAAAAAAAATCTCCGTTATATATTGCGTAAGGTGGACAAAGTATCCCAAATGGACTATCATGAAGAGCTTGAGATCTTCATCGAAGCCACAATACATTGTAACAATGGCGCTCAATAATAGTTCAAAATGTTACAATGTAAATTTCTTTAAAAAAATTTCTAGTGCTGAATGTTCATTCCAATTTTAGCGAAGAGCCTTCGGGAATATTTATCCAACACCACTAGCGGTAATTATGTACTGGTTTTCCAACAGAGGTAAACAAACTGAACAACACTGAATAAGTAATTGAATACTGAATAATCACACCGTATAACATCTGCCGTGATGTAAATATGGCCCGCATCTCGTGGTCGTGCGGTAGCGTTCTCGCTTCCCACGCCCGGGTTCCCAGGTTCGATTCCCGGCGGGGTCTGGGATTTTCTCTGCCTCGTGATGGCTGGGTATTGTGTGCTGTCCTTAGGTTAGTTAGGTTTAAGTAGTTCTAAGTTCTAGGGGACTGATGACCATAGATGTTAAGTCCCATACTGCTCAGAGCCATTTGAACCATTTGAATGTAAATATGCTCGTACAAATAATGACTGTATTCTTAGTGTCTGCATTATCTCAGCAGTTGAAGCATGGAGACCTTATAAAGGCTCGCTATCATTTCAAGAAATCGTAAATAGGATACTCTTAGAGTGGGATAATCGTGGTTTGTTCGAAAGCGTTTAGCAGCTCGCTAAGTTATTTTCCTAAGGCAGAATACAGATCTGAGACAACGGCGCTGCGAAATTATCGATGCCAGTATGGGAGAGCATCACGGCAGGAAACCAAGTATAATGGTTATGCAGAATGAGATTTCACTCTGCAGCGGAGTGTGCGCTGATATGAAACTTCCTGGCAGATTAAAACTGTGTGCCGGACCGAGACTCGAACTCGGGACCTTTGCCTTTCGTGGGCAAGTGCTCTATCAACTGAGCTACCCAAGCACGACTCACGCCCCGTCCTCACAGCTTTACTTCTGCCAGTATCTCGTCTCTTACCTTCCAAACTTTACAGAAGCTCTCCTGCGAACCTTGCAGAACTAGCCCTCCTGAAAGAAAGGATATGGCTTACCCACAGCCTGGGGGATGTTTCCAGAATGAGATTTTCACTCTCCAGCGGAGTCTGCGCTGATATGAAACTTCCTGGCTGATTAAAACTGTGTGCCGGACCGAGACTCGAACTCGGGACCTTTGCCTTTCGCGAGCAAGTGCTCTACCAACTGAGCTTCTGTAAAGTCTGGAAGGTAGCAGACGAGGTACTGGCTGAAGTAAAGCTGTGAGGACGGGGCGTGAGTCGTGCTTGGGTAGCTCAGTTGGTAGAGCACTTGCCCGCGAAAGGCAAAGGTCCCGAGTTCGAGTCTCGGTCCGGCACACAGTTTTAATCTACCAGGAAGTTTCATAATGGTTATGGTTCAAAAGCTTAAAAGAGACAATCACGTTCAAATATCTTCCTCTAAATGGAGTTCGTCTTCTGTGCCTTTACGCCAGAGATCGCGCGTACACGCCGCCAGTCAGCGACATTACTAGACATCTTGCACGAACCAGTGAATAAAGTAAAGCCGATGGTGTTGCAATGCTAACCCGTACACGGGAAGAGCTTTAGTATCACCTTGACCTTCTACGAGAGACGAGGGTGCACACAAATTCTGGCATAAGGGGAAAAAGGGAAACTTTCTGGCTACTGAACGCGTTACAACGAACTGCATCCTCAATCTCTGTTTCAGTAGTTATGATTTTCTGAAATGATAGCGGAACTTTATCGACATCCTGTAGGTGTTATCTTAGCGGCTGGAGAATCAAGGTGCACTTCTTCGGCGTTTGAGTTGAAGAATCGTCAGCATGCTCTAGTCATTCCATTGTAAACAGCCGAGTGAGAAACTGGAGATGTCATCCATCCTTGTGCTCCATGTCCCACATAAGGATACATTCTTAGTGCATGGATTTAAGAAATTCCTTGAGATTATTTAAAAATACAGCACATAGAAAGGCACGCACTACAAAAATTAATCTTTCTTCGGTGGCCAACAGTATTTAGAAACACGACAATAACGGAACACCCAACAATAAAATTTTCGCTCTTGAAAGGAATGTGTAATTAACAACTGCCTTACGGGTAACAGTTAGGCACACAATGATGGCATCATGCTGCGGCAACGAATATGTAAGTAAATATTGAATAACAAAATTGACTGAAGCCCAGAAGTGTTCTTTTACAAGTTAAATTTTAATAATAGACTGTGTGAGCAAGCAATTCTGCCTATGACTTTAAAACCGGTGTTCGGTTATTTCAACTGCTTACTTTACATTTTCTAATTGATAGGAGAGAAAGTAGTTGCTGTAAATTTTAAACTGTTTTACACCGATAAGAAGCTAAATATCCTTTTCTGACCTTTAGTTTCTCATCACAAGGCACCCAGTCTACGATCCTCTACCCTCTCTATAATTTTGGTTCGAAAAGTTTGTGACACACTTCAGGTACAAATGGTTCAAATGGCTCTAAGCACTGTGCGACTTAACATCTGAGGTCATCAGTCCCCTAGACTTAGAACTACTTAAACCTGACTAACCTAAGGACATCACACACATCCATGCCCGAGGCGGGATTCCAACCTGCGACCGTAGCGGTCGCGCGGTTCTGGACCGAATCGCCTAGAACCAATCGGCCACAAGGGCCGAGTCTTCAGCTAGAGCACCAGATGGTGCGTGTCCCAAAAGTAACGATTCATTTTCACGAAAACTATGTAATCAGCTCCTCCTTCTTGGGTATTTGGCATGCTCTCTGTAGAAGAAATAATAGCGATTGTTTCCTGAAAAATTGGCGGTAAAACATTCCAGGAGGTGCGTGAGCTGCACTGCCACAGTTATAGAAAAGAGCCAGCAACAAGGACCATTGTCAAACAACAAATTAAGACGAAGAAGTATTGTATTTAATAAGGATCGCCCTAGACGACCATCAGCATCTAATGATGCAGTTTGGAGCGTTGATGACGCACTGAAATGAGCCCTTGCGCGTTCTTTCGTCATATGAGCCGCGAGTTGGAACATTCCACGACCCGGTGTCCTGGAGTACTCATCCTTTAATCCTGAGGAAGGCGGTGTAACGCGTCACCTGGAGGAACAAAATTATGCCGCCGGTATGGAAATTTGTGCCGACATTTTGCAGGCCGTGGAAAATGAAAACCTGTTGGATAACATCCTCTGCTCATATACAACCGTTCGCTCGACGATAGATCCGTACCCAAAGACTGGAAAGTTGCACAGGTCACACCAATATTCAAGAAAGGTATTAGGAGCAATCCACTAAGTTAGAGGCCCATATCGTTGACGTCGATATGCAGCAGGATTTTAGAACATATATTGTGTTCGAACATTATGAATCACCTCGAAGGAAACGGTCTATTAACACACAGTCAACGTGGGTTTAGAAAACATCGTTCCTGTGAAACACAACTAGCTCTTTATTCACATGAAGTGCTGAGTGCTATTGACAAAGGATTTCAGATCGATTCCGTATTCCTGGATTTCTGGAAGGCTTTTGACATTGTACCACACAAGCGGCTCGTAGTGAAATTGCGTGCTTATGGAATATCGTCTCAGTTTTGTGCTGAATTTGCGATTTCCCGTCAGAGAGATCACAGTTCGGAGTAACTGACGGAAAGTCATCGAGTAAAACAGAAGCGATTTCTGGCGTTCCCCAAAGTAGTGTTGTAGGCCCATTGCTGTTCCTTATACATATAAACGATTTGGGAGACAATGTGAGCAGTCGTCTTCGGTTGTTTGCAGATGACGATGTCGTTTATCGACTAATAAAGTCATCAGGAGATCAAAACAAACTGCAAAAGTTAGAAAAAATATCTGAATGGGTCGAAAATTGGCTATTGACCCTAAATAACGAGAAGTGTGAGGTCATCCACATGAATGCTAAAAGGAACTCAAACATCGGTTACACGAGAAATCACTCTAATCTAAAAGCCATAAATTCAACTAAATACCTAGGGATTACAATTACGAACAACTTAAATTGGAAAGAACACACAGAAAATGTTGTGGGGAAGGCTAACCAAAGACTGCGTTTTATTGGCAAGACACTTAGAAAATGTAACAGACCTACTAAGGAAACTGCCTACACTACGCTTGTCCGTCCTCTTTTAGAATACTGCTGCGCGGTGTGGGATCCTTACCAGGTAGGACTGACGGAGTACATCGAAAAAGTTCAAAGAAGGGCAGCATGTTTTGTATTATTGCGAAATATGGGAGAGAGTGTCACAGAAATGATACAGGATTTGAGCTGGAAATCATTAAAAGAAAGGCGTTTTTCGTTGCGACGGAATCTTCTCGCGAAATTCCAATCACCAACATTCCCCTCCGAATACGAAAATATTTTGTTGACAGCGACCTATATACGGAGGAACGATCACCACGATAAAATAAGGGAAATCAGAGCTCGTACGGAAAGATATAGGTGTTCATTTTTTCCGTGCGCTATACGAGATTGGAATAATAGAGAATTGTGAAGGTGGTTCGATGAACCCTCTGCCAGGCACTTAAATGTGATTTGCAGAGTATCGATGTAGATGTAGATTTCACACATGTGATTTCGCGATCCGTCTCAACTGCCGGATATTCGTCGAGAACAATGCTCATAAGGAGCTATAATGGGAAAGAAACATTTCGAAACTGAACTTATGAATTTTCTTTCCAGAGCAAAAGATGTCATGTGCAGTTACCTTGACATGCTTGAGTTTTTCCTGGAAGAGCAACTGGATCTGAATTCCGTTGTGCAATAGCAGGACGGGGCTCCTCCCCATTTTTTTTTTCATTATTTGAGATTACCTCAACAGCATTTTCTCTGGACGCTGGGTCGGTAGAAGTTCACCGCGTTTGTGGGCTCCGAAGGCTCCTCCACATAAGGTTACATTAACTTCCACATGTAAAGGGTTAAGCTTAGTAGGTTTCCCGTGATCGGATTGTGGAGACGGAAAATAGCACGACACCTGATCAACTACGGATCGTGGTCTAGTCTATGGCGAAAAGGTGGTCTCTGTGTTCATGCACGTTGACCACTTTGAACTTTAATGGTTTCTAATGCTTCGTATGTGCCCTTGTTGTATGTAGTATGATTCAGTGATATTACGATGTTTCATTGATGATGGAGAAGGGTAAATATACCAGTTTCAGGTATGGGATCCCAATTCGGAAACGACCCTGGGAAAGGTATAAGCGAAACTCTACTCGAGTTCTCCTTTAGCCCTGCGCAGCGCTCAAACTAACAGCCCCAACTTTCGAACCCTGATCGTGACGTACAGTCCTCTGAGTGCTCCCCAATACCCTCACGCAATTTTCCCTATTGATACACCAGTAACGGAGCCCGTGTCTGCATGTCCCAGAGGCCGAAAATCCTAAATCTACAGTACACTAATAATGAATTCCATTTACCTGCACATGTTTGACAAGCTGCTACATTTACAACAGTTGCTCACAATGGCGTCCCCCAGATTGAATACAGGCATGGCATCGTCGCACAAAGCTGTGTCTTACCCGTTATAACATCCCGGCATCGCTTGCATAGCATCGCAGGCAGCGAAAATTCTTGCCAGGAGATCCTTTTCAGTCTCGACAGGCGTCGCGAACACAAGACTTTCCACTTCGCCCCATAAGAAGAAATCAAGTGGGATGTGATCAGGTGAATGTGGTGGACACCGAACATGTTCTCCTCTGCCCAACCATTTTTCACGTACTGTGTGAGTCAGGTGTTCACGAACCCTCACTGTAAATTGAGGTGGGGCTTCACGTTGCAACCACTTCCGTTGACGAATAACAAGTGAGATAGGTTCCAGGAACCTGTGTATTGCACTGTCAGTGGTATCAGAACGATTTTTACTTATGACTCGATCGTTTCCGCACCAGGGTCACTCACCTCGAATTCATACATTTACCCTTGTCCGTCATCGATGAAAGTTTGTAGCAAAATCACGTAATCATACCATACACTCTAAAATTAATGCCCAGTCGATGCAACCATGCTCATCTGTAACTGCCTGTTAGTTTCAGTTCCATACAGTTGTCACTTCCTATCTTCTTCTCTGTGTCTTTTCATAGATACTTCACCCTACGCCGTGCTGTTCCTTTATTTCCCAGCACTTTCCCTTCAAGAATATTAATGATGGAGGTCTTATATCTGATGACATGTCCAATATTTTTTTCCGTTTCCTTTAATTGTTGTTGTTGTTATTGTTGTTGGTGGTGGTGGTATGGTCTTCAGTCCTGAGACTGGTTTGATGCAGCTCTCCATGCTGCTCTATCCTGCGCCAGCTTCTTCATCTCTCGGTACCTACTACAACCTACATCCTTCTGAATCTGTTTAGCGTATTCAGCTCTTGGTCTCCCTCTACGATTTTTACCTTCCGCGCTGCCCTCCAACACTAAATTGGTGATCGCTTCATGCCTCAGAACATGTACTAACAACCGATACCTTCTTCTAGTCAAGTTGTGCCACAAACTCCTCCCAGATTCTATTCAACATCTCCTCATTAGTTACGTGATCTACCCTTCCAATCTTCAGTATTCTTCCGTAGCACCACATTCCGAAAGCTTCTATTCTCTTCTTGTCCAAACTATTTATCGTCCATGTTTCACTTCCATACATGGCTATACTCCATACAAATACTTTCAGGAAAGACTTTCTGACACTTAAATCCATACTCGATGTTAACAAATTTATCTTCTTCAGAAATGCTTTCCTAGCCATTGCCAGTATACATTTTATATCCTCTCCGACCATCATCAGTTATTTTGCTCCCCAAATAACAAAACTCCATTACTACTTTAAGTGTCTCATTTCCTAATCTAATTCCCTCAGCATCACCCGACTGAATTCGACTACTTTCCATTATCCTCGATTTGCTTTTCTTGATGTTCATCTTATATCCTTCTTTCAATACACTGTCCATTCCGTTCAACTGCTCTTTGCTGCCTCTGACAGAATTACAATGTCATCGGCGAACCTCAAAGTTTTTATTTCTTCTCCATGAATTTTAATACCTACTCCGAATTTTTCTTTTGTTTCCTTTACTGCTTGCTCAATATACAGATTTAATAACATCAGGGAGAGGCTACAACCCTGTCTCACTCCCTTCCCAACCACTGCTTCCCTTTGATGTCCCTCGAGACTCGTATAACTGCCACCTGGTTTCTGTACAAATTGTAAATAGCCTTTCGCTCCCTGTGTTTTACACCTGCCACCTTCAGAATTCGAAAAATATTATTCCTGTTAACATTGTAAAAGGCTTTCTCTAAGTCTATAAATGCTATAAACGTAGGTGCAACGGTAAACTCTGAAGTTTATTGTGCTACACTCAGGAAACTGAAGAAACGACTTCACCCATCTAAATGCAGACGAACGTCTCCATGACAAAGCAAAGTCTAACATAAGTTTTCGCACCCGAGAAGATAAAAACTTCATTGGACTGTTCTTGCTCATCCCTTCTACATCTTGTATCTTGGAATTTCAGACTTGTATCTGTTTGCCCAATAATATAGAAATATATCTTTACTATGAAACATTAGTTTCATGAAAACGATCGTTATTTTCGGGGGATACTGTATTGTCTTCCCCCGTCTTGTGACACTTCTCTGCCATGAAAGAAGAATCACTTGACCCCTTCGCGAACCTGACCTTGAACTGTTCAGTAGAATAGCAAACACTTGTTCAGCCAGACAGCCACCAGCCGCAAGTATGCATATCTGTTTAGCTGACGCCTCAAAGTGGAACGGAAACGAAAGCAGGCACGTTGTCGCGTGACGCACAATGCAGCTTGTTTACAGCCTTGGACGGCTGCCAAGTGGGCATAAAGCAGCCCGACCGCAAATGCTAACAAATCGTTTAGAGTCATAAGCGGGACTTGCGTATCACACGCGCTCCTGTTCGTATTCTCTCCTCTTGGGCGCTAGCCAACGTACCAAACACGTACACGCGTAAAGAATATTACCCGTGGGCACGCCGTTTTAACGCGACCAAGTTCGCTAGAGTATGTCGTGGACTCTGAGAAAGGTATTAAGAGGGGCATTCAATAAATAATGCAACATTTTTTCCTGAAAGTTGGATTTCGTCGGGACTCCAGTACACGATATTTTTACCCACTCTTTTTGCTACAAAACCGTATTTTTCAACATAAATTCCCTTCAATGCGAAGGCATTACACCACCACATTTTGGGGGGAGGGTCTGTATGGTACCACTCTACTGGTCGACGTCGGAGCCAACGTCGTACTGTATTAATAACCTCCAAATCATCCAAATCTGCTTCCTTCATTGGGAAAACAGATGGAAGTTTGAAAGTGCAAGATATGCGCTATAGAAGGTTCAAAATGGTTCAAATGGCTCTGAGCACTATGGGACTTAACATCTGTGGTCATCAATTCCCTAGAACTTAGAACTACTTAAACCTAACTAACCTAAGGACATCACACAAATCCATGCCCGAGGCAGGATTCGAACCTGCGACCGTAGCAGTCCCGCGGTTCCGGACTGAGCACCTAGAACCGCTAGACCACCGCGGCCAGCCGCTATAGAAGGGATGAGAAAGAACAGTCCTATGAAGATTTTGTGAGCTCTTCTCGGGTGCGAAACCTTATGTTAGGCGCCGGTGTGGCCGTGCGGTTCTAGGCGCTTCAGTCTGGAACCGCGTGACCGCTAAGGTCGCAGGTTCGAATCCTGCCTCGGGCATGGATGTGTGTGATGTCCTTAGGTTAGTTAGGTTTAAGTAGTTCTAAGTTCTAGGGGACTGATGACCACAGATGTTAAGTCCCATAGTGCTCAGAGCCATTTGAACCTTATGTTAGGCCTTGCTTTGTCATGGAGAATTTCGTTTGCATTTATGTGGGTGAAGTCGTTTCTTCAATTTCTTGAGTGTAGCACAATAAATCTCAGAGCTTACTGTTGCACCACGAGGGAAGTCATCAAACAGAAAAATCGCTTCAGAGTCCCAGAAGGCCATCGTCATGACTTCACAGGCTGACGGTACGGTTTTTTCGTCGGGGGAGAGATGGTGTGGCGCCACTATATGGATTGCCGTTTTATTGCCGGTTCGAATTAATGAATCCACGTTTCATTGCTGCTGACGATGTTCGACAAAAATTTGTCCCGATCAGTAGCAATTCCGCGCAGATGGCCCTTCGTTGCTTTTTATGGTCTTGCCCGAGGCAGGATTCGAACCCGACATCGTAGCAGCAGCGCGGTTCCGGACTGAAGCGCCTCGAAGCGCTCGGCCACAGCGGCCGGCCGTCACAGCTGTGTACGTGGGGTCAGCACACGGGATATCGGACACGTCTGATCGATGCTGTTGCGGTGATGACAGACGCCTCGCCCAACGGCTCATCGTGCTTTTGTTCACTGCCAGGTCTCCGAAGGCTCTGCAAGCGCTTATGAATATCTGCGATGCTCTGATTTTCGCCAAAAGGAACTCCATGAGAGCTGGCAGCTTGGAACGCACCTCGGTTATAGTCGCCAGTTTAAAGGCCAAGTGTAGCTCCACCACCTTCAGGAACTTCATCAAAAAGCTAAAGGGGCTAAAGCGGGAATATTCCACGATGGCCCACAAAAATTCCGCATTTTCTAAACAGAAATTATTACTTTACTTACTACATGCCTCTCGCAGATACAGACTCTTTGATTATCTATGCTAGTAGGTGGCTAGTGCTACAGACGAGATCTAAACTGAAACATCCTAGCGTTTAAAACTGTGTGCTGGGCCGCTACTCGAATCTGGGAGCTTTGCCTTCCGCGGGCACGTACTCCACCGACTGAGGTATCCAAGGAGGACGGACCCCCTCACAGATTGTCTTCCGCCAAGGTCTGGAGACCTGAAGTGATGGGTGTCAGGAACGAATTTAAAGGGAAGGGGCTATGGGATACATGAAAGAACATTTTACTACAAGTTCTAATTCTTTTTACATGTATCAGATTCGAAATCACTCAGCTAAGTTCCGAATGATAAAATAGCCTGAAAACGGAGTTTCTCGTACATGGTAGGAAATTCTACGAAATTGGGAGTTATGTTTAACGCAGGATACACGTCAGCAGCTTACCCGACCAACCGGAAAAAGCAGTGCAGCAAAGGCGCTGTTATACGTCTTAAATCAGTTGCATGAGATACGTAAGTCTCAAACTTTAAAAACATTTGAAGAGTATGTATGCCCAGGTCGGCTGCTGGACACTAAGGTACGGTAGCGTCGCAGTTTCTGAAATTTTATCGATTATTTTCAGGTTCACCCTGTATAAATTACTCACATTCTTGCGCTTTTGTCCCGCAGGTATGCAGGGTCAGTATGGTTAATCGGATTTGGCAATGTTAGATTAAGGGGTGGCCGGATGCCCTTCCTGCTGCCACCCCGTACCCCCCCCCCCAGGAAGGAATTAGTGTACTCCAACTGTCTGCGACCAGTGTAATTCATGGAATAATGCGAAAGTGTACAAATGTCTGCGAGCCATGTAACTAAGGCGAGACGTGGGGACCAGCCCGGCATTCACGTAGGGGATGTACAAAACCGCCTAAAAACCACATCCAGGCTGGCCGGCACACCGACCGTTAATCCGCCGGGCGGATTCGATCCGGGGCCGGCGCGCCTACCCGAGTCCATGGAAGCATCGCATTAGCGCTCTCGGCTAATATGGCGGGTTGTATAGATTACTCACATAAACTTTATATTTCATGAAATAAAAAATTAAAATATTCAGCAACCCAGTCTCCAGCACGTAGAAGAGACGGCCGATGCGTTGATCCATCTTCGACTAAAGTTAGGGCATCTGTTCCAGAACACGCAACGGCGTATTTCTTTATTTCTTCCTTTAATTCTGTGATTACTTTGTCAGCGCGAGTTTTTTTCACGCTCTTCTTTGTTGCCCAATTAAGAACTCTAGCTAGATGCATGTGACAGTTGTTTTCTCCTTGTCGGAAATAATGCCGCCGAGGGATTGGCTAACAGGGTGCGAAGGGCGAGACAGTAGCGGCGCTTAGAACGGCCATCAAATTTCGGGAAGAGTTGCCAGCTAATTTAAGGACAAAAGCTACCTAAACAGCTTCATAGATCAGAGTGGCGGCGCGTGATGGAGCAATTTGGGCGATGGGCTTTCTGGCTAGGGCCTGGTGCGTGCCTGGCGGCCGTAACTTCGCCCTTAAAGGGTGGAGCGGGGGGAAGGGGCTCCGAACCGACACAGGCGGCCCTACTGCCTACAGCCTACTCGACCGCCTGCCCTAGGACTTGCCACTAACGCTTCCACTACGCTCGCACCATAGTTCATTCTGGGAGTCCGGTGGTAATGGTTGGTGGTGTTTGCTTGTGCACCCTAGTGTCTTTCTCACACGGATAGTTTTAGCGTGAAGCACGCCAAACATGTTTTCCAGCGTGACGGGTGTACGCTCAGAAACGAGCTGATACGTCATACAGAGCGTGCATCTCAACGTGATCTGCGGCGCTATCCAGCGGCAGTTGTAGTTACATCTGAGGCGCAAGCCACACTATTTGTTTACGGAAGAGCATGCGCGTAAAGTAGGTACGTTAGCTGTGCTAGCGGTCGGTAAATATCAGCGGAGGATATTGCTAAACAGCTGATGGACTGAACAGCGAATTGTCATTAATATTTAACATTTCGCATGACGTGCCTTTGGAGTCATTAACTCCAACCTTAGGCATTTCACTTTTCAAAATACACGGGAGAGCTTCTCAGCTCGGCAACGTTTATTGTGGTAATTGTGACTTTTAACTGTTCATCTTTCAGCGTGTCTAATAAGGGCGGTAGAAAGTCAAACGGGCCGACTTGGAGCAGGATGGCACCACAGGACATTTTAATTTCCACTATCTATACTTTTACAAATAAATTCATAGAACTTTGTCAGAGTGACCAGAAAGGATTGAGGTTTCACACTCATAGCAGTGGAAGGTCAAACACATAACAAAAACCTTTTTTACGTGTGAAATTTCATCATTTTTTTCACTTACTATTGGCTGCATTTGTTGCTGTAGGTACGCTTTTCTTCATAAGTAAGACATTCTTCGATGAATTTTGCACAGCATACAAGCCATAGTTACTGGGCTATGAAACTCTAGAACTTTGTCAGCGTGACCAGAAAGGATTGAGGTTTCACACTCATAGCAGTGGAAGGTCAAACACATAACAAAAACTTTTTTTACGTGTGAAATTTCATCATTTTTTTCACTTACTATTGGCTGCATTTGTTGCTGTAGGTACGCTTTTCTTCATAAGTAAGACAGATTCTTCGATGAATTTTGCACAGCATACAAACCATAGTTACTGGGCTATGAAACTCTAGAACTTGTTTAATTTATGAAAAAATGAATGAGCTGTTACATTTTAAAGTTCATGTTTTGAAAAACTCAAATTTTATAGTTAGTTATCTCAATTTTTTCACAGTTTTTAATATGTATGGAAAATTCTACAGTTTCATACACCTGTAAGTATGGTTTGTATGCTGTACAAAATTCATTGGGGAATATCTCTTACTTATGAAAAAAAATATGCATAAGCCAGGCGCCTGCTGCGGAGCCCCATACGCAACAATGGTCACTGGACGATCGTTGGGACACACCATTGACAGCCCATTGGCTCCTCTGGCCGGTCCATTGCTCAACAGTTCCTCACATCTTCGCAGCGGTTGTTCACCCCTGTGGTCCGTACTGCACCACAGTTGCCTCTGTCCGATTTTGAATAGCGCCATTTTACCACACACTGTATATTTTAACCACGGCGGCATGCGAACAGTTTACAAACTTTGCCGTTTCAGAGAGGCTTCCAGCATTGGCAGAAAGCCAATGATTATATCCTTTTGCACTTGCTTCGTTGCCAAATTACGACAGGGCTCTGAGTGCTATGGGACTTAACATCTATGGTCATCAGTCCCCTAGAACTTAGAACTGCTTAAACCTAACTAACCTAAGGACATCACACACATCCATGCCCGAGGCAGGATTCGAACCTGCGACCGTAGCAGTCGCGCGGCTCCGGACTGAACGCCTAGAACCACTAGACCACCGCGGCCGGCCAAAAAATTACGACAGAAAATGCACTTTCCCCCCACCCACCCTTCGACGCGTTTTGTATCCCTTCTACGGCTAGTGCTGCCATCTACCGCTGTGGGTGGTTACTGCATATTGGCGTCCTACGTAACCGAGCGGTTCTAGGCGCTTCAGTCCGGAACCGCGCTGCTGCTACGGTCGCAGGTTCGAATCCTGCCTCGGGCACGGATGTGTGTGATGTCCTTTGGTTAGTTAGGTTTAAGTAGTTCTAAGTCTAGGCGACTAATGACCTCAGATGTTGTCCCATAGTGCTTAGAGCCATTTAACCATTTTTAGACGTCGAACATAGGCGGTGACCACATTAATTTGACTGGATTGCATCTCACTGGCAATGTGTCTCTCCTCGAAGCATATTCTGACGCGCCACATCCTGTCACTCATGCTTGGACATGAGCAGCAACGTGAAATTCCACGTTGTGACCTCAAAAAAACTCGACCACGTTCGCTTTCACGTCCCATGTGAGGACAGCTCAAGGCATTAGATTGACAAACGGAAGGAGCGGGGTTCAAATCCGCCTAAGGCCATACTGGTTTAAATTTTCTGTGCATTCCCTACGGCGATATGGGCAAATACCAGGATGATTCCTCTGTAAAGATTACAGGCAATTCATCCTTCCCCAATCTGAGCTTGCGCTGCGTCTGTAATGACCTCATCGTCGACGAGATATTACGTACCAATCTTCACTCCAGGTTGCTAACATTTAAAATTCCGAGACCGTCACGTTCACAGAAGAGCCACGCAAATTATTACGTTTCCTCACATTTCCACATTTCAACAAATAAAAACTTAATCTTTTCAACTTCCGTTACAACATGCACAGAGTAGTACGAAATGGAATAAAATGGTAAAAAGAATGGCACTGAATGAGTAACAAGGTGCTACCCACAAAAAATATTTGGAGTACTTACTGACTGTACCATAACGGAAGAAGGCTCTGCGAA